>NW_020897761.1:4123103-4442600 GCF_003984885.1 Neopelma chrysocephalum | reverse complement strand
GCATAAACCGACACTCTGTTGGTTTGTGTCTTTGTTTACGGGCAACACACCTCTGCCTCCTCCACCCTGCTGTGCTCTGCTCATGGTGCTCTCCTGCCCCAGCAGTCTCTGCCCTTCAGGAAACCACTTCTCAGGCTGAAACTTGTCACCTGGATCATGGTGCTGTGTCACTTTCCAGGGCATGTGCCTGACACAACTCTTGGTGCACCCAGTCCAGGTGGCATGGCCTGCGGAGCAATTTTCCAGCATGGAAAGAAGTGAATTTGGCCTTTTTCATGCACCTTTCAGCCAAAATGCCCAAGGGTTTAGCTGGTCAGGAAAAGGGCCCTAGCAGGAAAGTTACGGTTTTGAAACTCCCAGCCCCAAGATCAAAGGCTGAAAATGTTGGATTCATGTGATATGTCTTGTAGGGAACACTCAGCTCATATGAACTCCAAGGAGCTGGAGCAGGCAGTGGTGTATGTGCTGTTGCAGAATCATGCATGGTCCTGGGGATGGAGGGTGGTCTCAGCCTGCACTGCAGTGGCCACTGCATGTGGCCATGTGCAGACCCTTGAGTCTGTGTCACTGCCTCCCACTGTGGTGCATTTCCTTCTGGCTCTGGCAGCAGATCCCAGGACCTGCCACTTGCAAGCTGTGTTGGTGGCTGCCTGTGCAATCCCGTCACTGCAGGCAGGCACTCACAGCATCCTGTGTTGGACCCCGCAGACCCCCCAGACCTCCCCCAAGCTGGGAGAGGGGTCTCCAGGGTGGATGTGGCTTGAGTGGCTGAGCTCAGACAGCTCCATCAGACCATGTGTGTGGGAGCTGGCTGGAGTTGAGACCAGGAGATGGCTAAGTGCTGACATGCAGCTTTATCCTATGATTGATCCAGTGGTAGAGGAGCTGGGAGTTGATGAAGCTGACCGTGAAGTTAGGTGAGGATTGCTCCTGTTCCCTTAATTGGGATGAATCGCCAACAATGCCTTCCCATTCCTTACTGTTGTTGTGAGAAGGGCCCCCCTGCAGCCCCCAGCCCTGCTCATGAAGTGCCATAGGGGCATGATGCAGCAACGTGCCTCACCCAAAAGCTGCAAGAGAGAAGCAGCCAGGGCACAATTTTGGGTGCTGGGAGGGAGAGTGAAACCCCTGAACTGCTGGAGCAATTTCATGAGTCACCACATCCTGAATTTCACTCCAGCCCACCCATCTGTCATGACTTGGCTGCAAGACAGAGCCATGAATGAGTGATCTTCCCACACAGAGCAGAGCAGAAACATATGGGAATACACCCTGTGTTTTCAAAGTGGAGGTTTTGATTACCACAGAGCACAATAACTGACAAGTGCCTTGTGGAGTAATTATTGTTGTGAAAGTAAAGCCACCACGGCTTGCCTCTGCACATGCTGTAGAGCAATGCTTTGGCAGCACTAGATGTAGCTCCAAAAGGGGATGTCTACATGCAGCATGTCAATGAATGCATTTGGGAAGGAGGAATGTGGGGTCTAATGGAGAGAGGGACATGCAGCCACAAAGTGTTGAAGCCTTTGTCTCTGCAGGGCACGCAAGCTCCTCCAGGAACCCAGCCAGGATGTGGCAAGGCTCCAGCAAAAGATCCTGTAGATCATTGTAATGTGACTATGTCTTACAACTGCACAGTGTGTGCAAGAAAAGGATGTTAAGATCAGCTGAGCTTTGTCCTTTTAGAGATTGAGCTGATCTATTTCCCTGTTCAAGGACCTCTGACAGCTCGGTGATGCTCACAAACCCCAGTGCCAGCAGCAGTGGATGAGGAGGCTGGAGGAGATGGGTTTGTGGTTTGCTCCTCGTGTCGAGCCCTCTCCCTCCTGTCAGCTGCACAAATTGGAGTTATAGCCACAGCAATTTCTAGTCTTCTTGGAGCCAAAAGCACATCAGTACTTATTTTGTTTAATTTGCGCTCAGCCTCCTGCAAGGAGCTTCTTGCAGTTCTATTGCAAAAAATGTGTTGAAAGGAAAAGGTCAGTTCGTCAGGGCCCAGCACTTTATAAAGCCCATAGTGAGGGGATATAATATTGCAAATAGAGCAGAATTGGTTTCTCTGTTATTGAAACCCCCTCAGGTCTCTGGCTTGCTTTCGAAGCTCTGAGTAATACATTTCTCTCCATTTCAACTGTTTCCCAAAGCACTTCCCATGGGGTGCCCAGCTCAAAGCTGCAGGGAGCAAAAGCCTTGCTGTCAGGAGGCCTCCCAAGCCTGACAGTAGGATATAACTGGGTTTGGAAATATTTGACCCTCCTTACTCACAAAGTCTCTGCTAGTGGCAAAGTGATATTTCTGTGGGGGAAAAACCTTCTTCATTACTCCATGAACAACTCACTCACTCAGCTGTTACTGCTTGGGTAGCACCAGGCAATTTTAGAGCCTGTCCCTATCCAAAGTCCATTTCATTTCAGAGCAAATCAAACTCTGTTGTTTTCTTCCAATTGTTTCTGACTTGTGAGGAGCAGAAGCAGTTTCAAACAACAATCTTTCTCTTGAATGCCAATGAATACTGGGTTTTACAGAGCCATGGGAAATCTTCCCATCAGGTTCAATGTAGTGGACTTTCTTAAAGGGGGTGAGGGAGAGATTATTTTTCTTCTTCTCCTGGCCTTGGTATCCTTTTCAAACCAGTAGTGAATAGGATGGCTCCCAGCTCCCTCCATGTTTTCACATTGTACTGAGACTTCCAAGGGCATCTTTCCTTTCCCAGGGAAAAGAAGCTGGTCCATTCTCCAGTGGCTGTGTGAATTCCAAGCTGGGGAGGAATGTACAGGGAAGCTGACGTGAACCTGTGTGGCTGGGGGGGAAAAACTGTCTCCTGAGAGTCTGGGTAAAGCCTTAACCTTATATTCAGGGAAGTGTCCAAAGATGCACGAGTTATCAGTCAAGTTACCTCCCTAAACTCATTTGCAGAAATTAGTTTTGAGCAGCATTCTGGAAAAAAGTTTCTTACTGTTTCAGTGACCAGAGGTGGGTTGTTTTTTGTGGTTGGTTTTGTTTTTTTTTTAAAGAAACAAACCAACCTTATTTCACATTGAATTGAGCACTTGATTCAACTCATAAGAAAATACTTTGGGTTTGCTCTTCAGTACTTATAATTCCCCTTTAAATTTAGCTTGATTTCTAAATGAAACATTTCTAATGGATCACTGGAGCCTTTCAGGATTGTTTCTATTTAACATTATGACTTAAAAACGATCGCATTTGGGGAAAGGAAAAAACAATTTGCCAGTACAGTCATTTAGGTGAGCCTGAAATGGTGAACAGCCTCTAAACAGATGGCTGTGTTTTCCAAGCCTCATTTGGGGCCCACTAGTGCTGATGTGGCCAGGCTGAGCTGGTGTCCTGAATGTTTCTTACAAGTATGGAGAAGCCCCAGGTCTTTCTCTCCATCCATGTGAAGCTGGGTGATATTTTGGCATGATGTGTGGGCAGGGACCAATGATGATGAGGGGGGCTTTAAACTTCTTCCCCACTTCTCCCCCTGCCTCCCACAACCTAAATTATTCACTTCATTGCAGAGATCTCATGAATTAATGATCTCAAATTTGGTGTCTCCTAGCAACATGTTTACTTATTCCATTGCCGTCCTTGTCCGGTCTCTGGGATGCCTGGGTTGTCTCTGGCCCCTCTCCCACTGCCTCCTCTCATTCCCCCTGCCCAGAGCGAGGTGTCACAGTCTGGTTGAGCCATCATCCCTGGCTATGCTGAGGAACATGGGAAGAGTTTGCCTGAAGCTCTGAAGATAAACTCTCCTCTAAGAGCAAAACCTGGGGGGTTTGTGCCATCTCAGGAACAGTCAGTGTTACAGTCCACAGGGGATGCTCCTCTCCACCTTGATCTGGATCAGCTGATCCAAAGCTACTTCCAGAGCCCAAGTCACCATGTGTGAATCTGGAGGCCACCTCAGGAGGTTTCCTGCCTCTGCAAAAACAAGGAAAGGAGGATCAAGGAAAGCAAGCCAGCAGGGATGAACTTTTTCAAATAGTAGCTGAGAGGAGAAAAAACACCACAGAACCACATCTGTCTTGTAGCAAATTCTTTTTTTGGCCCTTTCCGTGGGAAAGCAGATGAGAAAGAGCTTTGCAGCATCTCCCAGCTGTGATGTCCCCCCTATATCTCCACTGCTGCCCATTCCCTGCAGCCTGTGTGGCAATTGCTGGAAACCTTTCTACATCTGGATAGATGGGCAGCAGCTGGACCCATCTCTGACAGCTGCTGGGAGCTGAGCTCTCCATCCATCCAAATGGTGTCCCAGAGGAGCCTGGATGAGCGCTGGAGGATGAAGCTGTGCTTCCCTGTCTAGACAGCTCTTTGCCACAGTTTTCTGTTTGTAGGCACCACGCTCAGACGAGTGCTGTGTTTGTTGGGACTACCCCCTGTGCTGCATGGGACTGGTGGCCACTGAGTAAAGGGAACCTTGAGAGCTTGAGTCCCAGTCCAGTGATCCTTTATAGCTCCCCTCTGAGCTTCCCTGTGCTTTAAGCTGAGCTTGCAGCTGGCTTTGGGGCTGGCATGGTCCCAAAGGGGTACTTGCAGCAAAGCTTTCCTTTCAGCTCGTGCTGCAGCAGTCCCACACTCTGTGCAGGTGCCTGATTGAATCCCCAGTGCCCCTGTTAAGAAGGGGCTGATGCAGTCCCATGCTACAGTCTCCTATAAAATGCCACATTCCCTCCCTATGTTTCATGCATAATTCAGAGGTTCCTCTAAAAATAAAGTTCCTTAGGCAGCCTCTGAAGCCTGAGTGATTTGCCTCCCAGATCACGGCAGAGGTGAAGAGCTCTGCTCTCCCTTGGGGCCCCTTGTTCACAGACAGGCTGAGGTCTGGCTGAGCTCCCAGCCATGCACTCGCTGCTGGTGCAGCTCAGGGAGCAGAAACCTGCCTGGTACAGGGCAAGGTCACGGTCTCTGCTGTGTGAGGACCTTTCTCTTACAATAGGGACAGCCCATGAAAAACCTCCACTGTTTTGTTTTGGTTTGGTTTTTTGCCTTGTTTTGTTGTCTTACAGGTGACCTGCAGTGACAGTAACACTGTGGGGGTTTCAGAGAACCATGTCATACAGAGCAAGAATAGTAGAGGTTGTTTGTTAACAATAGCAAGGAGATGACTGTATTTGACTGTTACATCTTGACTTACATGAGGATACACAAATGTCTGCTATCAAATTGAGGTTTGTGTAAGTATATCTGCCCATGGGAATGTGTTTTGAGTATGCTACATCGCCCCCAACACAAGGCTTAATAGCCCTAGATCAGATATAATAAAAAAGGAAAATCTCAGCCTTCCCTCCAATACCTCTAGCTCTTCTGAGATACCTTGATGTTTCTCTGCTTTACTTAGCCCAGGTTTTACAAACTTAGGTCCTACTATTCAACTAGTGCTCATCTTTAGCCATATTTAGTGACACTCAGTATAACATTTCAAAAATTAGGAAGGGCAAAGTTGGAAAAGTCTATTCCCTTCTGGTTTTTTAGCATGCTGGTAATTTACAGATTATTCCTAGAAATTTATTTTTATTCAACAGACTGATAAATCAAAGACCTTCCTTATGCTGTTAATTATGCCAGTTATGTTTCCCCCTTCCTAGAGAAAGATCC
Organism: Neopelma chrysocephalum; assembly: GCF_003984885.1. Lineage (NCBI taxonomy): Eukaryota > Metazoa > Chordata > Aves > Passeriformes > Pipridae > Neopelma > Neopelma chrysocephalum. Next base: position 4,436,999 of record NW_020897761.1, on the reverse strand, counting down.
CTGCCAGTTTGCCTGTGAATCTGCAGCAATGGTAGGCATTTGCAAGGGTGGGAGTGACAGGCAGGCAGTAAAGTGGATCCCAGTTCTTCCTTTGGTTAATAGCCTTGGTTGCAAACCCCAGGGAAAGTAGAGGATGATCAAAGCAGCCTGATAACTCTGCTGTTCAGCCCTGGTTGTTTCCAGGGCTCTACAAGGCTCACTCATGCCCAACAACAACTTGAGCAGACAGGAGTGGATGGTTTGGTCAGGAATAAAAAAATTATGGGCAGCACACAGGAGTCCCTTTGCTTTTTCTGCTGGTCTGTTAGTCCTCTTCTGATTTTCCAAATACCAACAAAAAGAAACAATTCTTTTGCACTGGTATGACAATAACAAATAGTTCTGGAGTGACTCGGTTCTGCTTGGGCAATCCTGAGATCCTCTGAAATAAAGCATCCAACAACACATACCAGCATGGCTCCAAGGGCCAGCCGAGGGGTCTGTGTTGGTGAGGGGTGGAAGAGCAGAACAAATCCCTGTATACTGGACCTCCATACTCCTTTCCATGTGGTGGGTACTGAAATGGTGGGGCTCGGTATATAAGGTGCAGTGAGTGAAAAAAACCAGCGTGGCTTTGAAAGTTTCTAGGCAAGTAATGGAAAAGAAACCTGTCCCTGACTGTTATACCCTTGGATGGCCATGCTCTGTCATGCCCCATGCTTTGCCCATGACTCTGATAAGCTGCTGGTGGTAGTCACTGGCTGCATGAGCATCTCTGCACAAGTTCAGCTGTTGCCCTGTAGTGAGCTCCTCGTGTACAGGCTGGGGTGTGCACAGCTATGTACGCAAAGGTGATTCCACCATAGGAACGATATTTGCAACATTTCCAGTACTCCACGACAAGCAGGTGTGTGGAGATGCATCTGTTGCAGATCGAGAGAGAAGAGGACTGCAAATGAGAAATCAGCTGGGGACCGCTTGAAAATGGCTCTTAATTTAAAATATCATTTCCACACTCTGGCTATTGGTGTGGAACTTCCCCTTCTGATGCTTTTGAAACTGACTTCATCTCATTTTTCCTGGTTTGCTCTGATCTAAGCTCCTGGGAGACAATGGGGTGAGCCCTTGCTCTTGCTGGAGGTCAGGGCCCTCTTTACCTGGGACAGCCTGAGAACAGAGCCACAGCCCCACAGCTGTGACTTCAGTGAGGCTGGGAAGTGACTGAGATATATCTCATTGGACAGGAAATCAATATCTAGTTTTAAGATACTTTTCCATTTCTGTTGATTGCTTTATATTATATTAAGAGCCCCTCAGGGCTCTGTCTTGGTACTGGTACTCTTTAATATCTTTACCAATGACACAGACAGGGAGATTGAGTGCATCTCAGTGAGTTTGCAGATGACACGAAGCCAAGAAATACATGACACAACAAAAGGAAGGGATGTCATCCAGGGGGATTAAAACAAGCTTGAGAAGTGGGCCCACAAGACACTGAGATGCTGGAGCGTGTCCAGCTCAGTGCAGTGAAACTGGGGAGGGGTCTGGAGCACAAGTCTGATGAGGAGGGACTGAGGGGGTTTTAGCCTGGAGAAAAGCAGGCTCTGGGGGGACATTATTGCTCTCCACAAATTCTTGAAAGGAGGTTGTAGCCAAGTGAGTGTGGGACCTTTCTCCCAGGTAACAAGTGATGGACAAAAGAAAATGGCCTGAAGTTGCAACAGAGGAGGCTTAGACTGGATATTAGGAAAAATGTCTTCAGAGGAAGTGTTGTCAAGCATTGGAACAGGCTGCTCAGGGAAGTGGTTGAGTCATCATTCACAGAGGTATGTAAAAGATGTGTAGATGTGGCACTTAGGAACATAGTTTACTGGTGAACCTGGCAGTGCTGGGGTAACATTTATCTTGATGATCTTAGAGGTCTTTTCAAATCTTAGGGATTTTAAGAGGCAGTATATTCACTTGGCATGCTACTGCATTGTGTTAGAGCTTTGGAGTTCATGGCAATGTTGAATTCTTTTTGTATTCTTCCATCTAAGATGGGAGTTCTTCCCCATCCCCTGACCTTCTGTGTTAGCAAAAATAATGCTTCTGGCTTTGCAGCTATTGGTTTCAGAATGGAAAATGTGTGTAATTGAACTGGGGAGAGCTGCTATGATTTGCAGAGAGCCTGAAAGAGTTACTGCAAGATACCAACTGCTGTGTGCATTTCAGTGTGCTCCTACTCACAGTGCAGGCGGCACTTTCATTATGTGCTTATTGGCATGTCCAAGGAAGAAAAGATCTGACAGTAGAGCTTATACACAGGAAAATGAAGGAGGGAGAAGGTGGAGATGTGCAAATTCAGCTGTGCCTTCTGGTAGATGAAGATCTTGAAGAAATATCTCTAGGTCCTTTGATGGTGCAGGGGTGTCCCGCACTCCAAGTTTCTCCTTCCCTGGCTTCAAAAACACAAACCTTTTTGGGGGCAAGTGTGGGCTAAAGGGGCTGAAAACCAGAGAAGTTCCCAGTCATTCCCAGGCCAGTCAGTGAGGCAAACCCCTTGGCTGTAGAGTAAGACACCACTCCTTCTGCAACCAAAAGCTGCTGTCCTTGGAGCACTAGGATATGAGGTGCCTGGGCTTTTGCTTTTTAACCTAAGCAAGTCAGGCACCTGGAGGGGATGGCAGAGCACAAATGCCTTGCTCAGATACCAGGGGGTTGTGCAAGCAGGAAGGCTGAGGGACCCTTGAAGACCTTTTATCTCAGGAACAGCAGGATTTGCCTTTTGCTGATCCTTTCCACGTAATTACTGAGTGCTGCTGGGTGAAGCACTGTTCATGGTGCTGGCAGGATCGCTCTCGCAGGCAGCGTGGAGGGCAACAGCTCTCTTCGCACCTGTGAAGGGTCGGGCAGGGAGGGCTAAATGCGAGAGCACGGCTGAGCTGATGTATGAGGGAGGAAACAGCCTGTGCAGGCTCAGATCTCCACAGGCCAGCAGCCCCCCACAGCTGGGAGGAGAAGGTAAGCCAGAGCACACGCAAGGTCCAGGCTGCATCTCTGCTCTGCTACTAGCGAGATGCGCCAAGGGCCAGGCCAGTGCCAGCATCCAACACTGGTTCACATATTTTTTTTCCTGTGGAAGTGGCCAGCTGAGAATAACACTGTGGAATAGATGAAAAAGAACAGGAAATTTTGGGAATCCCTCCCCACTCGTGTGTTCAGTGAAAAGAAGGTAATTTCTGGAAGTCCAGTTCCCTCCCGAATGTTTCGAGCAGAGGCGATAAGAAGCTCTCCCTTTTGCTAGGAGACTCCTCTGGGCCTTTTTCGTGATGCAGACAAAGACATCCCCTGTCTCGGAGAGCATCTCTCGGCTACAGCAGGAACGTGCAGTGCATCAAAACAACCTGCCCCCGCACCACAAACCTCTGCTGTGGTGTCCTTGCAAGATGAGAACCAAACCTATGACGTCCTCCCCTTCCCTGTGTCCCTCAGCCCTGGGCGTGCTTGTCAACCCAGTGCTGGGCAGGTGGCACCTGCACTCCCGGAGGTGCTGTCAGAGCCCAGCTGGATGGCAACTAAATGGGCTCTTTTGGCCACTGTTAAGAGCCTCTGGGAACACCACCTTCCTTGCCAGTGCATTTGTTGCCTTGCACAGGAATTTCTTTGTCTGCACAAAAGGAGCCTCAGCCACACACCAGCACCTTGATGCTGCAGCTGCCGGTGAGAGGGAAGCTCTAGATGCTGTAGCATTCCAATACCTGTCCCTTTACAGTACTTCATAAATTTAGGTTGAGAATATTTGTTTTAACAGCAGGACCCATTTAGCACATTCGAATATCTCCTGCTGAAGTGACAGGTTTAACATTTCCCTTTAACCAGTACAGATTGTGCCACCCCTGGGTAATGTGCGAACAAATCACATTGTTAGCGCTGCACAATAAACCACTTTTATCTCGTGCTGGGAGAAGTCATGAAGGCCTCAGTCAGGTCACAGTGGCTCTCAAAGCCTGGGGGCAGGCTTGAAACAGGCTGATATTGGCTGTCCAGCACTGTGCGCAAAAGCTGAGCCTCCAGGACAGAGGTAAAGTTCTACCTGCCTGCTAGGCTTCAAACCTGGTACTTCCCAGGGAATTTGGGCATCCCACAGACCCCTAACATCCATGCCTGCACTGCATCCTGCTTCTTATGATGTGGGCATCCCAGATTTTCCCCTGAGCTCACCTCCTGCCCTCAGGGGATCACAGACGCCCCCAGCAGCATGATGCTCACTGAGAACCTGTCTGGGGCAGGAGCACAGGCTCCGTGACCCTTGGCACACCCACAGCTGGAGCTGTGCTGCAAGTGATGCTTCTTACATTTCCCTGTGCTGGCCTGGCACTGTAAATTACATCTAACTGCTGTCACCTGTAGAAAGGAACAAACAAATCTCTTTGGCGAGGCAGGTTGCTGTAAAAGTTCAAAGCTGTTTTGCAGCTTCACAGGTCAAAGGTTCTGCTATGGGAAGAAAAGGGCAGAACTTGCTGATGCTCTGCAGCTGCACTAATGCCATACATATCAATTTGCACTGACCCTAAAAGCCATGAGGTGACTTTGCTGTTTAAGAAGAAGTTTTTAATGTACTTTGCATGCTTTAGCATCCTTAATGGATAATTAGGCTAATGATGAGTTTTGAGTTGCATATAGCTTCCACACAAATGCTTAGCCTGTTCCATGGGACTGAGGTCATTAGTAAGGCTTGGAAAAGGAGGAGGTGCACACATGCTGAAAGGAGTTGGAGGTGAGATGTTCTGTCAGGTAGTACTGGTGAGTACCTGGTACTCTGACCAGGAGAGCTTTGCAGGTGATGGATCCCAGGAAAGTAACTGAGGCCAAGCAAGGAAATAGATAAATATAAAGGGAGGGTGTTACCTGCCCTTTTGGGAGGGAGGGAGAGGAAAAAATGGGTGTGGGGGACCAGCAAGGGAAAAAATGCAGGAGACACAGCCTGGGAGAGGGTGGTTGGGGGGAGGAGCCATGGTGGCTTAATTTCCTACTGAAAGATCCCTTGGATAAAGCTGCATGCTCTGCACCAAGGCTGTTTCTGGGGTATTTAACCCAGGCTGCTCACTGGCATCCTTGCACAGCCAGCCACAGGCTGTGACTCAGATTCAGGCAGGTTAGTGACCCAGCAGCCTGTGCTTCTGTCCTGCTGCTGTCCTGTCCCTACCAAGGTCCTACTGAGGGGACTCTGTGAACCCTGTCTCTGCAGAGCTTGGAGGTCCTCTGTTTGGCAATCTGCCTTGGGATGTTCAGGGAAGGACTAAGCTGATGTGTTTGCTAAAAGTAACACACTGCTTCCAGGTCTGCTGCCAGCATGATTTTTGTCTTCACTAAGTGAAAGAGAGGAGGAACTGGTGCACTGTAATGATTTTCCTCTCCTTAGGCTTGGTTGATCATTGATACTGGCTCAAATGCAAGAAAGCACAATAATAAGGAGCAGCAGTCAGAGACAGGCTCTCAGGAAAGCCTTTTGTCTCCAAACCAGGCCTGGCTGCATAGCAGCAAGGCTCAGAGAGCTGCTGTTTCTGCACTGGACACATAAGAAAAAGGAGCAGCACAAGGAGACTGTGAATATTCTGGAGTGAGTCCAGTGGAGGCCAGCAAGACTTTGAGGTGGACAGAGCACATGACAGGCGAGGAGAGGCCAAGAGCACAGTGTCTGCTCAGAGGAGAAGGCTTGGGGGATGCTACTGCTGGCTGCAACTACAAAATGGGAAGGTTCTTGAGAGAACAGATGAATGCAACACAAAGCAATTCAGAGTAAAGCTTCCCAAGGAACAGACCCAAAGGAAATGCAGTGCTTTCCATCATCCCCATATCTCTGTGCTGGCACAGTACCTCACAGAGATTTTTGTTTCTTTGCATCCATTTCTTTTCTTCTGTTGCAATCTCTCCCTCTTTAAATAGCACTCCCAGCAGCCACCAGATGGAAAGGTGAGTTATGTTTGGCTTATGCAGCTGCCATCTTGAGTTACAATGAACTATACTTATATCATAAATCATGTGCCCGACCCCTCTCTCAACCATGGCTCAGCTACAACTTCTCTATTGCAAAAAAAAGTAGAAGGGTAGACGCAGCACTTTGTCCTGGTCAGGAACAAGAAGCTCCCAGCTTCCAGCTGGTACTTGAGTGAAAGCATAGGTTAGCCCCAAGCTTTTCTTAGAAATTTATCCCTCTAAAAATATCCCACTCATGATTCAATAGAGTATTGATCATAGAGGCCTTTATTAATGATGGAGGACTGTTCCGATCAGCCAGGTAGCAAACACAGTGTAATTCTTCTAAAGTCCTGTGCAATTGTGGATGAAGACACTGTCAGAGGAATTATGAGTGCCCATGAGGAGTTTGATGCTGTGCACAAACGGACTGGTGAGATCCTTTGATGAATAAAAAGGAAAAAGCTAAGCAGAGAGGCTTAGCTTACCAGCTAAGGCTGGTATTGGCACTTACTGATTTGCCTACACATCTAAAAGCACAAGTAGAAAAAACAGGAGAGCTCATAGAAGGGTCATCTCTAAAAGCCACTTTAGACGGAGAAACGTAATGGTTTCAACCCATTTAGTTTGTCCTGAAGATTGAGATGGTTTGAACACAATTTTGTAAGAATCTATGTGAGGAGATTATACTTCCAAGTCTATTTGTTAAAGGTTTGTTTATATACAGAGCTTTTAAAGCAGGCAAAACCATAAAAAAGATTAAGGACAGGATGCCCCTTAATGCTTTTTATGCAGGGAGTGTAATTGACCCTCAGATGCTCCACCACAACTTCAGTCTAGATGTTCCAACATGTGGCATTTCAAAGCCAGATTTTACTGACTCTTTAAAGAGCCAGGGTACAGCCGGAACAAACTGTACAGAACAAGCAAATGATGCTATGGAGGGTCTGAACAATGTCCTATTCTGAGTCTCTTGGAGCAGGTGCCTTTCCACGGAGTGAGAACATCCATGGATGGCTGGGGACTGTCCCCACACTTTGCCAAGGACTGGTCCCGTTGCACACCAGTATCCAATCGAAGTGTTGGAGAGGAGGACAGGCAGTGGTTGATGCCCCAGGAGATGCACCAGTTCAGGACACCCACCCTTGCATCTGCACGCTGAGCCTACCAAGGACATCTGGAAGAACACAGGCTCTGTGTTTCCCCCCTCATCTCCTTTTCCCTTTCTTTTCCCCTGCCTTGTTGCTGGGTAACTCTGTTTGCCCAGCATGGAAGGACTCTGTCTTCAGAAAAATTCAAAACCAAAGCCTTTCTTCTTCAAACATAAGAAATGATTAATCAGAAACTTTATTTTTTTGGTTTAGATTTTCTATGCAACTACAGCCAGTAGGAAAAACAAAAACAAAAAAAGGAATAGGCTTAAAATGAATAGATCTGTTTGCTGCTCTTGGCTAACTTCATCTTAAAACCAAATCCGACTTTGAGGTTTCAAGGCTGTCATAGCTGTAGTAGCACTTAAGATGAGCAGAGTGAGCACTCGATGTGGTGTACAGGGGACAGTCCTTCCCCTGACCAAGCAGGGTTCTTGCCCTGTTTTCAGACCACAGGCTGATTTTCCCTTCAAGCACAACAGATTTCTGCTGCTCCTCCTGCACCATTTGCAAACTCCCAGAGGTTTCTCCATGTTGAGCATCAAGTCCTTCACAAAGCCAGGGAAAGCTTCAGTTTCTCTCATCTTTCACGGCACAGAGCCTGCTCACGGGTCTTACTGCAGGCTTAAAGTCAGCTTGAAAAATGTAAGACCTCCTAGTGCTTTCTGTGAGAATAGGTCACCTCTCTGCAGGGATGGTTATGGGAGCCAGCAGCGCCTTGGCCTCGCACACTGCCTTCAGGGACCTGGGTTTTCCCCTGAGAGATTTTTCTTTTCCAAGTGCAGATCAGATTAAACTGTTATCTCCATCTAAAATGCAATGGATTTCTCTTCTGCCTGCCGCAGCCCACGTCAGAAGCAGATATTATACCACAACACAGCCTGTGAAACGTTAATCAGACACGTAACGGGAAATGCTTAGAATAATGAGCTGAAAAAAGCTCTGAAATTCATTCCCTGTGGCAAAGGGGAAGCTGGAGGGAAGACAGTTTGCTGTGGTCCAGGAAGGTGCTGCATCTCTCAAAAAGAGAGATGTGAAGCTGTCCTAAGGCTATCTTCTGAAAATTACTTAGCACACACTAAATCAGGTAAAATGGGCATGGCAGGATTTTTCATAATGCAGTGGGTGACCGCCCAGCTTTTATCTGTGTGTATAAATAAGAGCATGTAGGGAAGAGTGCATAAATAAGAGTGAAGAGTTCGTAAGTGGCAGGGACACAGCTCTGCGTCTTATCCCAGGGAAGCATCACAACATCCAGGCTGCAAGGAATTCGCAGTGGTGACTGCTCCAAGCCTTGGGGTGCATCCTCTTCCTCCTCTCCCTCTGCTCCTTCTGCCTTAAAGTTGTGCCCTGCCCAACCTGTGCTCCCACCACCAGCCAGTGCTGCCGTGCCCAGGCTTCAGCGCAGCGTTCATCAAAGAGCAGGCTGCTGATGGGCGCAGCCTCATTGATCTCATGCAAACTCTGGTGAGAAATACATAATGCATGGACTTGGACACAGCAAGATCTATCGCTGCTTCTTCCCCGGGATATTTTAAAGCCTCTTTTTGGCTGTATGGGACCTTGGGTAGGATCAGGCATAGCTGGATTTGCTGGCTTACACCAGCTGCGGATGTCTTCCTTGATGTTCATAGGAGTCCTTGTATTTTCCCACCCACGTGATGCTTGGGCTTCATCTTCTGCCTCCAAGGCCAAGCAGCATGAGATTTACTGCTTCTCCCTGCAGGGAGAGAAGCACCAAAGGGAAGTGTGATTGACATCAGTGTATATAAATTACAAAATCGTTTCATCTTGACACTGATATTAGCAGATCCCTCGTCCCAAATTCTTCTCAGAGAGTCTCCATGGGATGACTTCTCCTATGTATGCCAAGCCTGGACTGCAACCAACTCCACCAAATAAATGGCTAAAACCTGGGTAAAATGAGAGGCAGCTTTTTTTTCAATATCTAATGCTTTAAATGGCTGGGTTTGGTCAGTCCCCACCAGCGGGGGAAGGATGGAGGCCAGGTGAGCTGGAATTCCTCCTCCATCCACCCTGCTCTCCTGGCCTGACAGGGATTTATATCCCTCCTTCCCCTGGGATTTACTCCTTTGAGCAGCTGTGCTGGCTTTTTGCTGCGGCACAATCATGCTTGATTAGTTCCTGGAAATACAGAGCATTATTTCCATTGCAATTTATTACAGCCACTGAGACATAAACTCAGGAGGAAGGGAACAAGAGGATACTGCAGGTAAAGGTTTTCAGAAGGCAGAGGGAAAAAAGGGGGGGGGGGAATCAAACTCTTGCCATCTAATAGCTTAGAAAAGCTTATTGTAAGGTAATGCTGTTGAGGAGCCATGCCAGCCTGGAGAGCCATTGTCAAGGACACTGCTGGGAGGCAGTCCTGAAGGAAAGAAATTGGATAGCAGAGTCGAAAAGAGGGAGGGCAGGACAAGCAGGGCACAGCAGTGGGTGCTGAGAAAGGGCTGACAGGAGAAGAGCTAATTGCACATGTAGTGGGTTTAGCCACTGCCTTTGCTCTCACAGGATACGTTGCCCTTTGCACTCCCTTGGAGAGAGGTCGGGAGGAGATGTACTGCTGAATATCAAAAATCAATCCTTCTGTTGGTATATAGAGAATTACTGCCAGGTACTATGTGCCAAGACTGTGTCAGAAAATGAAACAAAATATGGCAAGAGTTGAAGCTTGCTGTGGCAGCTCCAAGATGCCCACCTGGGACCACTTGCCCACCCCAGAAGCAGCATCCCACCTTGGCAGCATCGTGTTTGCAATGATAAATTGCATGGATTCCTGCTAGAGCAGCAGGAGTAGTCCTTCACTGGGAGGAGGAGGCACTTCACTGGCACTTTGTTAAATTCAAACTGAAACCAGGCTGTGGGTGGTTGCTTGAATCCTTGCCAGAGGGAAAGAAGGTGGAAAAAATAAAATTATTGCTTTAACGAATGACCTTTTTCTCTTGGGTTTAATTGTGATTTTCAATGCTGTTCTTGATCAGCCAAAAAAGACAAAATTAAAGGAAAATTCACTTAATTAAAACATGTCTGAAAAAGAAAATGTAATGGGCAGAAATAATAACAGTGTAAATGTCCAACACAATTCATTTTGCTAAGCCAGGAGGTGAATGGTCCCTCTGCAGTCCCTGTAAAAACTCAGAAAATGGAGAGACACCCAAATGAGGCAACACCAGGAACAAATTGAGCCTATTTTGGCATGCTTTGCAAGTTAGTCATGTCTGTGTGAAAGAGAAAAACCTCTTGGGACATCATGGGAACCTTGCAGTTGTGCATTTTCAGCAGACATAGCCTGTGCCATGCTGGCCATCCCACCGGGAGCCAGAAGAGCATTTCCATGCTCCAAACCCATCCTCTCCACAGGGTCCAGCCATGCAGGACAAGGGCTGAAGTGTGCTGATCGCTTTGTGCCAACAGATTTATGCAATGAAAAACCATGGGGGTTTTGCTCAATGAAGAGCACACAAGGACGGGGGAAAAAAAAGCTATGAATTTTAAGTCATTTGTGATTGAAGTGCTGAGCTCCTTCCGCCAGGCTGGATCTTCAGGCAGGTATAGCTGTGACAGACATGCTCCCTGGCTACTTCAGCAGCAGCAAAGGCCAGGGATCAGTATCCTGTAGGAGGGTCGTGTCTGTAAGCTCCTTCTAACACGTGCGATGAAGATGGAAATGCCAATGGAGTAAACCCCACGCTCGGCCGGATATCGACACTCAGTGGTTTGAACCATCCCTAGGTGCCAAGAGCCTGCATATGAGGTTCAGCCTGCATGGAAAGGTTGTGTGCACAGAGCAAATGGGAAAAGCAGGTGGTGTGAGCAATGCCCGCCCACACTCACAGTCACAGTGCCCTCTGGCAAGAGGCATCAGAGTCAGGTGTGCAAAGCAGTAATTCCACTGGCCTGTGGCACCCTGGGGCTCAGGGTTCCTGATGGAGGCAAAATCTTTTGAGCCATCTATCTGAACGGTGAGGGGAGCAGACGTGGCCAGCCAGAGCCTGCCAGAGCAATAGGGCTGGTGTTGTAGAGTTGGTAATGGGTGATGAATTTAACGGTGTGCTCAAACCCCACAGGAGAAGCTGCTCTGCTTCAGAGAAGATGAGCCTTGACACGGGTCTCTAACCAGGCTAGGCAAAACACCACAGTGAGAAATGCAGTCAGAGACGGTCCTGCTAGTGTCAGCATCTCACTGGGAAGACACTGCCAAAGGCAATAGGGCTGATAGGCTTGGAAAGCCCAGGGGATTGTGGTGCCCAGTAGAACCCAGACACCTCACAGGGCTGGCAGGGAAGGCAGACAAGACCAGGCTGTGGGCAGGGTGATGACTGGCATCAGCAGGAAGCATCCACAAGTCCCTAGGATGATGCTTCCCCTGGGTTTTGAGCTTGGCAGGACAGATGGCTCTGCATCTGCAGCCAAAACTCATTTATCCTGAGAGCTGAGCTCAGGCCCTCTGTGAATAACCCAGCCTGCAGATAACATCTCATGCCCTGTGAAGGGCCAAGGCTGATTTACATGCTTCTTTATAAATTTAGTAACTTAGAGTTAACAAGAGCAAACGGGCTCAGACCATAAACATGGGCAAGTGGGTGACAGGTCTCTCCTCCCTCCACAGAAGCAGAAGTATCTTGTGGCTGCATTATTGCCTGAAATGAGATTTTCTGTAGTTGAAAGGTTTTGCATTTGGGGATGCACTTGAGGATCCAGCTCAGAGCTCCACGGTGCTGACCCCCTGGCCCTCGGGGGTGGTGGCTCCAGCGTGAGCAGCACCCAGAGGATGCCCAGAGAGGGCTACAGAGGTGTTCTTTGCCAAATAACACATTGGCCGTGAAGTTAAGAACACATCGAATAATTCATAAGAAATGTATTATTAAATAACTTCTCATTATTGCCATTCTAATTACACACCGTTAATGTCATACCTAAAACGTGCATAATGTTCTTCCTGACTTGTATCTTGCTGGTCACAAATTTGAGGGTTTCAACTTGCCTGTAGTGTTGGAAGGTAAAAGCAAATTTTGGGGGACCAGGGCAAGTGCCTCAGGGGCAATTTAACCATTCACTTTGCAGTAAAATAAATAATATAGAAAATCCCTTTCCCCCAAACCCTGGGCAACTTCCAATTGCCCAAATTACTGTGCTTCTTTCCTCTTACTGTAAGCAACTACAATACATTTTAACAGAGGGAGCAGTTTGGAAGTCAGAGGGTCAGCGTGCAGGACAGGGATCTGTTTGTAAGGAGCTAAACCTTGTCCAAAGGGTCTTGCAGTGCCCGGGTATTCCTGGGAGCAGCCACAGTGCCAGTGATTCTTCATCAAACCTGGGAAGCTGTGTGTGCCGGGCGAGCTGCCACCTCTCCCAGCAGCTCCCCCGTGGTGGGCTGTGTGCTTTGGCAGCTTCCCCAGCATCCCCGGGGTCTCCAAGGAGTGCTGCTAATGGGCTCCACGTGGGTCCCTGTCACTGAGTGAAGAAAGGATCATTTCAGGCAAATGGCAGTTTTGCCTGATTTGTGTGAGTTTCCTTGTCCTTTTATGGCAGCCCATAAAATGGATCATCTGTCTTAAAAGACATGGGCAGGTAATCACAAGCTCAGCTGAGGTCTGCCTTGCATACTGGTGCTGGCTGGGGAGCACAGGAGGACCCGAGGGAGGCTCCACACCATCAGCTCCATCTGGACCAGATCGCTGCTGCACTTTCACTGGCAGATTGAGCTATCTGGGGACTTTTTGGAAAAAGTGCCTGGGCGGGGGGAAATGTTCCATTCTCCTTAGGAGAGCAGGAGACAGCCACAACTCTATTTTCAGCTGAAGTTTCCAAGGCACTTGTTTACCAGCACTGCCAACAAAAGCTGTTATCGCATCGGCACTGCTGACAGCTCTGTCTGCAGCTGACTTTCCAGGGGAAGCACCTCAAGAGTGCTGGAGGCAGTGCCAGGGCTTTGTGGAAGGGATACAGCAGTCGCATGCACTTGAAACCTGTTAATCAGCACTTGAGTCCAGGGACGCTGCTCTCCTTTCCCTTCCTGGGACAAAACCTGTCCCTGCTGACTGGTGCCAAGCGGTCAGTGTCCCCTTCCACTGCTGCCTGCTCTGGAAGCAGTCACTGGCAGCTGGATCCTCACCAGCCATTGGCAGGGTGAGGTTTTGGGGGATGGCTAGTGCCATGATGATGCAAGCATCCCTGCTCAGCATCACCCTCTGAGTCTGTCACATCAGCTAGGTCTGAAGTCCTGTATTTGTACCTGATCTTCTTGTCATGCCTGGGATGTGCAAGGTCTCTGGAGCAGCCCTCTTGGAGACTGTGCTGTTCTATCTGCTGTGCTCCTCTCAGCTAGTCATTAGGTAATTACCTGGGAAGTCAATTGGGCTTGCCTGGATCAATTTATTTACTGCACACCCATCCTGCTGATTTCTTCTAGGCCCACAAGCTCTGAAGAGCTGCTCCCAAGTACTGATGCAAATGGCCAGGATCCTCAGGATCTGCACCAGGAGACACTGAGCTGCTCTGGTGGAGCATAAAGCATCATCCCTCACTCTTTGTGCCTTTGCAGGGTATCATCTGTGCAGGTGTCTTGTCCTGTCTTTCAGCTGCTGTTGTTACTGCCAGGACCCCAACCTTATGCCCAATGACTGCCCACTGCCCCATCAAGGCAAGCTCAGGAGGTGGCATGCTGCCACCCTACCAGAAGCCTGGAGCATCCAGCCCTGGTCTGGCCAGGGTCTCCATCCCTGCAGAGAGGCCACAGACACCCAGAGGAGTGAGGGTAAGCTTCTCCTGCAGACAGGGGCATCCACTGAGGGGATGCGAGGCATCCCAATCACATATCTGGGACGTGAAGTTTCATTCAGTTCTGTTTCAACAGCCCTTGTGGCATGATGGAGGAGGCAACTCAGGGAGCGTCCTGTGAAGTTTCCAGCCTCACGTCAGTCTCCCATCAATTTCCTGAAGTAATGAAGACGTAATTAAATTTTGCAGTGGAAAGGAAGCTTCGCCAATGGCAAGAGCATATTGTAACTCCCCACTCATCAGGGGAAATGCTAGGCTCCAAATTAAATGCATTTACTGTTTCGTGTACCCTCGCTTAAAATCGTTGTAATGAATCTGGGAATTAATTGTTTGCCCATTTAAGAGAAGTCCCCTCTTGCACTGTGCTGTGCTCCCCTCCTCCCAGCTCTCTGTAATTTGATATTCCAGTTAGAAAACAAATTGGCATTCATTGGAAAATCAATCTTTTCATTGTTTAACTCTCATTTCTCTGGGGAATGTGTGGGAATGGAATTACATCCTCTGATCCGAACCTTCTCTGAATGCCTAATTGAGGCTGGGGAGCAGGGAGGCTGCCCACATCCCAGGAGCTGCCAGGACCCCGCACTGGCAGCGTCCAAGGTGCTGCCTAAGGAGGAGCACAGCCACGCCGGAGAATATCAGCCAGTTGCCTCAGTAATGAGCCCAGTAATAGAGTCTGTCATTTATTAGGTGGGATAAAATGGAAAGTGCTTGTTATGGCGGGGGAGACGCCAACAAACAATGCAACGAAAAGCCTGAAGACACACTGCCTTGCGTTTATCAGGGCTGGAGAGGGGAAGAACAAACAAAATACATCCTTTTCCATGGGCTTGAGAGGATCTCAGCTCCTGTCTTTCCTCTTTCTGAGCAGGCCACTGCTCCTGACCAGGGTCCTCAGGGATGGGGACTGGCAGGTTCCCAGGGTGACCTCACAGCCTGCACCAGCCATCCCCTTTGCAGAAGTACAGAGCAGTACCCGTTAAAGGCTTCACTTTTTCCTTATAAGTGGGCAGTATCTAAGCACACAAGGCAGCTGGCCTGGCAGTGATCCTTTTGCTTCCCATGGAGACACTTGCTGCTGGAATAAACTGCTATTTTTATGGGTAACATTGGTTGTCTTTTACACTTACTGCAGGAAAATGAATAGCCACTTTTATGCAAAAAGGTTTTACTGCGATATCAGAAAGTACTAATGAATATACAGAACCAAATTATATGGTACCCCATGAGTCAAAACTCCTGGACAGAGATTTACAGCAAAATGAGTGGCAGGCAAAGATAAAAGCCTGCAGCCAAAGCTGGTCATATAATTAATACTGGGGACAATAAATTTCTGAAAAATTGAGCTGTCAGTCCCTTTCATCCGGACTCCCAGCTCCATTTCAAAGCTAAATAACTTGTAGTCCCAAGGAGTTAATGCACCAGATAAAGCACCACAGCAAAAGCAGCTTCTGCATTTGCAAGCATCGAGGTTTCCTCTGACCTGCCATGTGCCTGCCAGGATTCACTGAGAGCCCCCGAAGCATCACCCCCTGCCAGGGCACCAGGCAGCAAAGGGGCTCTCTGCCCACCTACTAGAGGTGCAAATCTTTCCCAGCAGCTTTCTCTCCACCAAAAAGAAAGGTTCCATCACTTGTCCCCGTGGGACAGCACTGCACTATCTGTGAGCCTGGGGCACACATTTGTCCCCTGACTCAGCTGTCACTTGCTTTTCCTCTTCCCCTCCCTCTCTCCCTTCACAAATTAGCAACAAACAAGTTCCAGGTTGTACTAATTAGTTGTCTGGAAGATATGCAAAGAGAAGGTTACGTGGAGACCTCATAGCAGCCTTCCGGTACCTGAAGGGGGCCCACAAGGAAGCCAAAGAGGGACTCTTCATCAGGAACTGTAGTGACAGGACAAGGAGTGATGAGTTCAAACTGAACCAGGGGACATATAGATTAAATATACAGAAGAAATTCCTTCCTGTGAGGGTGGTGGGGCACTGGCACAGGTTGCCAAGAGAAGCTGTGGTTGCCCCATCCCTGGAAGTGTTTGAGGCCAAGTGGGGCCATCTATGTGGGAGGTGTCCCTGCCAAGCAAGAGTGTGGGAACTAGATGATCTTTAAGGTCCCTTCCAACCCAAACTGTTCTATGAGTCTGTGATTGTCTTTCAAGGGACTGTTTGGACCACTGCCTGGCAGCCGTCCACAGCCACCCACGGCACTCACTGCTATCTCTGGGGGCAACCAGCCCACCACAGTGGGTCTGCCTGTTCCTCCTAATGGCCCTGGAAGGCCAGGAGGGAAGACTAAGGGTCTCCAAAATTGGATGTACAAGGTGTAATCATGCTGCTGGCATCCTTTGGCCCCCCCATAGCCAGACTGCCCCTCGCCCACTTCAGCCCCACTGTGCATTTGGCACAGGGGGCACTGGCAGCAGTGCTGTGAAAGACAGTGTGTCACCCTCTGCAGCCCCGTAATCACATTCCCTCTCTTATTCTCTTATTCTCACTTAGCAACACTATATGAGCATCTTTGTCAGGCGCATATTAGGAACCATTCGTCATAAAAAATTAAAGGCTATGGAAATAAAGTGACCTCTCCAAGGGCTTCAATTACACTGTAAGGTAATTGTGTCTTCGCCAGGCCTCCATCAGGGTGTTTGGGAGTCTTCAGCAACAATTTATGTATTTATTACAGTTTAAGTATCCTTAGCCCTCAGCTCTTTCCAGTAATGAAAATATATAACACAAACCCCAGCAAACACAGACTGAGCCGTGTGTAAAATATGACGGCAATGCTCTCGGCCATCACAGTGTGGAGAAAAGTGGCTGTAACCTCCAAAACCTCCACAGGCATCACAGCTGCTCCCCCAACTCCTCCATAGGGCACAAATAGGTGGCAGGACAAGGGGAACTGTGGCAACACATCGGGGCTAAAACCGTCCGGTCTGGGACTGGTACCAGGGCAAGGTAGAAACTCTTTCCCAAGAAAAAAAAACAAAACAGATTATTATTGTTCTTGGCACAAAAGGCTGTGTGGGAGAGAAAGGCAAAGCAGAGGGTTTCTTTTTTCTGCAAAGCTTTTTTTTGTGTGTAAAGCACTTTGCAGGGAAGGAGTAGGGAAGGACTGCAGGGGCTGGTGACAGTCTCAGCTCATTACACACCAGAGGAGCAACCCCAAGGCCGGCTAAGACCTCTCCAACTGTAAAGGGAGCAGGGCTGAGGTTGGAGCTCCTTCTACCCAGGGATCTGCCACAAGCAGAGTCGGGACAGCAAGGCTTCAGTTCACCTCCTGGGGGGCTGCAGACAGGATTGATTGCAGGTGACTCCCAGCAGCCGTGCCCCGATGCTGACATGTTTCCACATGAGCTGCTGGGTCTGGCCACTGCAGCTTCCTTCCTGGGCAAGGCAGACACCATGAAAGGAGAAGAGATGCTGTAAAAAAACAAGGTAATTTAGGTCCTTCCCCGCCAATCCTCAGCCTAGAAGGCAGCTGAGAATATTGGAAGGGAAAAGTCGTCTGAAGGGCCCAGGCTTTCTTTCCCCCTCAGCTCTGAGAAGTAGGTCTCCCTGGACTGTTCGGCACAGCCAAAACCTGTGCTGAAGATGCACAGAAAAAGGAGCCTTTTAAGATGCCACTGGAAAAAAAGAAAGACAAAAAGCTAGTTCTTTTTTTTCTTGTCGGAAAGACACCGAGTCCTACACCTTGGATGAGAAAGAGATGATTTAACAAGAAAAAGATGTCACTAAATCCCTGGGCTATAAATCATTCTTCTTACAGTCTTGAAGCAAAAACACTTAACAGCCATTCTGTGCAGTATGAGGACAGAATTGCATCAGATTGCACCTGATCGGATGCATCTGAACTAGAATAAACGGGAAAATGGGCCCAGCCACTTGTTTTATAGTTGTAGGAGAATTATATAGCACCTGGGACATATTTCCTGCTCCTGCTGTGTTACGGGCTAATGTCATGAGGACGGTGCAGTTGGCATTAGATGTGCCTGGAAGCTTCAAGGACTCTGTACTGAGGGCACCCTTGAAGAAGAGCGTTTTAATAAAAACCTTTTGATAATTCATTCAGGTGGCTTCATCAGGCAATTTACAATTTCTGGTGGTTTTTTCTTGTTGCATATTAAAAAAAAAATGAAAGAGGAAAAAAAGTCTGCTGCACTGAAGCAGAAATTGGTGACAGGTCCCAGCAGCCTCCCTTCTACACGGTCTGGATGGTGATGCTGTGGAGAAACCCCTACCAGGGGTGTGTGTGACCAGGGCAAGTGCCAGGAGAGTTTCCAAAGGGTTCACACGGACATTTCCTGATATAGGAACAGTGAAGCCAGATGCAAGAGGATGCTCTATTGCTGCACTGATTTAATTGATAAAGAAGTGGTAATTGCTTGGGAAGTACTGATTGTGGTCCGATTATAGTCAGTAGGAGCAGAGGGCAGCCCCAGACAGCAATACAGCCACTCGATGCTTCAAAAAGGCTGAGATAAATCAGGGGAAATTACCAGCAAAACTGACTGGGTGGAAAAAAACAATAACTAAATGGCTGTAAGCAGAAAGTGAAAGAGCTCTTTAAGAGGTGTTGTAGAAACAGTGAAGGAAATACTTTAGAAGTTAGCCTGACAGCTGTTAGAAATAAGAAAACAATAGCTGGGAAACAAGGAAGGGAAAGCTGTCTGAAGAAGATGCCATGAGAAGCACAGGACACTGGAATAAGAAGCAAAGTAATAAGAAAATGTTCAACATTGGTATAGATGCCAATGTTCCAAGGAGAATTTAAACAGAGTGAGAAAAGAGACAGCGGATCCTCCTGTGGGCAGGAAAGGCTCACAGTTTGGAAAAGGCAGGCAGGTGTGATTGAAAGAAAGAGGGCATGCATTTATACCAGCTGAAGGTGATGGATGCTCTCTCTTCTATTTTCACCAAAGAGTCAAATTTAAAATTGGCTGACCTACCTAGCTGCCTCTCTGGAGCCTGCAGCACTGCCTGGGCCACTCCTGCCCTGTGGTTAGTGTCTGAACCAGACCAGAGCCACCTTCCCCTACCTGGAGTGCATGAAAACAGATGGAAACTGTGGGGCTGTGGAAACCATCGAGGGGTGGATGGCCACGGATATTGTACCTGAGCCACAGTGATGCCACCCTCCCCCTGGCCTCCTGCTCCCCATGTGTTTTACAGGGCTGATCTCCCACATTGGTGATGAGATGCACTGTGTGCCCACCAGTGCCCATAGACTGGGTGGGAGGGGGTGAAAAGCAGCATGTCCAGCTGGCAGCTGAGAAGCTTACACCAGCCTCTTAGGTGTTGGGCATGGTCCTGATACTGACTTGCCGGATCCAAGCTCAGCTTCTGCTTCAGGGGTGCATGAAGGCAGCTTTCAGGTCCTGGGTGTAATATACAACATTTCGCTGGGGAAATGCCAGCTGGTTCATCTGAGGAGCAGCATCCTTGCCTGAAGAGGCAGGACTTGCTGAGGATATGCTGTTTCTGGAGTATCACTGCTCACCCACCCTTCTCCAGGCAGTTTTGCTCCCCTGAGAGAAACCAGTGTTGTGATAAATGACTGCTCTGCATCTCACTGCCCTTTCTTTCCCACATGGAAACCTTCTGGCAGAAAGCACCACAGACACCCTCTGCCCTGATTTTCAGGTTCATCTAACCATCAAAAAGCAGATCTGCTGCCTACCCCAAGTGCAACATGGAGAGCTGCCGGCACAGCTGAGCACACCCCCTCCTAACTGCTGAGCACGGTCTCCTCTCAGGTTACCTCCTCTGCAATTGGACCAGAACAACTTAATCGTGTTTTACTTTTAGTTCAGATCTTTCTGTTGTGATTCCAAGGAGAGAAGCCATGGTGTGGCCTTTGTTTTCCTGAACCCTGACAGTGCCACTGCAGTAAAAGTGTAATTATTGAGAGCTGGGCATTAACCTTCATACAAGTCTGCTTTTCATTCCTTTGCTTTTATTGATCCCTTTTTTTTAACTTGTTTGCACTTCCTCTTTTTAAAGACTTTTAAATTAATGGCCAGCTCAAAGGGAGCATTGCTGTTGTAATGAAAAAATATAGTGTTTCGGTGCTGTAAGTTTTGGCTGTTTTCTTGGGCCCTTGTTACGTTTGTTTCCATCTGAACACCATTTCATACAATGGTTCCAAACAGTATTGTATTAGCCTTAATTTTGACCTTGCTGCAATTTCTAGCAGAAAATTGTTTCATCTCGGAAATGGCCAGATTTACTCTTCAAGCCAATGAAAATAAGTCTGCAAGGTTGAAAAGAAGATGTCAAAAGCAGGCACTAAAGATCACTTTAAATGATAACAGTTGTACTTGTAGCAAAAATAATATACAAAGCTTTCATCTAGCAATTTTCATCCTCACACAGCAAAGTGCTTTACAACAGAGCTCACTGTCAGCAGCCCTGTTTATAAAGGTGAGCAGAAATATGCCTTTTCCTTTCTTCGCTGTGTTCCTCTGCCAAAAACCACCTTGTTAATTAGACTCATAAGTTCTCCTGCTCCCCCTGGACATGGCCATGCCTTCCTAGCTGAGCAAAGATATTCCCAGTGACCGCCCCATGGGACCTGAGGTGTGCAGCACAAGGGCCAAGGAGAGGTTTGTTCTTGCCTGATTAGCTGAATCCTCCTTTTTTTTTCTTTTTTTTTTTTGGCCTTCCCATTTAATAAAGAGAGTTGGCTTTAGTCTGAGAGGGGCTAACTCAGCTTGGCTTCTGTGTGCCTTGTTCTGTGTGGCTGTTCCTGGGGGGCTGTGCACCATGGCACAGTCTGAGCCAAATCCTGGCCCAGGTCAGGGCAAACCCAGGTGATGATGCAAACACACCCTGAATGTCCCCAGACTCATCAGAGCAGCTCTACACATAAAGACACATCCTGCAAGAGCAAGTACCAGGACCAGCACGAACATCTGAGACTCATTTCACCCCTGGGGTGGGCATCTCTCAGCTGCCCTAATGTCAGAAGGCAAAACACTTCATATTGAACAGGGCAGCAGCAGTTTGCTGAAGGGGCTGAAATAAAAGTCAAAACAACAATCTTGTGCTCGCTTAGGACTGTATTTTGAGGGGCATGGGGCTGTAGGCTCTTGCTGCAGCTCCGTGTGCAACACCTCAGAATATTTTCTCTCTGCAGGTAAATGTGGTTTGTTAAATAAATCCTTTTTGGCTCACTTCTATAGTTTTGAAGAGTCTGTTTCTTGTCTTTGTGTCCCCAGGAATGAGGACTAATTGGAATGAAACACTTGCTGCACAGGCTGAGTTCAAGGAGCCACTGCTGTGAAGTCTCCGTTCCCCTGGGGGTGGCTGCTCTTCACCCCAGAAATGCAGGCTGTGAAACCCAGGTGCCTTTGGCATGTCTGACGCCCAGGAAAGCACAGGCAGGGCAGGCTCCTGCCTCTGCATGTGGGCATGAGGCCCCACGGGGAACAGTGGGGACCCTCCTCACTCCATGCATTGGCTGGGCTGCTGCACAGGGAGTGTGGTACCTGTAAATCTCCAATGCTGAATGCCTGCTGCCTGCCCCATGCCTGTCAGGCACTTTCTCCCTGTTTCTGAGCTGAACTGTGTGCTCATTTCAAGCGGTTTTCCTCAGCACTGCTGGAAGTGGGTGGATTTTTCCCAAGCTGAGCGCTGCCCGATAGCACCCTGACACCTACCCGCTGGCTTTCCTCATGCCTTATTACACCCAATCTGCAAAGTATGTGATGCATCAGAAATGCTACTGAAATGGCTGCAGAGGGTTTTTATTTAACCTGAGAGCTGGCCAAGAGGCAAGACATTGCACCTCTGGCTGGGCTCATGTTGGGCTTTGCCTCTACAACCTCCTTACTGCTGTAGAAATGCTGCCACCGCATAGTTTGCTGCCGAGTAAAGCTCAGCAAGGAAATCATTCCTGCAGGAAGTTTAATTGCAGCCATTAAGCCTTTAATCTAATCGTGGTGTGCATCTCTAAATGGCAAAGCTGTCCCTGAAATACAGGCATTCAGCCACATACCTGCTCAGTGCTTTCTTAGCATTGTGTTTACAGCTATTTTTAGTGACCCAGAAGCAGGTAGCTCCACACTTATTTGGGCAGAAAATTAATTTAAAAATAAATAAATAAAAGGCACACACAAAAGCAAACCTATCTCTCCTTGGAATAGGACCTCCCAGCTCCCATTCCACCAACTGTGAGTCCTGTTTGCAGCTGGTTGTGTCTGTGGTTTTCTGTTGCTTATGTCCCATGGCCTGAGCCCACCTGGGACACAGAGACCCCCCCACCTTGCTGGCTCAGCCCCCTCCCTGCCACTCTGCAGGGCATACAGCATGAGCAGGGGAGAGGGAAAAGCCTGTTGGTGTACAGGTCTCTCTTCACTCACCACAGCCCAGCCCAGCCTGACCCATTTGCTCCCGTTCCTGTGCTTGTGAGAGCAACCTCCCCTAGCTGTGCCACCACCCTCTGTGCAGTCCCACCAACATGCTCGTGGATGGTTCCATCAATCATCAGTCCTAGAGCTCAGGATAAAAACATGTGCTCCAGACTTTAATATTAATGGGATGTGTTGCATGGTGTTAAAAAAGGAGGGCCAGTGTGCCTTACCTGATGGGGATGGGGAAGAAGTTGGCGGTGACTAGCGTGGGCTCGTTCACCAAAAGACGTTGCTGGTGCACTGCAAGTCCCGTCTTCAGGCTCCTTGAGGTCTTCACCCACAAGGAAAAGCCCAGGAGATTCCAGCAGAGCCCTTTGGAGATGTGTGACAGGAATGAAGCTTCCACACCAAGCTGTCAGAGACCCACCAGATTCACAGCCCACTTTAAAACCAGGGTTGAGGACTCTCACCTGTTAAGCAAAACAAGCTTTGATTTTTTCCAGCCCAATTTAAATGAGCTGTCTTGTGAAGAAACTGATGCTTAAAAGTTACAGAAAAACATGGACAAAGTGGGATACCCCCCAAAAGGCTGCTTTAAATAGAGATTTCATTTCATCTGGATGTCTTATTTCAGTAAAATCTTATCTGCAAGTTTCAGGGCTGCCTGGGAAATCTTGCTGCCTCACCAGAGAAAAGGATATTTAAAAAGGATTTAATCTGACAGTCTTATACTGAAAGTGGATTTTTAAGTCATAAGCAAAGATTCAAGAAGGAAAGGTTAGTGGGCTGTTGAAAATGCATCTGCATTTAAGCTAATAAAACTTAATCTCTAGTTAGTTATTAAAAGACTGAATGTGATGAGCCATGGTGACTTCTGGGCTCAGGTACTGATGAAGGCAGGCAGATGCTGTGGCAGTGATGGGAAAGGAGTCAGATCCCCCAATTCAGCACAGACTGCTCCCCAGCCCACTGACCCTCACACCCCACCAAACACTGCTGAGGTCCTGGGTGAGCAGAAGCACATTACGGGGTGAACAACAGCAATGTTATGAAGGAAGTGTTGGTTGGTATATTTAGACCCCATAGGTAGGAAAAATTTTTACCCAAATTTAAAGCATATTAGACACCAAAGAGCCCATTTCTCCTTCCATATGGGAGGTCTCACCCTTTCCTTCATCCCATAGGAGAACTCATGCATCGATTAGTACTTGGCCCACCCCACAGCCATGAAGTAATTCAAATCAATCAAACACATTGGCTCCTGGGCCATAAAGGCTTGCTCCAATTAGCTTCAGCTTTAAAACAGAGCAAGTAGGATATAAATTGTTTCACAAAGCTCCCACCTATATTTCTCCCCAAATGTTGAAATGACATTTCTGCCCACTGAAAATAGGACCTTGGAAAAGACTCTCTGGATAGTTCATTTGCTGGAAAAAAGAATTGACAGCCCAGTTAATCTCGAAGTCCGTGACTTTTAAACCATGGCTGTCAGTGAAGGCATTGTGGGATGAGAGCAGGAGAGGCTGGATCAATATCACAAGATGCTGCTTCAGCCTCTCCCTGGTGCCTGGCCCCATGCCCACTCTGCCCACCATGCCCAAGGACTGTGTGACTTCCCAGGTATCCATGGGCTGCCCTGAGCTCAGACCAGATCCATGTCCCTTTGGGCACAGTTGGTGGGACAGGGACCCTTGTTCCTGACCCAGATCAACACCAAACTTTCCTGGCACAGAGCTGAGATGAGTCATGCTGAGCTGAGCTGTGCTGTGCTGTAGAGGCACCATAGAGGCACCAGCGTTTTCAGACAAAGCTGCTGCCCCATGCAGGGGACCCACAGCCCACAGCCAGCACAGAAAGAGCCCCAAAATGGAAACACTTTGCTTCCCATTTTCCATTCCAAGTAATGATCTCACTGTGCAATTGCCTCCCTCCTTTGCAACCGATGCTCTCCAGACGTTCACCTCATTTTCCCAATGGAGAAACCGGAATCAGCTGCAAACACAAACACCCTTGGAAAACAACTCAGCATGTGCTTGTGGAAGGGCATCCACTGTCACATGGCTCAGCCCCACCAAACAAGTCCACCAAGCCGGTGGCCACAGCAGCTCCAGCTCTCCAAGGCAGGGGCTTAATCACATATCTGTGCCCCAGCATGGATTTAGGGGTATAGCTGACACCACTGTGCCTGGCACCACATCAGCTGCACTTGAGGGATGTGGGCAGAGGAAGGTGGCAATGGCTTTGCAGGCAGTTGGATGTGGCTGTGACCTTACTGGGTACAAACCATCCCTGCACCTCCCACAAAAATTATAGGATTGACCTTGCAGTCCATTTAGAGCATTAATTACCTTGTTCCTTATGTTGTTGTTATCATTATTGTTATCTTCTCTACAGGTATAGAAACACCTCAGGCTATCAGGTTCTGTTCTGGCAACAGCTTAAATCCTCTCTGACTCCTGCATAGAACCCTTGCCATATAAAAGGCATCTGTCAGGTATCAATTTCCTAAATTTCCTTGGCCCCATCTCTGAGTGCCAGAGGAAACGGCAGTGCTTTCATGCTCTTTTGTTCTTGCTGCTATTTCCTGATCTGCAGATTGTCTACATCATGCTGTCTTCTCCGAGCCTTGATCCCGAGGCTGGATCAATGGGATTAAAACCCAGCTTTCCTTACAACCTTTATTCCAAGAGCTGACTTGAACATGCTGTGATGTCCCTCAGCATCCAGTGATGCACCCCACAGCCACCAGTGTCCTCTTGCATCTGTCCCTGGCAGCAGTTTCTAAGCTAGGAGTTGTCCCAGGAGGACAGGACGGTCCAAAACCCGATGACACAAATGCTGCTGAGGCAGGACTGCTGTGACCCAAGCCATGACAAGTGCCACTGAGAGCCTGGAAATATCTGGGAGGTGCCCACTGTCCCCTCTTCCTGTCCACAGCCTGTTTCTAAATTCACTAGGAAAGAGAATCACAGAATTGTCAGGGTTGGAAGGGAGCTCTGGAAATCGTCTTGTCCAACCCCCCTGACAAGGCAGGGTCACCTAGAGCAGGTTACACAGGAACGTGTCCAGGTGATTTTTTAATGTCTCCAGAGAGAGAGAGAGACTCCTCAACCTCCCTGGGCAGCTCATTCAAATGGAGTAGCTCATTCCAATGCAGACTGAAAATTCCCACCACAGCCCACAATGCAAACGAGTCAGCCCTCTGCGCTGCCCCTAACGCGCAGGAAAATTGCTTTTCAACCCTGTGCTAACAAAAAGCAGCCATGCATCACTTACCAATATTGAGTTCCTTTATAAAAACATGGTTTTGCTCCGCTCTAATTGCTCCAAATGAAGCAATTGCATTATCTCCCTCCCAGTCATTGTACCTCGCCAGCGGATGCTCTCCACCAGTTCGTGAAGTTTGCCCTCAACGTGGATTAGATCTGAATGCTCAGGCAGTGGAAAAGTGTCTGCCCTGCCTGTCATACCTGGCTGGGAAGGATGGATGCAAACAAGCTCTCACAGGTTTCCCAGACTCCTAATACAGGCTGGAGCCAGGGGTCAGGAACTGACCAGGCTGGGCAGAGGTCCTCTTCCAGCTTCACCAGGGAGTTAATTTAGGAGAGAGACCAGGCAGACCTTCTCTATGAAGCAGAGGTGTAGCAACACTACTTTCCTCACTCTCAGCTCCTAATCAGGGCTTTTGGTGCTGTTCCTGTGTCCTGAGGCTTAGTCTGTCTCACCTCCCATCCCAGCAGGTTCTCAGGGACCCAGGGGATACCTGGAGTCTTGCGGGCTCTGGACAGCAAGGTGTCACTTCAGTGCTATGCTAGCACTTAGGGAGAAAAGCAGTATAAATGTTCTAATAGAGCTGGCATACTAAAATATGATACAAGTTAGGCCATAACTCACCTGACCTTGTATTTCACATCAGTTCTAATGACATTTGTCATTAACAAGCAGCCTGTCACTTCCCTCTGCTCTCAGACTGCTACTGCAGAGCACAGGGCATCCCCCCTTCAGTCATTTACCCCTGGGACATGCCCCCCTTCCATGGGACACATCACTGCTCTGGATTTATTCCCCTTCCTGGCATCATTTTCTTAGCACCATTCAGCAGCCAGCTAGGGACAAAGGACCAAAGGGACTGGAACCCTTCTGCTTTGGGATGGCCCTGTGCTGCAACACTGGCAGGGCTGGCATTGCTGGTGCAATGATTTGGAAACCTCTGGACTCCGGCTCAGGGCTGGTTGTTCTCCTGCACACCCCATGCCACAGCTCCTGTGCACACACACACACACACACACACATATACACACTCCTGTCTGCCTCAGGAATCTGCCCATTGCCATGGAAACGGTGGTGACATCAGGCGCTGCTAACGTTATTCCAATGACTGATTGCTTTACCAACGGTGAGCCAAATTACTGAAACAATTTCCAGGCCCCAGAGATCTGTATTTAACATCCAGGAAGATGCCAAAATACATCCCTCACCTGCAGGGATTCTGAGCTGGGCTGGAAAAGGACAGCTGGGGACCTTTGCCTGGGTTTGGATGTGTGGCACAGAGGGGCTGTTTGGGCTCCAGCTCACTTTTACTTTGAATCCTAATTTTCTGGGCTTCTTAAGAGCTGGTTTTTACCTGTTTGAGCTGCCCAGGTAGGGCCTAGACTCTAGTTTAGCAGGTACTCCTGTTTTGTCATCTCTTGGCACTTGCTGCTGCTGGCTAGTCTTTTTTCTCTCTTATTTTGTTTTTCTCCTTACCTGCCTTATTTTCTCTGTGGCTCTTTTGAGTTGAAGGGTCCTAGGATGAGGATCCTATCATCCCAAAAAGTGCAGCTCTCCCAAGCTTCCAGCACAATGCTTTGTGCCACCCCTGTGGCCATTCCTGTCTCTGGCTACACAGTTGGAAGCTGCACACATGGCAAGTGCCTACTTGTTCCTGTCCTTCATGGTAACTGCTCCTTATGCTCCTACTCTGAGAACCCTTCCCAGCTTTCATACCCAGTCTTGTGTGTAGAACCACTTCAGGCAGGGCAGCTGGGTCTATGCAGCTCAGAAAGGGACCAACAAGAGCACACTTCAGGACTTGCACCCACAGTTGTCAATGGCATGCTAACCCCAAAGGTGAAGAAGAAAGAGCTCAATCTCAACAGCAAGACTGAAAGCTGATGTATCACTTGCCTTGCCCACTACCATAAGGACGGTTCAAGAACCCTTTCTGCCTCTGGCAGAACCAGAAAATCATAGAATGGTGGTAAGGACACTTTCCATTAGACCAGGTTGCTCAAAGCCCAATCAACCTGGCTTTGAACACTTCCAGGGATGGGGCATCCACAGCTTCTTCGGGCAATCGGTGCCACTGCCTCACCACCCTCACAGTAAACAATTTCTTCTTATTATCTAATCTAACCCTGCCCTCTCAGTTTAAATCCATTCTCCCTTGTCCTGTCACTACATGCCCTTGACAAATGTTCCTCTCCCTCTTTTTTATAACCCTTTTAGGTACTGAAGGCTGCTATATGCCTGATCAACCCACAGAGAAGTCTGAGACATCCTACAGCACAGTGAGTGTCTGGGCTGGGAGATGCAGGTTGTCCCCTCAGTACATAATTTCAGAGAATTCATGAGACTTCAGAACAAGGAATAACTCTAGGAAGAAGGCACTTTGCCACAAGGGCTGACGTGAGAGGCACTCAAAAAGTTGGCTGTTCAATTATTTTGCTTTGAAATAACAAATACCATAAAAAAGGCCCCAGTCAGAGACAACTCACAGGACAGGACAATGAAGCTCTTGCTCTCAGCAGACAGCAGCCATGTGCAGGGCTGACTGCCTGTGGACTCCTTTTCTCTGAATTTGCTGGATCTGCCGGATCCTGGAGCCATCTGATTAAAAAAAACCAAAAACCAACCAACCAACCAGAAAAAAAACCCAAACCCAAAACACAAAAAACCACCAAAAAAACAAGAAGAAACCAGGCCAGCTCTGTATGTTTATTCATTTAAATATTTTAAATCCCTTCCCTAAGATATGTGATAGCTTATTGCATCAGCAATTTATAACTCCTGGCTCCCTACAGCATTCTAACTGTTTATGGCTCTGTGTTATTTACTGCCTGACACTGAAATAAGATACATTATGAAAATTTGTTAAGGAGTTATTCAGGCACCCTGGATGCAGTGCAGCAGCGTTTACATCTCTCTGATGCATCCGACCCTCCGCTGCCCAACCTGCAGGTGGGGCGGCAGCGTTCCCTCTCGCCCTCCCTGCAGCCCTCTTGCTCCTGCCACCTCCTCCTCCAAGCCCTCCAGGACAGCAAAGCAGGCACTGACTGGGCACAATCATCTTAATGAGTGGCAGACACTGATTTCACCCTGTGCCGCTCTAGGAATCGTTAATTACATCAGGAGCCACCACTAAGGCAGAGCCATTTCTCCCTGAGCCTGAGACCTCGGGGACATCCAGCCATGGGGAAAGGAGAGGTGGTGCACCAGTACGCAGGAATTATCCCAGCACGTTCTTAAAGGGCTCCAGGAATACTTTTAGAACAGCAGTCCTACTCATAGATCCCCATCCATCACAATATGTCAGACCTTCCTAGAGTGAGGTACTTCAAGAGCAGACACGTCTTTTTCTTTTCACCGACAGACAAAAAAAAATTGTATTTCTCCTTTTTTTTTTTCTTTTTTTCCCCCCTTTTCGACACAAAAGTGCACTTTCCCACTCCAGACAGGCAGGTTTCCCCGTGGGCAGCCAGGGGCTCTGGCTGCAGCCGGGGTGAACCGTGGCCGACACGGTGACGGGAGCCCACATCAGCTCATCCACATTAATAGACTCATTTAGGCAGCCGTCCCCCGCAGCGCCCATTAACACACATGAGAGAGTGCCCGGAGGTGAGAGCTTCACTAATCAAATGTGCTATTAAGATCCTAATACATTTCATTAGCCCATTTCACTTGACACTTAGTGAGGCTCAGAGATGCCCTGTGCAACAGGGCTGAAGGCACACGGCCTGTCCTGTGGAAAAATAATCCTTTTTATTAGACCCATAACTCCCTTTTATCCTTTATTAGTTTATTTCTCAAGCCGGAGGGCGCTGGGGATGCGCGGCTCTGGCAAAGATGCCACAGATTTTCCCTTCATGTGGGAGCATGTTATCGCACGGAGTGTAAGGTTGGGAGGGATCCACAGGCAGCAGCAATATCCAAAAAAAGAAAAGAAAAAACCAAACAAAACCCAAACAAAAACAAACCAGAAAAACCACACAAACAAACAAAAAAACTCAAACAACCTGAAAAACAGGCCACCTCATTATTTGATCACATACTACTGGACAGTATTTTGAGGATGTTATCTAGATGACCCCCCCACTGAATAGTTTGGAGACTGAAATGATTAAATACTCTGGCCTCATCTGAAATAATTTCTAATTTCTCTCTTCCTTTGATTGGCAGCCACGTGAGGTCTCCAAGTTCAGCAAAGAGGCAGGATGAGGAATGAAATACAGATTGTTCAGGAGGCTGATAACCCAGAGAGCTGAACCTGCACCAGTACATCAGTCAGAGAGGCTGATACTGCCTAATTTTCTGTACAGATTCTTCAAAACAAATGAACATCATGATGCGTGACTCTGCCTGGGAGCTCTACAAGACAGTGGGGATTTTGTGTATGGGGAAAGGTCTTGAGCTATCAGATAAGCAGGTCTTCAGTTATCAAATAAGCATTCCTAAATATACATACTTCCCACACAGAAACACACTTGAAACTGCATTAAAACTTCATACTATTAAAGAAACACTTTACGAAACAATAACTTTGTGAATATAATATTAATCTCAAGGACTAGGTTGTGGCAGTTCTTTGGAAATAGCTGGGGAAAATGCCTACATCTCACTGAAATGTTCCCACTGAGTAAAGCTGAAATGTTCCAGCTGCAGGATTAGCAAGCTCCTACCTGAAAGTGGCCTTCTGCCTGGGGCTCCGAGGGTCCTGTGGGAGCAGTCCTGTGTGCCAGCAAGCCTTCCAGGCCATGCACTGGCACCAAAACCTCCCCGAGCTCATCCCAGAGGATTGCTGCTGATGCTCCCTGGCAGGAGAGAGGATATGCTGGCAGCATTCAGTCTTGGTGGCAGCCTGTTCCTCACTGGCCCAGTCTGGTAGGGCATGAAGCAGGTAAATGCAGCCCTGGAGCACCCTGTACCATCCTCCCCTGGCCACACAGCCCCACTGGCAGAGCCCCCAGGTCTGCCCAGCTCACCTGACTGAAGAGCATACCATTGCCCTTGGTCCAGGACAGCGGCACACACCTCAATTTCCATCCCTCAGCAACACATGAGAGGAGAGAACGTACAGCCTGGTGGCATCCTCCTCCTCGCTTTTTCTCATTGGGATTGCTACTTGAGAGGGGTAAACAGGGAGAGGCTCCATCCCCAAAGCCAGAGGTGGCAATGGAAGGGATAAGCGGCAGTTGGAGCATCTCTTACAGCAGGACTCTTAGGGGGACCTGGGTCCTTTTGATAATTTATTAGCATACAGAGTCCCTGCAGGCAAAACAGCAAAATCCCTGTTCCTTGCTCTGTTCTAACCCGTTTCTTTCAAGGCAAACAATTTCTGAGCAATAGATGGGGGAAAAAAAATACTTTAAAAAGCCTTTTTACCCTTAGAAATTGAATGCCATCTGCTCCCTCAGCATTGCCCAGGGCATTTGCCTCCCCCTGAGCAGCCAGCGGATGGAAGCCGGCTCCCACTTGTGCCCACCAGGACCCCCGGGGCTGCCACAGGCACTGCTGTGCTCCGTGGGGCTACTGACAGAAAAAACAGAGCTCAAAGCCGAGGGCCACATGGCTGTGCTTGGGAAAATGGTGCTGAGAGAGGGAAGAAATGCACAGCACTGCCGACAGGGATGAGGGCAGCTGGGTGGCAGGGAGCTGTCAGGGGCTCCAGATCCACCAGCACTGCCTTTGGCAGTGCAGCCAGGGCCAAGTGCACATCTAGTCAGGGCGTGTGAGAGCTGCAGCAACAAAGGACGTATGCAGAAATGCTGAGCTGTAGCTGGAACAGGGGGGAATGTCCCCATCAGCACCCTGGTGCAGGCTCCATGCACCCCACATTAAATACTCACGGCACGACTGTGTGCCAGGGCAGCACCAGGAAACTTTCGCCCCAGGTTATCTCTTCAAGTGCACGACAGATTGTTGTTTTAAAAAGCACTATCATCTCCAAACAAAATTAAACATAGGCGAGAGAAAAATCCCTGCTGAGCAGTGAGACCATAAATCACTCCCATCCCTCTCCCTGCAGAGGCTGGAGCACGGCCATGGCTGGTGGGCAGTGGAGCACTCTTGCAGAACATGTGCTCTCCAACCCTCTCGGCACTGCAATCTTCTCCCTGGGAAGTTTCACAGCCTGGTGAGCCCGTCCCTGTCCCCATCGCAGCTCCTGGGGGAGCAGCAGGGCTGTGCATCCCTGGGGCTGGGCTGGCTGCAGCAGCACATCCCCATAGCACCCTCATAGAGATGGCAGCTCAGGGTGACACTGTCCCTCCCCACTGTAGTCCTTGCCCTTCCCATCCTGCAGCCCTCTCCTTCCCCACAGCACTTACAGTCCAAATCATGACAACTGACTTTCCACCATAACACAAGTTTGTGTTCATCTCAGTGCCACAAGCCACCATCCCCCTGTCCAGCCTTGGAGGTGCAGACCCCGAGTGTGTCAATGAAAGCTCTTCTTGACTTAGCAATATGAATTACAGCATGATACAAAGACCTATTAAAAGCTGCTTTCTAGAACAAATGCTGCCCCCATGGCTAATCAGCAGAATATTTCCTTCATTGAGAGACAAAATTAATATCACTGTTTGGCAGATCCAACGATGCCAAGGAAATAACTTGCAATCGAGCTTTATTGATATGATGCCTTTTGCTGCTGGCCTTGGCCTTGAGAGGGTAGCAATGAAAATGGGAGAATACAAATGGAAACCTGTAAGAGCCTGAAATTAATGCATGCCCTGAATCTGCAGGGAGCCAGGGATTAATAGGGAACATGAGTGTGCACAGCACAGGCTGGCCATGCTGCCTTGTCCCCCGTGGTGACACCCAGCAGGTGAGGGGACAGGCATAGCCTTGGCCAGGACATCTTCCCCATCCACCAGGCAGCCCAGACCCTTGACTGAGGGCTTTACAGTGCCTTTTCATTTTAAAAAGGGGGTTTTGAAGAGAGACGACACTATGTCAGCACCATGAAAGCTGGCATTAATCAAGGGTGATAGCATGGTCTCCTTGCCAGCGGTTAGCATTAAAAAATACATATTAGCATTTTTAATATTAATCAGTATAAAGAAAAAAGATACTTTTGTAAAAATTATTTAGAAAGCTCATTTACTTAGAGGACACTAGTGAATTAATATCACATCTCAGGGCACTGAAACATTAACGCAAAGTGAACCACCACAGGCTCGTGGTTCGCCCACACCTCACACCACACGTCGAGGCTCATCCCACAGCTGGGGTGGGACCCTCTTCTCTCATTTTGGATCGGGGCTAATCCTGCTCCAGAAGTCACAGACCACCTCATGCCAACAACAGGATGAACTTTGCTTCAGAGTTCACTGTCAATCTAAGGCTTCTTCCCACTCCCTGCTGAGCCCGTGACAGAAGTGGGCTTTTTTACGGCATTAATGGTTCAAACTGGACAAGCGACGTCATTCCAGGGCCTGACGCTGTCGAGGGATGGGGCTGAGCCAGCACAAGAGGCAGCAATTTTTGTGCTTACAGAAAACACACAGGCTTGTACCTCCCCTTCATCCCTCCCTGACAAGGAGGGCACAGCAGCAGGAGACCAGGGGGCTGGGGGACCCACCAGCTCCCACACTATGCTCCAGGGCCACTCCACTATTGCCTTAAGGCAATAGCACCCCAATAAAACATCTGACTGCTGCCTTTCCATGGCCAGACCCCTCATGCCCTGTGTCCTTCTGGGACCCGGCTGTCAGCACAGCCCCAGCACTCATTTGCTCATGGCCCAGGAAAGCTGCAAATCCCAGGTGGATGACAACAGCCTAGCAGGATTAAGCAAATTCCACACACACACCAGCTGCTGGAGATTTTGCCAACTGAGCAGAAAATGGCAGAAAATACCAGCTTTTTACCTTGGATTTGTATTTGTAACATAAAGGATATTTGGTGGCTCCTGCAAGACAAGCCCAAGAGCAGGCACAGTCCTGCTGTGCTGGCTTACCCCCCACATCCTGCTCTCTGCTGGCATTTTGGTTGTGCTCCACTGAGCCATTTGGTCTTTCCAGAGGATTTGCAGCTCTGTTCCCTCCAGAGCAGCTGTGGGCTGCTGCAAGGCAAGGGAAGCGTCCTGTGAAACAACCAGGCTGAGTTAATAATGTCAGATGGGAGAAGGAGAGCATTAGTAGTGACTGAGAGCCTGCTTTGACACTACCCTAGTAAATCCCTTGTTTGCTTGTCTCTGATGCAGGCTGCCATGCTCAAATATTTCTTAGCTGTACGTCAAGCTAAATCAAAGCATGAGCCACCAAGAGAGCAAGGCTCCCTCCCAGTCCCACTGCCCACCCAGCCCAGGCTGGCTGGGGGGCTGTGCCTCTCCCTGCTGCCCCTCTCAGCCCCCAGGAGCTGCAGGGGGTTGCTTTCCACAGCTGCTTCCACTCCCTTTGTTCATTGCCTAGATGGACCTGCACGAGGACTATTTCTTGGTGAGTAGCAGGTTCTCCAGCCCTGCAGAAGGAAGCAAACCAGAAGGACTGGATGCAGACACTAAGATTCATGCTGGGAAATAAGGTGGCACAGTTAACAACAAAGGCACCTGCCTGCAACAGCTCCTTAGTGGGACACGAAGAGATAGGGATGCTGGGGGATGATGGTGAGATTGGCAAAGATTTGCATGCACAAATCCCATCGGGGCCAGAAGCTGGGGCTGGGACAGGCACCCCCAGCCTGGGCCAGGAGCTTGCATGTGAGACTGGATGCTCACAGTTTCCAGGGGCTGCACATCTTCATCTTTCCTGCCTCCCATTTCAGAGCAGCAGAGGAACAAAACCCCTTAGGTACAGGGATCTGGCCGTGGCCTGGTGGCTGTGA
Organism: Neopelma chrysocephalum; assembly: GCF_003984885.1. Classification (NCBI taxonomy): domain Eukaryota; kingdom Metazoa; phylum Chordata; class Aves; order Passeriformes; family Pipridae; genus Neopelma; species Neopelma chrysocephalum. The sequence continues at coordinate 4,402,680 of NW_020897761.1, read as the reverse complement.
CACAGGGTGGGTATGAAGTGTCCGGGAGGATGAGAGGTTTCCCAACCTAGGGGCAAGACACCATCCCTGAGGGCTTGGGCTGTCAGCTGAGGAGCAGCAGTACTGGCAGACAGCTCCATATGAGCTGTTGGCTCCAGGAGGCGAAGCGTGAGGGTGAAAGACCCGAGGCTCTCACTGCAAGTGGCTGAGGGTCAGAGGAGAAGGAGCTCAACCATCAGGCATGTGTTTAACTCCCACTGAGCCTGCACCACGCTGCCACACACACATGCTCACACCAACTGCTAGCAGCTCATCCTCCAGCAGGAGCTGGTGGAGGGATCCCACAGGGAACCCAAAACACTCTAGGCTGGAAATCACTACTCCCAGCAGCTCTTATTTTTAAACATAGGTTGCAGCCGTTATTTACCAGCAGGCACAATGTTGTCAGGAGCGGTGACTGCGGATGCCACGTTTGCCTTTTGCAAAGTAAACCTCCTGTTTTGACTGCAAGCTGATTGATGCTCAGTTATTTGGGGAGGAATATTTCCAGCTACACAGTGCGAGCCAGAGTTATCAGCCAATTAAGTATTTATGGCCAATTCCATTTTCCTAGCAAGATGCTTGGAAAGCAAGCACCAGTTACATCAGAGCAAAAGGTTAAACTGTGCTTTTCTATAAACACCTCCATGCTGGCCTACCAGAACCTGCACACACAGAAGTCCTGTAAAAGCTTCTCTTAAGGCTATGCTTGAAAGCAATCCATCACCAGAGAGTGTAGTTCAAACACTGCAGCAGTGAAGCATCACCAGAACATGAAGACAAAAGCCAAGTACTCCCAGTTCCACAAGGAGGCTTAGCTGTGATGGGGTTTTCACAGAGACAGGCTGAGCTGGGAGCTGTCACCAGGTGAACATCTGGGACAGCTCTTCACTGCCTGACCCTTGTCAGGTGTACCCCACTACCACGTGCAGCATCTCTGCCAGGTACTGATTTAACATTGGTTTCCTGCTTTTCCAACATGGGCCATCACCTCTAATAGACTCCTCTCTCCCTAACATCACTTAGAAACCCTGCATCCAAACCCAAACTAAACTAACTCCCTTTAGAATGCACCAACAGGGATAACTTCTGCTGTAGCTTCTTCAAAAAAGCAGAAACCAAACCAAACCTTGCTGCCTGTCTCAGATGTTCAGACAACATCACCATGAGCCTTCTCCCATCACTCAACAACCAATTGCACACAACGTAACACAGCTTCCCCAGTGATACCCACTGTTCTCTGTTCAACTCCATCAACAATTTTAGGGCAGATCCCTGCTTTCACAAGGAAATGTACAACCAGCATGGTGGTATGGCAAAGGATAAACCCCTTAACAGCTCTTGTCTTTCCTTCAGCCTGCAGTGGGTTGTTTCCAACACTCCCCAATTCCTGTAAAGTAATGCCTAACATTTACTGAGCATGCAGGAGCCCATAGATGACATGTACTCCTCGAGTCATCCTCCGCCTGCCACAGCATCTGCCAGAGACCAACCAGTCACTTGGCTACTGGTTGTCGCACAATTCCCAGGGCAGCCATTCCCACTTCTGCAGCATCCCCGACTCCTGATACGGGGCCAAGCCCTGGTGACTGAGGGGGCCACTGCAGCCTTTAAAACTGCTGGGCTGTGATGGCAGGTGAGAGAAGTCAGCCTGAACAAGGGAAGGAAAATACTCCAAATGCCACGGTAACAGTATGAGGTGACAAACACCTATGTGTTCATAGGTTATATCCCATTAAGTGTGACTGTGGCCACCCAGTTCACTTTCCTGCTCTCACTGCAGCTGGTGTTAATGCAGGAGTATTTTATTAGGCTTTCAAGTGATATTTATCATACAGCATCTCCCACCAGTACTGGAGAGACAGCTGATGAAGGCTGGAAAGCATCTGTATTTCAGGTGTATTAATATGCCTCCAAAGCCATCAAAAGTTGTGTGACCAGTCACTGAGGCATGACCACATGACATGACCCTGTGTGTCCAATTCCTGTGATATTAAAAAGACAGCCTTCACAGGAAAACCACCCTCCAAAATCTGATGTGTGAGAGTGCCAAGCTCTTATAATACCTCCCGCTTTGTACTCTCTGTGCTGGTGCTGAGAAGAGGGCAAAGGAAAGAGGAGGTTACAGGTATTGGTTTTAAAACCACTGCAGCTCAAAATGCCCCACTGACCTTCAAGAAGGACTGCAGAGAAGCTGCTCTGGTTTAAGCTAATTGGTACCTGAAACAAAAGGCAGTGGAAAACTGGTGTCAGAAAATAAAAACCATACTTGCCTGCGCTCTTAGTGCAAGGTGTCTGCAGCATGCAACACCAGCACAGCCCCACAGGTGGAAAGGTGATCTTTTAACCTGCCTCAGCTGCAGCCCCTCCCGGTGCAGAAGCCAGAACAAGCAGCTCCAGCTCCCACTGGCTATCCTGACAGCTTCAGTGGCTATGTCAGTTCAGCAGCTTATGCCTTCTGTGAGTCACTGTAGGCACTTCTATACATCACACATACACAGACATACTGAGCACTGCCATTCTTGACGTTCCACCAGAGAGAAAAACACTTCTTCAGGATCAAGCAGGGCAAAGGCACTGCTAGTTGTGGTCTCTGATGAGGCAGAGCCCTGGGATGAACACACTGCACAAAGTGCACAATGACAAGAGTTGATAATCCGAAGTCAGTCATTCCATAAATGACTACTGTCAGTTCAAGGGGACAGCAGCATAATACATCGTGGCATTCGGCATTAAGCCAACCCTGATAAGCCACAGCAAGGCATGAGCTAGACCTGCACTTGAATCTGAGTGTTCTTGCCATGCTCAAGAATATCTGCACACTCTTCTCTGTTGAAAATCTCAGGAGAACAAAGGGTCTTCTGAGGGCAATGTTTTTAAACTGAAATGTGATGCAGTATGAAAATTTCCTTCTATAAAAGCTAAAGGAGGATATGAAATTCTCAAAGAGATAGACTGGTGCTGCCACTCTTGTTAGTTCTAGGATATACTGTTTCTCTCCCATTCATGAATAATTTTCTGTGAAACCTGCGTCTGAGTAAGTCCTCTTGTACATCAAATGTCAGCAGCCCTGGATCCAACACCCGCCCAAAACTGTGCCAGCCTGAACAGTTCTGAGCTTGGTCTGAGATGGTCTGGAAAGCAAAGTGGTGTGCATTGGCTTTTTAGGGCCATTGATATTTTTCCAGGAGCAGCAGCTGAGGCCACCTGCCCCAGAGATGGATCTCATCAGTCCACAGAGGTTTTCTGCTCCAGGACTGTTGGTCACCCCCGGTGGCAGCTGACAGCAGGCACACTGGGTGAGACAGCCTTGGACAACACACACAAACACCCCGCTCCCAGGGGCTGTCCCATCCCTGTAGCGTTGACTGGAGTTGAGGTCTCAAGGTGAGAGTTGCCCTTCCCAACAGCCTTTCTCAAGTTTGGTCCTTGGACAAACCACCAGGTCCACACGGAGGAAAGGCTGTTTGAAACTTGGCTCACATTAAACTGAGCTTGTATACTCCTGGCCTACCAGCAATGCTGTGATCAACTGGGTGAAACCAGGGCAAACCAGCCCTCCCTGTGTGGCTCTCCACTGACATTTGCATTGCCACTCATTTCTGCAAGACCTGCGCGAGAACCAATATGGGAGGTGCTGATGAGCAGAGTCTGGAAGCATCTGAAATTTCCTTAAAGAGACCTGAGCCTTGTCCACCCATCCCAGCCGCACATGGTCTCCCCATGGAGCAGCAATAGTACTGATGCCTGGAAAGAGGTCCTTAGAGGTGCTTACCTTTGCCTGCTGAGAGCCAAGAGCAACTGGCAATTGGTGACACCACTGAGCTGGGGTAGCAGACAGAAATCCAGATGGAGGAGAGCCCACTGCTCACAGCAATTCACAAATGAAAAGCAAACTGGGTTTTTTAAAATATATTTATTCCTGAAAGTGTACAACCAGAATATAACAATATTCCTTGGTGAAAGCAAAATAGAAAATGGTAGGAAATGAAGGTCAAGGGAAAAACATTTGCATGTTCCAAGGGAAGAAGTCTCCAGAGACAGATCTTGGAAACTCCTCAAGCTTGGAAGTTAAGGTCATATTTCTACACCACAGAAATTTCCTATAGCAGATCCATAACTTATGTATCTCATTGTGACTCATAACTTGATGGAATGGGTTTCTAGTTTGTTCTCTTTGAGAACCCAATTATTTCAAGTGCATCACACCAGTAAATGAAATTGGTGCACTGCTTTATTTATTATTAGGCATTTGTTTTTCTTTATCATGACTGCATTATAGCTGCCACAAATACTCAAACCAGCTGTATTGAAACAGCATACTTTCTTGAATATTTCCAATCCCTCTAAGCCTTGGTACTTTACATGTTCTCCAATACTTGGATTTTTCTGACTAATGAACTCTTCTATTTGCTGCAAAATATTGAATGCAATTAGTACTTCAGTGCACAGCCTCAATGTATGCCGTGCCTAGCAGCTGAGCACTGTAAAAGAGCACAGTGCTTGGCAGAAGAATCCCAAAGATAAAAGGGAGATTTATGCACACTCCCACCAAGGCCTAATGCAGAATTTAATTGGCAAGGTTGGCAATAAAGGGGCTGCAGAGAGAGCCACAAAGGTTATGGCCCCAGTGCAAGTCACAAAGCAGTAACAAGTTATGATTCCCAGGCTAAAAAATTAGAACTTACATTTAGTTCCTCACCTCGCGCTCCCCCACACCAGGCTGCACAACGTGTTCTCATCATGTCAGCCTATTCCTTTGCTCTTCTCAGACCAGCTTTATCTCCTCAAGGGGAGATACAAATCACTCCATCCAACCCTTCTGCAATTGCATCCAGCCTGTGCCGGCACTCCTCTCGCAGCTGCTCCAGCTCTCTCTGCAGGCTGGCCTCTCTCATCCGCAGTTCTCTGATCACCTCTGTAGCACTGACAGCTGAAACAGGCTCCTTGGATACACACTGGCCAAAGCCCGTTTTGCTGGCAGGATGTTTGCTCCTCAACACCAGTCTGTACAAACCGTGCATTTTATTTTTTTTTGGAGCACAAAGGCATGTAAGATTTAGCAGTTTTAGTTCAACACTTTCCTGTATCTTTCTAGCAGTGGCAGAGAAGCCCTCCTTCTGTAGTTCTTCCTCTCTTGTCCTCACCTGTAGAGAGAAAAAAAAAACAGGAGGGGAAGAGTATGGTACATTTCTGTGAAAAAAAAATCCTCCCACCAGGAAACAACACAAAATTGTCATGTTTGGACTAGGATGTACCAAAAAGAAGACCCAACTGTGAGTACAAACTAAAGCGTGTGGCAGTGAAAACTGAATTAAGCTAACATGTGCTTTCTATCAGGCAGCAGCCTCAGTAACCAAAAAGCTGCCTGTGGTCATTTGTTTGCAGATTCACAGTCCACCAGCCTCTCCACTGATGACTAATACATAAGGGCTCTGCATGCTTCCCTCTTACTGAGGAGTGGGTGGTTTGGCTTCAGAGCAAAACACACGGAGCAAAAAGGGGGACCCAGCAGAGCAACCTTCATCACTGTTGTGCTTCAAGCCACCAGGCTGACATAACAGATTAATTGCCTCGTGAATAACAGCATTATTTCAGTTTGCAAATGCTTTCTGCATTTGGCAATGCTAAAAAGTAGGGATGACAACTGTAAGTTAGCAATTCCTTAATTCTCAATTCCCATTATGGGGTAACAATTAGGAAAAGGAAAATAATGGACCAGAGACAAAGTAGAGGCCAAGACAAAAATGAGTACCAGGTAGCACACTTTCAGTGAAGACAGACCTCAATAAAACAAAAGCTTTTCTTTGACAGAATCACAGTCTGGATGATAAAAGCCATAGTATATACTGGGATTTCTCCAAAGCATTTGACTTAATGTTCTCTAACAATCTGAGTTGAAGAACTTGCAAGATGGTAATTGCCTTGCCAATTTTACTAGTGGATTAAATATGAATTCAGTGACTCATCTCAAAATGCACTTGTCAGTGGGGAAACATCACTAAGAAGAGGCACCCTACTCAGGCCTTCAGGGAAATGGTTCTTGGTCCAATGGGATTTTCTGTTTCTGCTATGGCAACAAGCTGCCAAATCAGTTCAGCCAAAAAGCAGCAAAGTTTCAGAAAAGGGATGCTGCCTCTGCAACCTGCACAAATCCCAGAGCTCTCCTGAGACTTGTGTGCAGTTCTGGAGTTCATGCTTCAAAAAACCATAGGGAAACAGAGAGTAGGATTCAAAGGCAGGTCACCCAATGACCCACAGCTCAGAAAACAAGCTTTAGGAGTATGAAACTTCAAGAGTTCAAAATATCCCATTTATGGAGACAGATATATAATTAGTTAGTTCCTAAAAGAAAGTGGAAAAAAAGGTGGTGAGAGACCAGACTGCTGACAAAGCCATATGAAGATCAAATAGATGAAAATTCAAGTTAGATATTCAGCTTCAGAGTAAGACATTGTTTCCTACTGTGAGGATAATGAACCATGAAATGCTTCACTGCAGCTCCAGGGATGAATCCTTTGGCCAAAGCTCAGCTCAGGTCAAGCTCAGTGCTAATGATACCCCTTCCAGCCTTGAAATTGCTCTGCAACCCCTCCCGTTCCTGGCCGCGGGTGAAGCTGAACAACTCCTTGGGGTTTTAAATCTGCAGATCTGCATTAAGATATCAGCACCTCACGCATTAGGGCTTTGACAAGTTCCCTGTAAAGTCAGAGAGATTCTGGCAGCTCTCTGAAGCACCAGAGATCAAGCAGAGCTCAAAGCAGCCACAGCTGCAAGGACAAGAGTCCTAAGGTAGAAAAGCCCCCTCGCCTTTGCCACCATCGAGCTACAGCTGCTCAGAGTCAAGCCAGCTGCTGTATCTGGAGAAAAAGGGCTTTTTTTCCATAGATCAGTGGGGAAGGTTTTACTACTGACACAAGTTCAGAAGCTTATGAAATACAGGGGATCAGTCTACATTCTCTAACAGGTGCAAGGTGCAGGTGCAAGGGCTGCAGTCACAGTCAAATTTCCCCACTGACACCAATTTCATCAGGGCTTCACTCACTCATCCCACATCTTCCTTCAGAGTATCTTCATGAGTTTTGCAGCCAAGTAATTAATCCTCTCCATAGTCTTCTGATGAGTTATTCTCACCCCTCAGCCTCCGCTTAAAAAAGATTAAGAAAATCAATCAAATCAGAAAGGGAGTAAATTTCTCTGAATTTTTGCTAACACATTAAAGGCTTTATCGATGCAGAACCATCTGTTAAAGGAGACCTCTGTTGATTAAGGTATTTGAATAGAGAATTGAAGCTGAGAGAAGTCTATCTTTGTCCTTGTCCAAGAACCAGGGGTCCCTCTTTATCATAATCCCCAAGGAATCCCAGGACATCTCTTGCTGTTGGCTAAAAGAATATGAGGTCCAATTCTCTAACACCGCTTTAGAAGGAACAAAACCGAAAAAATAAATTCAATGTTATCTAGTCTCCCCACAGCCAATGAATAAATGGAAAATTATGTCTGCACAAAGTGGATTTAACACTGGAATCCAGGATGGGAAAAATTTCCAGTTACATACAAATAACAACATCACTCAACAAACAGAGCCCACAAAATGTTATTTATTTCTCGCATTAAACTCAAGCAGAAACAAAGTAGGGCTGTATAAAAGCATTCTTAATGAAACATAGGTTTTCGTGCTTTCCACTGGTCCAAATTAGAGAATTTTAATATCATACACGAGGCACATGATGGAGGAGCAGCATGCTCCTCTCAGTACTAAGCGCATTGAGTTCTAACTCATAGCAACAGTAGGGATAAGAATTACTATACAGAAGCAGGAGCAGCTGTAAGGACAGGAAAAACAGCCTTACAGTCAGGGAAGTGTAATAAATTCCTACATCCGAGGATCAGAAGGGCGTTGCACATACTATCTTCTATAAAGAGGACCAGTATTTCCTGGGATAACATTAGATAAATTTAAGAGGGAAAATTTTCAAAATAATGAATATGAAATAAGAGAACAAGTTCAGCAAAGCACTATTTATTTCCTATCAGCACAATCTGGAGTTGGAAAGCTACCTCTACTTCTTTCCTACACTATTCTTCTCGGAAGGCTCTGCAGCCATATGTATGGCCACAAATATACTCTTGTTGCAGTTTATAGATTTCAATTGCTAAAAATCTCTGAGGGTTACCTTCAAGCAATATCCTTTACTCTTCACATCCTGAATGCTTGTGAAAATACTCAATAATCTCCTCCTGTATGGTTAATTGATGCTCTCTAACAGCTTGCTGTCTCCCATTAGTCAGCACACAATGATTATTCTCCTCTGCAAAACAATCTCAATAGACCACTTTGTATTAAACAAACATATTGTAAAAGATTAGGAGCCTCAGCATTTTGTGCCTGCCCATTTCTATCTCACAGCTCTGCCTTTCAGTCTCAATCTACCAGCCGGAATTTGAATTCCCAATTAGGTGCGTAGTGCTGTCTGACAACTGCTGCACATCCTCTCCAAATAAATACAACAACATGATAATCATCGTTTCCACTTCTACAGAATCAAACTCATCCCAAAGGGAGCTTTGAGAAAATCCACTCCAAATGTAGAGGGAATCAACTGATGAAGAATCAGCATCTTCAAAATGACACATATCCCGCTCTGCGGCGGGTACTGACCTGGTTAGTTGTTCACAGCAGAGCAGCCACTCACAGACACTGAGTCCATGGCAGTGTGCTGTCCCTCTGTGCACTCCAGTATCAACATATTCTACCAGATTTCACTCTCCCAAGAACATGATAAGAGAGCAGGAACCTCCCGTGGCACACAGGCATCCTCACCAGCTCTACAAGGGCTGTAGATGGAGAGATGCCATGAGTGCACACTGAGGCAAATATTCCTGCTGGGTTCCCTCCAGCTCTTCACCTCACCCTGTCACCAACCACTGTTTGGGGCCAAACTGCCCCAAGTGCTCGTAAATGTTTTCCTTTCAATAACATCAGTCTTCAAAATGTATTAGAAACTAAAAGCTAATGGGAAAACTATAATAACTTCCATGTTCTAAGGAGAAGCCAACAAGCTAGTGGAGTTGCAGATAGCAGTGTTGCTTCTTAGATCAGACTGAAAAGGGACCAAAGTTACAGACAGCCTGTGCTGCCCTTCCCAACCAAACCTGGCACAGTATGAAGGGCTGCAGTGTGCACATGCACAGATACTGCTAGCAGATTCTCCTACAGGAATATGCAAAGAAATAAGCACCATAATAAAACAGATCAACATTAGCTGGAGGGTGGGCAGCTGCCTTCTCATTCCTGACAGGGTGGGATCAAGCCAGGCAAGACATCCATCAAGTGTGGAAAGGATTTACCATCTCCCCAGGACATCATTATGACAGATGCTGCATTTCCAAAAACATTCAGGCTGACATCTGATTGAGGAAAATGACCAAGCCAAACCAGAAAAGGATGGGCCCAGTAGAATTGGAAAGAGGAACATCCAAAGGTGAGTTACATCCAAAAAACAAGCTGAGCAGGCAGCTTGGCTCAGTCCCCACCACAGCGAATTAACTTTTGCACCAATGCACATAACGGACTTCAAGCCTGCAAACACTAACAAACATGATGAATTTCCCCATCACTTCATCATCCCTACCTTCTCTGAAATGTCTTCTAACCAAAGATATCACTGGCTGTCCTTTTCATCCAGACAGCTATCCCAGCTATTTTCAGTCCTGGGAATCCTCTGGCTTTGAATAAATCTTACAACAATGAGTTCAGTGGGCAAATCATGGAAAAGGTAACGTCACACATTTTAGGTGAGCTGCCTTCCAGTTTCTTTGCATGTTCCATTGTTTTGAGGCCAGAACAGTAATACCCAGATTCACCTCCCCTGGACACGTGATAATTTGTCATGTGGACCGCCCCGGTCTTTCCACTGCCCATCTTGTGAAGCTCCACTTCCATCAATGGCTTAAGATGCTCTACACATCTAGTTCACTTGATCTCTCCTCAAAGAGAAGAACTTCCAGCCCCTCAGCTCCCTCACATTTGCCTGTACACTTCTGGTCATGAGCTTCCCAGAGCTTTGTGTTTCATTCTGTAGCGCTCGGAAACATCCGAGAGGGCCTGATCTCTCTCACAGTATTAATAACCCACAACTGAAAAGTGTAGTAAAAGTTACGTACAAAATGGTTCTCTTTCTGCTAAGAAGCAAGCTGAATGTGAACTTATTTGGAGGGAATTTTACCAGCATGCAAGACATCCCAAAGAGATGCTAAGAGATCTAGATAACCACATCATGTTACTTAAATAATTTCCAGTAATGACCTAGCAAAATTGACAATCTTCCAAATGCTGAAAGTGAACATTTCAGCTTGTTAAAACTTCACGTGGCAGCCTGAAAGCCTCAGAAAGCAAATTGGATGCTCTGCCTCGCAGTTACAAGCCTGAAGGAAGCCACTAGCTAGTGATGGAGGTTTAAAAAGCAGCAGCAAGGAAAGGTCCAAACACCCACTTTGAGGAAAAGAGTGGGGAGAGGCACAGGAGCATTTCCATTTTATTATCACGTTGTTGCCAGCTTCAAAGAAGGAATAGAGAACCAAATGGCCGGAGTTCCTTCAGAAGTGGATGATAAAGACCAGAATCATGTCATTATTTTTAAGTCACAATCTCTTCATATTATTCTAAGGGTTTTGTAGAAATGGTTATAAGAGTATCGTTCAGAAAATCACTCTTCAGAAAAGCCTAAAAATGGCCCATTTTCTGTTTCCAGTCCTATCCATGCACTCCTCTCATATTTCTCTCATGAACAGGGAGAAGACCCCACATGCATACAGGATGAAACACAAATTATCCTTGCCGTGCTGTACAGATACTACAAACTGCAATGCCTGCCTCTGCCAGAAAAAACAGTGCAGCTTGCTTCTTTGTGCTTCTACTCACAAAGAACAAACAGGAAAATCTCAGATCTTGTCTTTTTGAGTTGGAGAATGAAAGGAAATTAGGAAATATAAATGGATGCAATATCCAAGCCACGAAGTCACGCTCCTTTGCTATCAGGGCATAATAACCCAACACATTTCATAAACTCATCTAGTTCCTCTGAGAACAATACAGAGCATTTTAACTTGCAGAATTTTTTACTCCTAAAGGAAGCTCATTCCCAAGCTTTATTTTAAAGCTATCACGTCTAAGATGGCCCCTGAAGTGAAATATTACATGCTTGGAAACAGAATATTAATGAGGGGTCAGCCTGCATAAATAGAAGAGACCTGCAAGGCCAGCTGGAGCATTCACCTGCCTGGCTCTGAACAGCTCCACAGCACATTGCAAAACCCCAAGCACGGGTTCCCCAGCCTAGAGGAGCTGCCCAGAGCTCCCAGTCTCCCTGTAAGCTGAGCAGACTCTCATTCAACGCACAAGTATCAATTTCAGATAAAGGTCTGTATGTAAAAAATGGAAGTGGGATAAGCATGGAGATACTGGCACTGCTCAGAGACTGTCGGCATGGATGCTGTGCACAAATCCTGGCAGCTGAGCACTGGAAACCAGGTATGGCAAATTGAGGTTGGTTTAGGAGTTTTCAGTTTCCACAATGCAAGCCAGGTCAGTCCAGGGGCTGAACCTTGCAAATACTTGTCTTTAATCACTACACCCTGAATAACACTTTCTAAAGGATCATCATTTATACCTTGTATTGTCTTACGGTTTATATCTAGTGTTTTTTCCACCACCACCCCCAAGGAATGCCTTGCAGAGTTGCAATCCCAGCTGACAGTCTATCCAGGATACAGAAAACAGGATACACAAAACAGGATAGAGGAGGATTTGCAAACTCTTTTTAAGAAAGTCCTCCTTGTCATCACTGAAAAAACAGCATCAAGTACAAGAGAAAAGAGCAAAAGGAAATGATAAGCAAAAGTATCAATAACATATTAGGGGGAAGAGCAGAGTCACTATAAGCATAGCAGAAATACCTGTAAGTATTAATAAGAGTGGAATACAATCAAAATAGTCACAGGGATCCCACAATTCCCACCCACAACCACTTTACACTCCCATACAGGAATTTCCTGGCTATACAACATGCATTCTGCACCTTTCTGCACACAGAGGAACACTGAGAATCAGCACCATGGTCTGTCTGTGAGAGAAGATGTCCAAGCAGAGTCCCAGATATCACTAGGGACAGCGAGAGCTGAACATGCCAGCATTGCTGTTCCCCATGTTTCTCACTGTACAGAACAGAAATCAATAACCCAAGAATTTTGTGTGTCCCCAAAGACATAAAAATAAAGCCTTTTTCACACATAAGTAGGGTGAGGACTTTACAGTTCTTTAACAATAAACAATAATTTGGCTGGGCACCAGTTTCTTTTAACAAAATTCTTCGGTGTTTTTTTTTTTGAACAATGATGGTTAAGGATATGACAAATGCTTTCCCCTTCCTTAGCTGTAGACAGTAACCCACTCAGCCTCAGAGGAACAGAGAAAGGCACCACTTCAAGGGATGCTGTAAATGCATAATTGACAAAATCAAATCTGGCAGCTCCTACTGTTGGGAAAAATTACAGAGCAGGGGGGACAGGACCCCGCAGAGCAGGAAAATCAGGCCCCCAAAATCATCTAAAGCCATTTGCTGCTTATACACAAAAGTCCACAAGTTAAAGCAAAACCAATATCTGCAATCAGCTGTTCTGGAAACACTACAACACTGAGTAAGCAGGTGTTTTACTACAAAAAAATACCTTACCTTACTCTAATTTCAAATTCATGTCCTATAGTAACTTGCCCAAATGTAATTTCAAACCTTTAAGAAAGCTACAGAGTTAGTACTGCAGCTCTATAAACCTTGTCTCATTGAATCAAGCTTCTCTGCTGTAAGCTTTCAAAGGTTTTAATTTTCTGCAGCAATTTCTACACACTAAAGAGTATCCAGTTTAAAAAGCTGAAAACCATCACTTGCTATTTTAATAGCTGAAGACTTCCCACACTGTCCTGCCTAAATGAGGTTTCTTTCTTCTGGTGAGATCCTTGATTGTACACAAAGAGACCTAAAATAGCCCATTTAATACCAATTCTCATGCATTTATGGTTTATAGTCATAATAAACTGTTTGAATAGTCTAACCTACTAAAAGCACAAGCTACAGTATCTCACCTGGTAATTTCTGCAATGCTCTGCTACTTCCTGGTAAACTACAGGGTTTCTTGTAGAAACATATACTTTTGGGGTTTTAAACACAGGCTCCAGCTCCCTATCACTGCATTACCTCAGCAGTGAAATATATTTATGGTTAAAAATATGTCCCTTCTCAGCAAGTTCCGCCTCAGCCACTGTGTCTTCTTTTACCATCTTTCATCTAATACTCTCAAAATTCCTCTTCTGCCTAAGAACCTACAGAACATGATCCAGCTATGAACTTTGCCTTGGTTAAATTACACTATTCTCACTTCTCAAAGAGCTGGACCAAATTAAATCCCTTATTACCCCTCCTTTAATCCTTTCCAATCTTTCAAGCATTTCCCAGCTGTGAGGGTGGTATAAGTGGGGCCAACACATTTCATTAAGCTCTGAATTGTGATCTATATCTTATCTGCCCAGTGGCAGACAGCAACATTTAGTTGCCAATAACCTAACATCTCTTCCATGACCCATTACCCTCTATTTCCTAAGGCCATGAAATGGAAAGGTTTGCACATATCCAAAACCTGATGCTGTAGGCAGATCAAACTCATTTGAAGTACACACACTGGTATTTCTTACTAAACCCACACCCCAGCAACAGTAAGAAACTCAAATAATTTCTTTCAGCTTAACAATAATTACAACAGCTAAAACAAAATTTCACCTTACTATAATTAGTAATTTCTAACACTTTTTATTAGCTCAGCAGGAGGAAAAATCTCAGGCCTCTGGAATTGGTGGTGAAGAAATGAAAGGGGTGATCCCAAAGTAATACTGATGGGGCCATTATTTGTACCATAAACTACGAAGATATTTTAGAAGGGTTGTAAAGCTGAGCTATAGCAACTGACAGAAGATGTAATTATGCAGCTGCATTCCAAATTTTGCCCGAGATCTGCAATTTCCTGCAATTAGAAAGGAATGTGTGCATCTCCAATCTTTTGCATTTTAAGGCAAGACATTCACTCTCGGAATGCTAACTCCCAGGCACACATACTGTCATTCCAAAACAAAATGACAGGGAAGCCAAGGAGAGGCCAGGTACTTATTTTATCTAGGAATAAATCCTTTAACTGGGAGAGGAGTCCTCTGAGAAGAAACTAAAAATAAGTTTTAATACCCAGAACATACATAGCTGCATCTGACAGAAAGGGCTGCCACAGTCTGGCAGGGCACTGCTGCTCTGTTTCAATTATACATCCAATACTGCAAAGCACTTCCTAGGCCTTCAGATCAACATCCACACTGTTCTCCAATGGAAAGCTTTTAGATAGCAAGGAAGCACAGTAATGGGAAGTTAGATGTTAATTAAAGCATCTAGATGACAGAATTTCATAAAGAGGAGTGATCTCTTCTTGTCTGAAAGGATAACATATTTTTGTTGGCTTTGTTTGGTTTGTTTTGAGGGCTTTTTGCTTTGTTTTTAGTGGGGGGTTTTTTAAGATATTCCAATAGGTCTGTATTTAAGACTCATGTATCTAAACACACTGATGGAAGTCAGAAAAGTCAATTTAGCTTAATATAAAGAAAAAGTATATGGGATTAGGAAAACAGGAAAGAACAACATTAAGATTTTTCAGGGACTTTACCAGCAAAATACAAATATACCTCCAAATATCAACACAAAAGCTCACGACTGATAAAAGCATTGCCTGTGTGCTGAGCTTACAAATAACTACGACACAGGCAAAGCCAAGGGGAAATTAATCCTCTTTGGCCTCAGAGCAACTGAACTCTATGACAGCTGCACCGTGAGCCTGTGTGAGCAGACCTGCTTACAGTGAGGGCTTCACCCAGCTCTCCTCCTGTGATGGAGCTGCACTGGATCTACCCTAAAAGAGATGCACAGAGGCAGCTCCTTCAAGGATAGCCTTTGGGTTGGATTGCTGAAGGACATACCTGAGGCAAACAGCCCAGAACTCAGGTAGCTACGCTGAAAGCCTCGTGAGACACATTCCTCCTCCACAAAGCTATAAAAATGTATCCTAGCTCAGGGGAGACCTTATCATTCTACACAACTACCTGAAAGGAGGCTGTAGACAGGTGGGGGTTGGTCTCTTGTCCCAGGCAACCAGCGACAGGCCAAGAGGAAACAGCCTCAAGCTGTGCCAGGGGAGGTTTAGGTTGGATATTAGGGAAAATTACTTCATGGAAAGGGTTGTCAAACACTGGAATAGGCTGCCCAGGGAAGTGGTTGAGTCACCATCCCTGGAGGGATTTAAAGGGATTTAAAGGACGCGTAGATGTGGCACTAAGGGACACAGTTTAGTGGTGGGCGTGGCAGTGCTGGGTTGGACTTGACAATCTTAGTGTTTTTTTTCCAATCTAAGCAATTCCATGATTCTGTTCTATGATATTTTTGTACTCTCTGTGCCTGAGCTTTTGGCGCATATAATTTGCTTTTCCGCTGGTTAACTTTTGAGGAAAACAACTGAAATCAAATAAAATAATAGATGGGAGTCAATGTTATGCTATTGCAACAACTCTGCAGAACCAGACAGGGACAAATCTTAAAATAGTAAATGGTCCTCAAAGAAACTTCTGCATCACCTCTGTTCACCTGAAGAGGATTCCAGCACAAAAAGAGCAGATATGAAGCTTCAGCAAGAGCATACAAGAAGATGACCAGAATCACTGTGCTCTGGAGCCAGGAGCTCATCTAAAACTTTACAGCTTCTTCCCAAGAAGACTGCCACTGCTCTAAGGAAGCGGGACAGCTCCAAGCAGGAATATCAAACTTCCAGATTCTTTACCACCAGCTACAAGAAGACACAGTTCATACTTGTGAAAGTCCCATATGCCACACAATTCTGAATGCAGACCACAGGGAATAAGAAGAAAAACACCTACTTCCCTCTCCAAATTAGAAATCTTCAGCATTTTGCAGTAATTAAAAAAGTTCCATTCTAACATTCCAGCCTTTCATAATGCATTTCTTTTTAACTGTAGTTTTACCTCTAGACTTTCCCAAATTCTTGAATTTAATTAGAAGATCACACAAATTGAAGTAGTAACAGGCACATACTGAAAATGTATGATGTAAAACCCAGAATATGTAAGTAATTCAGACACTTGCAGAAAAGCTGCAGGGCCATTTTGAAAAAGACCCTGACAACTACAAATTACAAAGGAAGGCAACAGACAAGTATTGCTTCGTATAATAAATTGCTCACTTACTTTTCAATTTGTTCTACCAAACTTTTATCTTGGGCAGCAGAGACAAACACTGATGATAGATCATCTCAGATCAAAGTGGTTTGCAGAGGCTTGGAGGGTCCCACTTTGTTTTAAGAAGACCTTTATCACTGTGCAACATAAAAGTAACCCCTTCAGAAAGAGTGCTGCTTGTGTCTTGCACTTCTCTATATCACCCTGCTTTGGGAGAACAGGATGTGAATCAAATTCAAGCAATGCAGCCCCTGTACAGACAGCCAAAATAAGGAATGTTGATGCAAACCACTCCTAAACACAGAGATGAGAGGAAAGCATTACCACCTAGCCATACAAATTTTCAGAAAAGGTTTTTTCTTAAGCAAAAAGTACCAAAAAAAAGAAAAACAGCACCCCCACCTTCACACCCAACTTTTAGGGAATTTCTTCACCCCCAAACCATTTTGGTTTCCAGTTAGAAAACACTTCCTTGTCCCCTTCAGGGGCTTTGCATGACCACTGCAGAACCTCCACCAGGACCCCGCCCTGCAGCTCTTCTCCCTGCTTTTGGGGGAGGCAGGAGCAGTGCATCCAGAGCAGCAAAGGTCACTCCAGCAGCCCAGCCTATCCACAGCTATAGCAGGAGGCAAAAGAACTTTGACTCCCAGGTAGAGATTTGTCTATTGAAAACATTTTCAGCGTCTCAGTGAAAAAGCAGACATTTTCTAAAGCCACTACTCCTAAAGTGCATTCAGCAGTTTCTCTTATTATCTCACCATCTGATGGTGAGTAGCAGCTGTAGGTGGATGTGAAGCTGCTTGAATGGCCACTGTGACTCTTTCAGCAGTCAAAGGCCAGGCCTGACAGCTACCCTGCAAGGAGAGAAATCAAACAGGTCTCAGGGTTTTGAGAGAGCCAGTAAGAGGAAGAGCTGAAAGTGGTGAGTTCTGAGCTCAGAAGTGTACTAAAGCTTTATTTAGATGCATCTCTGGCTGCAAAGAAAGTATGTGACAACACCAAATTACAGACTTACTTTTATGTCAGCTCTTCCAAAAGCACAAGGGACAAAGACACAGAAACCAGTTGGATACTTTTTCCTCTTATGATCAAGTACCCTTGATTTCAGGCAGACGACTGAGAGAACAAGGCCAAGGTTTCAAGAAAAAAGGAAACAAAGTTAAGCTTTGAATGCATGAATGCAAACAGTCCTTCTAAAAACACCTCTGTCAACTCCCCAAAAAAACAAGCAGTGCTGCAAAGCAGGCAATGACTAACTCCTGCTGGCAGAGGGGGAACCCATGCTGACAGCTTGCCTGGAGCTGCAAGGCAAGCCAGTTACCTCCTGGAAGTTACTGTCCCCAAAACCCACTCTGAAAGGTTCAGTAAAGCACACCAGTAGTGTTTCAGGTAGAGCTATCTAAAACACAGCCACTGGCTATGGTGTTTGGCACGGCCCCTGTCAGCCAGAATTAGCTGTATCCCCAAGGGACCGCCCTCGTGGAGGACAAGGTTTGTTGCAGTGGCTCACCACTTGCAAGACAGTCTCCAAATCTATCAACTTTGTGGTTGCTGGTACCTCAAATCCCACACACCAGCCTCCAAGCTTTTCACATTCGAATGATAAAGGCAGTGCTGGGACCTTACATGCCTTGTGCATCTGACCCTACAGGCATTCCTAGTCTTCATCCTTGTTCTACTGTGTGCTTTTACTGTGACAACCTAAGTGCTACACTTATTTCTTTAAAATGCACTAAAACATTTACAGTGGCTACAAAACACATTCTCTCAATGCAACGGGGTCTTTTTACGGTTTATCGTTAAATAAAGCTCATCTATAATTTATTGGAGTATAATTCTCCAGCTGCATTTACTACATGTTTCATTGCCTTGGTCAGTATCCAACATCTTCGTAAATAATGCGAGTAAAATATTAACACTGGTTATTTAACTTTAACTGTTCCTGTCACCTGAGCAAACATTCCGCATTTTGGCAAAGGAAGGGAAAACAGAATCTTCTGGGAAGCGAGAAAACCTTTCACCCACGCTTATTTCAAACCCCAGAGTTCTGCACACAAAGCAGGAGACAGCACTCAAGTTTTTAATGTTTCTCTCCGCCCTAAGGAGCTGGAGTCTTTTAGCGTATATAAGCCCCATGAAAAATGTCAGGCTAGGTAATTTATTTCCAGTTACAGTTTTTGTGTGTGTTTGAAATCAGTTTGCTGATTTAGCCACTGGTACACAGAGTGTCTCTGTCTCTCACGCAGTTCAGCACTTATTCAGCAATCTGTGCAGCAAGTTGCATCTGCAAACCAAGAATAAATACTTATCTTTTTCAACCCTTTGTATGCTGCAAGCTTAACATTGACTACTCAAGTCTGGCCAACCTACATACAGTTCTCAGAAGTGAGCAAAAGTCTTTCAAAAATCTCCCAGCTCTGCTCATCTGCAGTAACTTTCCACATGGATACCAGCCTTAAACCAGGCTCCCTAGGGGCTTCAGGGCTAAAGTAGATGTTAGATCCTGCTGTCAAACAGAGAACCAACACAGAGAGATGACTCCTTTTCTCCTTCCATCACAAGACAGCACACTGCCCTTTATGAACAATCACTTGGATCTCTACAGGCACTTACCAAAAGCAAGAAGCCTCAGATCTCCTGCTAGGAATACTGAGGAGTGACAAATAAACCAATGCAGGAAAATACATGAGCAAAGAGTGAACACAAAGATCAGGATTTACTTCCTACTATTTAGAGCAGATTCATGACTTCTAATAACCTAAATCTGCTAATACCATGGCAATTCCATCAGCTGCAAATTTAATCCTGCATTTAACTAAATAAGAACTACACGTAAGAGCCATTAGCCTTGTCCCCCCTTGCCATCCTCCTGTCCATGTCCTCCATTGCTCCCTTTGATGGATGTTTCAGATGATCTCTGTGGGTTTCCTCTCCCTACCCAGGCATCTGGGCCCAGCCAACCATGCACTTCCAAAAGCTGCTCCTGTGGTCTTGCTAATTCTTCAGTTTCTTTTCGCATGAGAAGCTCCACTGACAGCTGCTTGGTGCTCCAGATGGAGGTTTGCAAATACAAAGTGGAACACAGAAATGCTCTGGGACCGGAGAAGGGAATATGCTGACTGAGGAAATACACCAGCACTGAACCATTCCCTACCACTCCTCCACTTCCTCCACCCCAGACAGCCTGGATAATTAACTACTCACTACACTAACATCTTCATATTAGCTGAAAGCCCAGAGAACTAGAATAAGCAGCAGCAATAGCAAAGATGAAATGGGAACAGCTTGCTTAAAAAAAAAAAAAAAAAAGAGTTTTTGATAAGCCTCAGAGAGTTCTTCAGTGAGAGCTCAGCTGTCTCTGCCACAAGTCCCTGGTTTAAGGCAGAAGAAACAATCCAGCCCCACACCAGTGCAGGAGGGAAAGCAGCACACCAGGAGGCAGTCCAGCCCCACCAGTGCTCCTCAACATTCACATGGTGGAGACAGTAACAAGCATTTATGCTTCCCTCACCCACATACATACTGCACATGCCTTTATCTTCATGCAGGTTAGCCACAGTACAGCCAGCAAACACTAGGAGTGGCTACTAGGGACCCACAGCTCCTCACCCTCCTCTCTGATTCACTGTAAGTCACACAGAAAAACTTTGGAAGTGCACTTACTTGTCTGAGTAGATAAAATTCAACTCAATCTTGGTAAGAAAAAAACAAACCCAACCAAAACCAGAAGGATGTAGGACTATGTTTCAGCATCAGCCTCTGGAGCTGCTTCCCTACTTCAAATATTGAAGACTTAAATCAAAATGCATCAAAAACCACTTTGTCTTTTAGAAATGTAAGATCCTTAGAAAAAAGACCTTTTTGTTAGATTCTATGACGTCTCCAGCAGCGTTATGCGACGAGCTGGCAGTGGCAAAAAGTTTTGAGTGAATCACAGAACTCTTGGGATGGAGAGAAAATGCCTCTGTGTTTCAGTCCTCACCACCTCCACTCATTGGGGTGTCCCAGGCCATTCCTGACACCCCTGCATCCTCCTTCTCCCCCGAAAGAGAAAACAAAACATCCCAGTTCCATACAGCCCCTCCCTAACACACTGCGAATTCAAAGGGCATTTCTTCTGAAATGAGGCAGCCCTGTATTCTCCTATCCCTATCCAGGCTGTGGGTGCAACAGTTTGGGAAGGTTAGAGGTTACTGAATGGAGGGGGAGGTGATCAATCAGGAGAAAAATACAGAACCAAAGACAGAATGTAGTTTTTAGTGCTCTTCCACTGTCATTAAGGAGGTCTGGTATGGTCTCAACTCAGGGTACTTGGACACATCATCAGCCAAGCACGCAAGCACAGCCACCAGTATTTCTGGGGAGAATTCTAGTGTGAAAAGAGCACGTTGAAGCTCAGATTAATGACTCTAAGCCTTTCTGGTACGTGCTCCAGAGGTGTATGCATGAGCAAGCTCCATCCCATCATATCGCCATCTCAAAGGAGTCTGGCTTGCTTTTAAATGCTAGTGAACACAGAGGATCCCAGGATACAATATCCCAAGTTTCAACAAAGGCTCAGATTTAGTGATGAAAAACTGAAACGATTACCATTTGGAGTCCAATACTCCATATTCCAGCTTGTGGATGCCAAATGTTTAACAAAGACTGAAATCAAATCCTCCCCTCTAAGTGAGGAGCAGATAACATGAAATATTCAGAAAGGAAAAAGTAAACAAACAATTGCTCTTCTGGAAATAGGAGATTTCATCTCTCACAGTTAAGTTTGTTTCTGAGAGGAGAAACATTCTTAAAGCTTAACCATTCTCCTCCACTTTTTGATAGTTTACAGATCCCCAAAATGTCACCAAAGAAATTATGATTATTTGCCCAGCACTGCACAGAAAAGAACAAAGCTAACAGTAAGAAAGCCCCATATTCAGATCACACCTCTGCCATATACCTTTTCTCCTCCTTCAAGTTACTGAACACACTGCTGCCTAGAGATGGATATCAGTTAAAATGTCATATTAATCAGGATTTCAAAAATCACCAAATCCCATTGTAACATTCAAATGTCTTCAACTGAATGTCTCCGAAAGGGGAAATGGTTTCAAGGTCATTCCAAGCACATAACCAAAGAAACAGCTGGGGGCAGGCAGAAACAAACAAAAGGAAATAAGGAAACAAGCAAAGAAACAAAATAACTAAAAAGTTTCTTAATTTTAAGAGATTTAAGATTGATAGTTTTAATTATCAGACTCACAGTGTGCAAATGACCAAACTTACAACAAACAGACACGTTGCCCCTGAAACCACATCTTGAATCATAAGCAGTTGTTTAGTGGTGCAAACCAGGCATCATGGCATAGCAATGAGTAACACATCTGAAATACCTCTACACAGTCCAAAATAAACAAATCAATCAATTGCAGGCTTTCGTAAATTAAAGACACTTGAACAGATTTTCAAGCCAAATCCACAGTCTTAGCACAGGTTCAATTCTTATTGAGCCATCCCTGACAGATACTTGATAACCTGGTTTATGCAGGGCCCAAGAACGGAAACTTCACAGCTCACCAGACAATCTACTCCCAATGTTTCTCTGCCCTGGATATTAGGAATTTTTCCTAAGTATCTAATTTTTCCTAGTATCTAATTAGAATCTCTGTGTTGTGATTTACACACATTCTTGTCCCATTCACTGAGGATACAGGGGGGAAAAAAAAAAACAAACCATCATATACCTCACCTTAGTCTTGCCATTTTTAACACAAAGATCTTCAAAGACCTTACATTCCAGACTTATTTTTGTCTTCTGCACTCTCCCTAATTCCTCTCCTCAGTGGTGATGTTCAACAATGGATATAAGGAAAGAGGAACTGTACCTGGTTAGATCGAAGCTCCATCTAACCCAGCACTGTCTTCAACAGTCATAGCAAATAACTAGGGAATAGGTTTAGGAATAGACAATATGGAACAATACCTCACTTAAAGATACGACTTCCTAAACTCCTGTAGCTTATGGCTGAAGGTCTTTTCTGAACAGAGAGTACTTTCCATATTTCTAACAATGACATTTTTCTTCATTAATTTGTCCAGCAATTCCCTCTAGGTTCGCCCATTGTGAAAACCAAGGAGCATCAGAAGAACAGAAAAAACCTGTCTCCTCCTGCTCCACTGTAATATCCTTCTTCATTCTCTCCTCGTGCAAGGAGCCCAGCCTAGGTAAGTTTCCTCACAGAGAAACCCTTTCACAACTTGGGTCATCATTACATCCCCTCCCTGTGCCTTTTCAGCTCAACCACCTTTTTATTTATTTATGAATGGGACTAGCACTGCACACGGCATTCCAAAAATAGATGGGAATATTTTAAGTTTTGCTTTCTTCTGCTTTCTTAACAGTTTTTAGGATTCAGTTTACTATTTCTGACCACTGACATTTCCACAGAGCTCATTCATGTGCCAAGACAATCAGAAGAAACACATGTAAAATTATCATCCTCCCTTCAGATGCATTTTCTTAGATTTATCCCCACGCAATTTCATCTGACATTGTACCACTCAGTACAGGGACCCTCAATAATCCTTTGCTGTTTTCCTTCAGGTGCTCTCAGGGATTTAATCTCCCCTCTCCACTCGGGCACCTCCCCATACAGGTCCTTTCCCAGAGCAGTGGCACAGGGCCATGAGGCTGCACCAGTGACCACCTCCACAAAGCCCCTTCCTCTCTGCCTCCTGCTTTGCTGTTTGCTCAAGGGAAAGAGGAAAGACACTCACATGGGCAGTTTATTTTTGTTGGGAATCTTTTCAGAAAGGGACTTTATCAAATACTATTTGTAAATGCAATTAAACTACATCAATCCAACCACCCCTGCCCACATGTTTGCTGGTCCCTTCAGAGAGCTCCAACAGATTTGAGAGTCATGACTGCTCTCTGCAAAAAAAAACTGTGCTGTCTCTTCCCCAGCATATCACATTGAATGCTGTGCCCTCAATTCTGTTGTTCAGAACAGTTTCTACCCGGTTGCCTGGCACAGGCATCAGGCCCACTGGTAAAAACAGACAAATACTCTGTGGATTATCATGTTCTTTGTGAAGTACAAGGTAGTGGACACAAGAGCTGTAATAAACTGCACTGTCCCTCAGCTGGGCACGCCTGTAAGAGCCAAGATAATTTCCAGATGTCTCAGTACTGCAAGATACCAAGTCAGTGATAATGACTTTAGCCACTGCTGTATCTTCCCTTTGTTTGATTAAAAAAATAATACAGAAGGAAAGATTTGATAAGCTTATTTCTCCAGGGAAAAGACTGAAGGGGTCAGAAACATCCAATTGATAGAGGAGCCTGCATTCAGCAAGCAGCCTGCCTGTGGGGAAAAAAGACAGACCACAGGCAAAAAAGCATCACATAAGCAGCAACACTATGCAAAGGAAGGCCTGATATAAAGAGGATTGATGGAGAGTCGTCTGACCCCCAGCACTCCAAAAAATGCTGTCATGTAGCATTACAAAACAATCCTGTTTCAGGGCATGTAGAAGAGAAGGCATCTGCGATAATCCATCCTTTTAACAACACGCCTAAAGTGCACTCCATCTACTACCCAGTCACAAACCCATGATACCCACAGAATCTCAGAAACACTGAAACATGACCAACCATTATTCAAATCCAATCAGTGCATCTATTTCAAAGAAGAAATCATCAGTTAAATCTTTCTGGACTTAAATTTTTTAAGCATAAAAAAATTTCAGTGTGATATTACATAATATCTAACATCATATTTAACAGCATATATAGTGTTATATATAAGAGAAGTCCAAGCATATTTTGCTTTAGAAATCACACACTGCAAATTTTATTTTTAGAATTCTAGGTCTGAGTTGTCCCACAACAGTCACATCCGTTCTGCCACAGAAGCAACCAAATCTGATGATACTTGAGATCTGCCTAGTCCAGAACCCCATCACTGACAGTGATCGACAGAAGTGCCTAGAGAATACTGTAAGACAAAGGTAAACATATGGAGATACTTCCTCAGAATATTCCCACAGCCTGCAATGATTTGTTCTCCCGCTAACTCGTAAGGTTGTAATTTTTATCTGCATATTTTATAGTCTTTGATGGATTTCAACTTCCAAGAATGTGTACAACATTTTCGAATCCGTGTACACTGCTTATACCCACAGTGCCCTGTGGGAAGAGGTTTTGTACTCTGTGTGAAGCAGCAGCTCCTTGGGCCTGTCCCTGTCCAACTGATCCTAATTAGTTCCTTTTCCTTACAGTGGAAGAGAGTGATTAGCTCTCCACACACTTTTTCCACGCCAGACCTGTTTTGAACTCTTGGGCAAATACTTCTTGATCTGACAACCTGCCATCTTCATTTTGTCAACTCATCTACAATCCTGTCTACCAACACTTCAATCTAAAAGCACATACTCCCCCCTCTCTTGAAAAGAAAGAAGTCTAACACCTCAAGCAAAAAAACCCTCTCCTGAGTTAATACAGACACAAAATAGTGAAACAGCAATTTTGTTGCTGCTCAATCTGCCCAAACTGTTTCTTTCACTTTTTCTCCATCCAGATGTATCATAAATTCTCTGGCATCCTCCTCTCAGCCCAGCTCAGCCCTGCTGCCCTAAGAGGCCTAATCAGCTGATCAAGGAGTGGAGCTGAGGTCATTTTTGGGAGATTTAAACTGCTGCAGGGAGCACGGTGACCTGGAGCCAGTGAACAGTGAGAGCAGGGTGAGACATTTTTTACGGAGACAGTAATCAGACATTGGAATGGGCTGCCCAGGGAGGTGGTGGATTCACTGTCCCTGGAGGTTTTTAAGATGAGACTGGATGTGGCACTCAGTGCCATGGTCTAGTAACCACGGCAGTGTTGGACCAAGGGTTGGACTTGATGATCTGGTAGGTCTTTTCCAACCTGGTTGATTCTATGATTCTGTGATTCTCTCCTCTTGATGCCTGAGAAGAATCATTAGTTTTTTTTATGCCTGCATCCTCACTGTAATTTCTCCTTGTGCCAACATATTCAGATTCACCTTTTACATCTACATTAACATCTCCTTTATTTATGCCCCACCACCCCCTTCGGGTGCTTCCCAGTATCTCCCCATCCTTATGACAGCGAATACCATGTACACTTCCCTCATATCACCTGCTTTCCTCCACAGCCAGCCTCCCACAGCCAGTCTGTTCTTCCATCAAATCTTATGCCTAGTCTCTTCTCTCACTTCACAGGTTTCAAATCCCTCTTATTCCTTCCCCCATCAGACATTTCAAAGACTCCTAATTCAGTGAAAGATGACAAGCTCTGGCCTCTCCCACCCTTCTTTCCCTGTGAATACCTTTATTTTCTCACTATAATCATTAGTGCTTTCAGCCTACTGCATCTATCCCCTCTGGGGGCTGCCACGATCTCCTTCTTCCTCCCCTCCTCTCCCCTCTCTTCTCCTCTCCTTTGAAACCTTCCTTTCCAAAAGAACACTTGTTTTGTTTCAGCATGCTGCCTCTCCGGGACAGATGCCTACTTTGTGTTTGAAAGAGCACTTGGCATGCTGTGGGCATAAACAGACAAGTAACCACAGATCTGACATCGTGACTGCAGCAAGGTTGACACAGAGCAGCATCAGGGAGGCTGCCCCAGAATGGGCCAAAGAGAGAGAGATGAAAAACAGGAATGATCTTAGGAATCACTAGTGATCATGAACACCACCTGAAGCTCACCTTCTCACACCACGCAGCCTTTCGGTGGGCTACAAGCTTATGCAGTTGGTCTTGGAGAGTCATCAGATCTCTGGATAATCTGTCAATTTGCCCAGTCAGACTGTCAGCCCAGGGGCAGCAGGAGGTCAGCTTTGGCAGCCTTTTTTTCTCTACATGAGTGTCCTGGGACTTGCACATATTTCCCTCTTCAGCCATATTATCCAGCACAGTTTCCTAAAGGCAAAACAATAAAAGTTACTTTTCAGCAGGAGCTAAAATGGTTCCCCCCCATCCTCCTGGTAATTCATAACTAGGAATTCACTGCTGCAATCTCAATATACAGTTGCTCCACAATTTCAGAGTTATTTTAAGAGAGAACCCCCTCAGTTCACTGTAACACATTTCCAAGTTAACAGAAAACTTATGTTGCTAACCTAGCTTATTTTAAAAAGCACTGCACAGTCAGCTACTCTCCACTGCTTTAAAGCATGAAGTAACACTCATGAGATGGAGGTGATTAGTACTGCAGCAGCTCTAGATATGCCCTTTCCTCTCAAACTCTGAGGTTGGATGCACTTCTATGGTTTTTTGTAACAAAGTGATGATCAGGAAGGAGGTAAGTGCTTACACTGTACAGGAGAGCCTCACCTGATACGTGGCACAGCAAGCTGTAACACCCATGGGATCACTTGTGCCCATGGAAAACTCCACAAATTGAGGAACCCCAAGAGATCCCTGCTCCGGGCTGGTCAGGAGCTGTCAGCTCTAGCTGATCATGACCATCTAGTTGACTTGATAATTAATTCTGCAAGTGCCTTCCAAGATAGCAACTGATATTTCAAATACTCAAAAAAAAAAAACCAACCCACAACCAAATAAACAAAACCTTCAGAGTCCTTGAAATGCATATATTCACTCTGGTGCACAGATTGTGTAGAAACACACAGTTTTCAAGCCAGGGTAGCACAGCATAACCAAAGGAGCCAGGCCTCACTCACAGAGTATTAAATATTTATTTCCATACTGTTATCAAGAAGACATTAAACAGGAGAAGTCATAATCACTTCTAAGGACATAATTTGCATTCAGAATTATCTTTAGTAATTGAAGAAGTAATTTAAAAACACTGAGAGGAAATTCAGCAGTTGAACAGCATGGTCTACATGCAGGTGAGGAAAAACCAAGTGCATAATTACTGGCTCAGCAGCAACACTGCTGGATGAGATCAGAAAGCCAGAAGTCACCAATATCACACTGTTAAAGTCAAGTACCATGTTAGCAAGTATAAACACAAGTCTCTGTGATAAAAGAGCAATGACTGTAACACTGACACATAGGTGAGGCACCTGAAGTTAAACACAGACAAAGGGGAGGGAAAGTCCTATATGAGAGCAGCAACAATCATCACAAGTTTGGAAGAATGGCCTACAAAGAGACATAAAGACATCAGAACTTTTGCTTGGCCTAGAAACAGGGACTGGGAAGGCAGTGACATGCTAACAGCCTTCACTTATATAAAAGATTGCTATAAAGAGGATGGGAATTTTTATTTTTTCACCTCTTTCTCTCTTTTCTCTGAAGATAGGTTAAAAACTCTGGCTTAATCCACAGCAAGAGATTTTTAGGCTCATACAAGAAAAAAACTTCATAAGACAGCTAAGAATGACATAAGACACCCTACAAAACCTCCTTTCTCAGCAAGCATCAGCACTGCAAATTGGCACAAAGCATCAGTGAGGCCAGCAGCTCATGCTGACCAAGGCCCAGCTCAGGAGAACACAGACATGGGGGGACATGACAGGATAACAAACTGCATGGGAGTAAAACAAAGCATTTTTGATTTTGTTGCGTTTTGGAGGCCTTTTTTGTTCATATTTTGAATTCATTAAATGACAAAATTTTGAAGTAACATTAACATTTGGATAATGCTGTCAGGCACACAGTGTTGTTCTTGGTGTTGTCCTATGCAGGGCCAGGATTTGGACTCAATGATCCTTCTGGGTCCCTTCCAACTCAGGATATTCTATAATTACTGCAGTGATATCATGCTCTGTCATGCTCCTGCCCACAACCATCAGGAAGACCTGGCAGTAGCTACGCAAGAACCACCCCATCCATCAGATCACCAGTGCAAAACACAGGTTAAGGGGAAAGTGAAAACTACTGTATTTTCAAAGCACATCTCATTTCCATACATCCTACTGCACCTGGGAACAACCACCAGCAAAACAAAAGGCAAATTCACCATCCAGCATATTGAATCATTTAAAAAGATGTGCTGGTCAGTTGATTTTTTTTCAAGTATTTATTTAGGACTTAACTCCAGGAAGCTCCCTAGCACTCCCCACACTGTGCAACATGCCAAAGGCAAATACTTTGGCCATAACACTTGCAGTTATATTTTGCCTATTAGGAGCCAGGCCTATGCTAGTGTTGATGCTTTCCAAAAAAATGTTAAGCTGGTAAACCTGTAAAGCAAAAGTCATTAGAGAACTAACAGCAGTTTAGAAACATCCTTCAAGTGAGGTAATTTTACACTGCCCTGTGCCTTGATTTTAGTGTAGAAGGAGGTATATGGGCAATTACCAGCCAGCTCACTGATTATGAAAATTTTGTAATGTGGTGCTCTAAAGAATTATTTCAGCAACAGTGAACGGGCAAAAGTCATAGAGAGAAGTGAGATGGATGGCATCATTTGCACCTACTTGAGAAATCCTAAGATGCACAGAGAGAGGCTTATTGATTTTCTTATGATCATTCAACACAGTTCAAGGGGAAATCAGCAATGTCAACACACTATTTGGCTGGGAAAAATGAAGTTGTTTTCAATATCAGCTGCTTGCAAATTTAGTTATTCTCAAGACTGCAATAAACCTTAGAGGCCCTCTTCTGAAAAGCCATTTAATTTTAAGAAAATGTGTGATTGCTATGTTCGAAAACTATTAACAAGATGAAGATCAGACGTTTACATTTGTGTTAACTATATGAAATTCTGCCATTCTGTTCTGCAATTCCTCAGCTTAGCTGGGTGAGTCCTACTGAAGAAAACAGGAACAAAAGAAAACTAAGAAAACATTACTTTACCAAAGGCTTTTTGACTTTATCTCAAATGCTGTTGAACAGTTGGTTTGCAACATTTATTTTGCGGAAAGGGGCCTTTGGACGTAGTTAGCTATGTTAGAGTCAAGAAAGTTGCACATTTCAAAATCAGTTTGATTCATTACCATCCACTGCCAGTAAACTGGTTCCAGTTGCTTCCACTCCAGAAAGGCTTCTAGTTGCATGGTTTCAGACTCCAGAAGCTGTAAAAGCTAGAGGAAATGAGACAAAGGACAGGAAATAAGGTAACACTGGTCACTTGTGAACTAAATGAAATGTATGTTTGGTCTGAAGTACAAAAAGAGTGAGTGGTACATGGGACAGCACTGGGTTGCTTTACAAGGACATTGTAAAACCAGCTGTGGAAACATGATGTAAAACATTTCTCTCAGCATCACCCTCAGTCCAAATGTACAAACTTGATCGGCTTTTCTGTGCATATTTGTGAGCTTCCATATTGTTTTGAGGTATCAAAGAGACATAGTTCTGATAAATAATTAGGTGCATGACCATCTTCAAATCTTCTATGTTTCTTGACTACCAAAATAAGCTGTGTTTATCCAAAAGTACTTTTACCCCATCTACCCCTTCACTCTGAAATAGTACTAAAAATGTGATAAACTGTTTGATCTGCTGCATGAGGAATCCCTCTCTTTACCTGAGAGCACATGAAAGAGAGACCTACTTACATTCTAGGTACATGATTATTTTTTCACAAATATATACATAACACATATGTATGCACACACATATATGGAGGAAACATTCCAAGACAAAATATTTATATATCAGTAAAACAAAAGTTCTTGGAAAGAACGACAGGGTGAACAAATTAGGTATAAATCAAAGCTTATCAGATTTAACAATTTTGGTACTGGATGTATATTTGAAATGAACAATTTTAGCACCAATCTGACACCAAAGACAACTTTTTAAGATGACACACACAAAACTGTGGCCTCAAAGAAAATTATAAGGACCAGATCAGTACTAGTTAAATCCACCTTATACAGATAACTGTCTTCTGCTAGTTTTGTTGAGTTTACTACATCACCTAATTTAAGTAACTGCAAAGCATGAGTTGACTTTGCAATTTTATTCTGCAGATATAACTTGAAGATAAAGGACCCAAAGAAAGGAATGCACTTTGCAAGAGTAACTGCTGGAAATTATAAGCAGTTTCCTCTAAAACACTGTTGCACGCAAAATACAATTATTACACATTTGTTTGCACAACTGACACTTGGCATTACGCTTAATGACTGCTAGTTTCAAGCTCAGCTGGGATAAAAAGGTGGAAGAATGGGTTTCTATCTCCTTTTTCGTTTCTACTTTTTTTCCTAGGTATATCTACAGCACAAATGGTTTACATTATGGGATCTGCTGCTGGCAATAAAACCCAGACAAAAAGTTGATTAAATATTCAGGCAACAGCTAAGTTACTTGATTTTAAAGTAGCTTTGTAATGTGCTCACAAGCTGTGTGTGATTGCACTATGAACATGTCTTATTACAACTAAAGAGGGCTGAAGTTTGGAATGGGGAGTCTTTCATTTTGAGCCTTCACAAAAAATAATCATAGTAAAAAGATAGTCATCATCTTTATTCTCACTAGAGGAGCTCCTGAATGCTAGAAGTGCCATATGCCACTGCCACTTGCTTTCACACCACAACTGGAAGGACATGATTCTGAAACTGTACCAAATCTGTAAAGGATCTGTTGGAGTTAACTGACCTTAACAATAATCAAAGCTTTCTGAGCAGTCCCCTAACCTCAAACCCTTCAGGATCTTTTGCATTTGGGAGCATTTTGTTGCCTTTATTTTTTTTTAACTGCTCCATTAGTTATACAAAACTTGAACAGCTCATTTGAAAGCATTCATCTGACTCACCTACCTACAGCATCCTCACCTTTCACTACGGTATTACCACCCTCAGAAATATCAGGCCAGCAACTGTGTCCTAGATTGTTTCAGCCTTAAATCAGTAATGGGATCACCGCACTGCTCATCCTAGGACAGTTTCCAACCTAGAAGGAATACACCTTGGCAGCCTTAGGCAAGCCTGCAATAGCCAACATTTGAGTTTCTACCCTGAGGGACTTTAGGCACTGTTCCTGAATGACAATATCCTCTGCCATCCTTTATATGGGCCTTGCAAGACTTTGATGTTATTGCAACACAGAGAATAAAGCAGAACACAATAAAAACTAATGTACTACAAATATCCTTGAGATATCTTAGCTAAAATCATAAAAGCAAATAAATATTCAAGGCTGGAAAGGGACGCATGTCTGCATGTCTTGAATTTGGTCACAAGGACAGCCTCCACACGACCCAGGGGTGACAGACTTTCACTCAGACTTACCTGCACTCAGGAATGAACATCTCTATCAGACAGCTTCCTTCCCCCATCTCCATCCTTTACTCAAGTCTCTCACAAGCATTTCTTGTTCTTTAACTAAGCTATGCTTTTTGTGACTTTGAGGTCAATGGCGTACATTTTCTTAGGTCACTCACTGGAAGTCACACAGAGCTGGTATTTCAGGTGTATTTGCAATTGTGGAAACCAAGGCCCAAACTGTACCTCTGCATTTCCCCCCAAGACAGTTCCTTTTCTTGTTCATTTAGTACCAACAAGAGTTCACACATATGCAATAAGCAGTTCCACTTCTGCTACTACATAAACCCCTCAAAATGTAAAAAAAAAATTCATAAGCTATAACTAAAGCTGGCTGCCCATTTTCAGTGACCTAAGGACCCAGATGCTATCACGTCTCGCAATGAAATTTTAAAGACTGAAGTCTGTAGAAAAGCATTAATTTTGTCTCATGAACAAAGCGAGGCAGCAAATCAGAAATGTGCATCACATGGGTATCTAAGTGATGCTTAAGGATAACGTTTGAAAACTGTCTTTCCCTCTACACAAAATTAAGACAACAAAATCCATTTCCTTCATTCTTCTGGAGGAAGTTATTGCTCTAAAATATTTACACTGAGAGAAAAAGTAATGACAAATTCAAATTGCTAATCTCTGTGGAGAAGCAATTTCATAATGAATGCTGAGAGCAAACACTTTGCAGTAACGACTTCTTTAAACCATTATAAAGAAACCATCCCTGGTGCAAGCAACAGCTTTGCTATAGAGGGTAAACTGTGCTTAACTGAGCTGCTTCAGAGCAGGCTGCCAGGAAACCTCAGAGTGATGCAGAAGAATGCCAGCTTTGTAAAGAACACGCCTCGCTTCCTCTGGCATGCGGCTGTGATCTCCAAAGCCAAACATCCAGCATCCAACACAGATCACAGGCCTCAGGGAGCTCTGGGAACTTCGGCTGCAAAAGTCCTGAGGTGACAAGATCTTCTAGGCAGTTTTGAATACCTCCCTGGAGATGGTCAAAAGCCATCTAGACACAAACCTGATGTGCTCCAGGGGACCCTCTTTGAGCAGGAGGTTGGACTAGATGGCCTGCAGTGGTCCCCTCCAACCCTACCCATTCTGTGGTACTCAACAAGAGGTCAAAGTTGAAACTTCTTCAGTATCCACAAATCTAATGCATATGCCATTTAAACACATTTGTAATTACTTTTGCTCTTGAGATATTAATCTCTTTCATATTATTTACTAGCATATTACAAAATTCATTGATGCCTGTAGACTGTTAGAGAAATCAATATTTCATAATTTGCAGCATAATGCACCCTTTTTACAGGCTTAGTTCCAGAGAGCTCCCCACAACAAGTACTTAATCTCCAATGCCCACAAATCATCATTCAACCACCACACCACTGGCAAAAGTATTTTTAATCAAAAATTGCTCTGCCTAAATGTTCAGAAAATCATTTTATTGTTAGACAGAAAAAAATGGTCTTACAGCAATAAATTATGTTTCTTGGCTCAGAGACAAACTACTGCTGATTCATCACCTATTCACATATGTCTGTAGACAGAAAACTTGCATTGGACTCCTGAGCACTGCAAACCTCACTCCAAATGCCAGCATCTCTGGAGTATTACTCCAGGCTTGAGACAGGGTTGGTTTAGTATGAAGGCTTATAGGGGGAACCATCAAGACTATTTAAACTTTAGTTGTTTAATAGGAAATGGTTTTATTAAATGTGAATTTTGGTAATCTGAATCCTAGTTCTGAATATCTAACAACCACAAAAGGTAAGTGGAGAAGTTTACTCCAAAAAATGCAAAGAAAGGGGTAAACGTTCATGAGAGTTACACAATTTACATTATCAGAAGTAAACCATAACTGGGATTAAGGATTTAGAGACCTAACCAAGCATCGGATGAAACAAACAAATTCAACACAGCTTCACCTCCATCAGTACAAAACTCCCTTATCGAAAAAAACACTTAAACCTTGACAAATAAGAGCCTCTCGGCAGGCAGGCTGTTAGTGGATTACATTCAGTTTAAAATGTCACACACTGCCCCAACTGCTCTTCAGCAGGGAAAAGTTTTGAGATTGCCTTCACCAAAAAAAACCCAGAGAAGATCTCAGTATCACAAACATCTCAGGCTGGGACAGAAAAACAACACCGTAGGTGGACACACTCCAGTGCTCCAAGATTCAGTTCCACACTGATTTTTCCAGAAGCAAAGCTGGTTTAAGACATTGCCATATATCCCTTGAAGGCTAAAGCAAAAATAAATACGCCTGAAAACTAGAAAGTCACGCTGGAGTAGTGTGAAATACTAGCAGCTGAAGAGCAAAAACCAACAGAACAATAAGAAGCCTCTAGCCACAAGGCAAATAAGGATCTAGTCAAGTCATCTCTCTGCCTGTGAAAGCTGCGGGCTGAGACAGAGCAGGAGAAGCACCACAGCCCAACCACCATGAGGCAAGTAGATCTGAAAGGCACCTAGAAGACAGAAGTGGATGAGAACTTCTCCCAGCACCAGCTATGGACCCTACAGGGACCTTGACCAACACCCTAGCAGGGAGTGGGAAAAGCCCTCTGTGGCTCCAGAAGCAGGTATTTCTATGCGTGCTGAGCATCACCTCTTTTGGAATTGCAACGGTATTTTTTTTTTGTGGTGCAAGACTGTAAGGGAAAGCGGGACTTGGATCTTTTGCAATACATAAAATACAAAACACAGGAGCTTTGGGTGGAGGAGCGTAATTCCAGATGCCAGGACATGTGCAAAAACTCCAACACCTAAAGCAAAATACATGACTTTTGCACTCACCAACACCAGTTTTATACCACTGCAGCTCAAACTTCAATTGAGCCATCTCAGTCTTTCACTGCTGAGAGCAGGAAATCAAACCGCTAGTTAAAGACTTAAGTGACAAAGATCATCATTATAAAACATAATTGCTATTTGTGGAGGGATTCAGAAAACAGCTGTTTAAAATGCAACTGAAAGAAAATGGAATTTAAAACAAACAAAATGAGGCATTTGGCAGATAAAAGTTGTACTACAGCCTTCGCAGTGACGGGCAATGAACTGGGATGTACCAATGACATTCATTTGCAAAGGAACAGGTCAATGAACGGACCGCTTGGCATTTTCCCTGTGGAAATGGAACATTAAAAGAGGGAAAAAATATTATTAAAAAGAAGACTAAAGTGCAAGTTTTTACTTCAACAGCCAAGATCGAGATATAGGGGAATGGAAAATGTACATATTTTCTCCCCTTAAGGTACAACTGACTTTGGGTGCCTAACCTGGCATTCCTGAAGAGCCAAATTTTCAGGTAGTATGAAGTACCTTTAGCTCAGTTAAAGCACATCCAGTAGATACCAAAAATCCCAATTTACTTTAGAGAAATCTCAGCCAAAAGATTTCAAAGAAAAGCATCAAATTGTACCACAGTACTGCCTGACAGCTGTTATTATTCTACTGCCAACCAGAACCCCTATGTAGCAGATGTCAGAAAGACCATTATTCTTCTGCTTTTATTCAGACTGTTCCTCTACACAGAACAAAGCATTATCCATACTTATTTTTCCTTCCCCCCCCATATACTTGCCCATTTCCCTATATTTTTAGCAGACCACAGAAATACACATAGAAATCAACAAGAACAAGCAATTTCTAATTTGCTTCTTAAACTGTTCAGAATTCAGCATTGATGCTACACTCCCAAACAGTTCCAATAACCTGGATTCTGTGTGTTTCCACATGGGATGTTACTACACCAAGAAGAAGTGCCAGTTATAGGAGAAGCATTTCCATATGTACATGTGCCGTATGTTTTCTGTGCATGTGTTCCATGTCTGCCCTGACACCAAGTACCTGACAGCTCTCTCATATATAAATGTTAAATAAAATTTAGCTCTCACTCAAAGACAGAAAAAGAAACAAAGAAGAATGGCTTCCACCCTGGGAGATCCAACAGCACACAGAATTATCACAGATGTTCATGTTACTTAATTAATTTAGAAATTTATTCAATATGTGCATTAGTCTAAGCTTGCCAACTTGATATGAATAGTGTCTCCCAGCCTAGCTCTCCTTTGACAAGCCATCATAGACTGTCGTGTATGCAGGTATATTCACACATTTTAAAATATGCACTAATGACTAAAGAAAGTACTAATTTAAAATGTGCTACAGTCTCTCATGTCAATTCATTTCTCTTGCTAGTCTCTTTCACAGTCCTTTAAATTAAACAACAAATATTTAAAAAGAACCACAAATCCAAAACCTCTTGCAAAGCATGAGTAATAGCTGATTTTATAACTATTTCCTTGGCTATTTAAAAAATAAAAAATACCTGCCAGTAGAGCTGAGTTAACATTATGGGCCAATTGCACACAAAGTTTAATTTTACAAGGCTATAAAAAAAGCTCTTCCCAATCTGAGCTGCATTCTTGCCTCCAGAAAAAGGGTTCAGTTCAGTTTAGCTTTCTAGAAACAGTTCAGTTGTGGCCAAAGCCATTGCAATGTATGAATTTAATTGTAGTCTCCTTTAACTAGCACGAGGCTGGAGAATGCAGTGGTCTTGAACTTCTTGACTTTCTGGGTGGGGTAAGTGATGCAAAGGTGGATGGAGGACAACATGAGGCCCCAGTGAGGGATCACAAGGTCATCATAGCTCTGGGGCACTTCAGGATCAGACTTGATCCACAGCTGTATTTTGGCACAAGAGAAGAGTGACAAGCCTGAGGTCCCTTTTCTGTTAGAAGCTGATAACTGATTTCTCTTTTGGATGAAAACAACAACAGTACAGACTCCACAAGCAAAGATGCTCTGCACTTTCTAGTGGTTACTGTGAGCTTCAAGGCACAATTCAAGAGATGAGTTATGAGTTTGAAAGCTCCCTACCTAAACGTTTTTTCCTGATACTTAATTTGTTCCTTCAGGGTCCAATACCTCAGTTAAAATCAACTTGGCTGGACCATTGAGACCATTTCAGACTCCATTAGCTAAAGACTGTCAGCAACTGAGCCACTCTCACTCCAACCTTTTCTAACAAGGAAAGTTCAGAGGCGGCGTGATCGGGGTATTTTGATATAAATGTGGATACAAGACACACCTCTCACACCTCAGCAGCCTCAGCTGATAAGTGGGAATTTCATCATTCAGCTTACAGACAACAGATATGATGCTGGCACAAGCTTTTCTGTAGCACTGTGTGGGACCTCAGAGTCTGCCCGGCCTCCCTGTGCTGGCCCAAAGCACCACCTGAGCCAGGGCAGCCTGCTCCCATCACTGGGTTTGCTGGCACTTCCACAGAAAAAAAAATTAAAAATCTAATGCCAACTGATGACAAAGCACCTCAGCCTTGTCTCTCCAGCTTATTAATTCCAGCTGCATTGTCTCAGGTAGAATTATATTATAGTATGTCACTGTCATTGCCACTGTCACAGCATTCAAATTATGTTAAGTACAGCATAAAACAAGCAAAAGCACAAAAGCAGCAGTGAAGCTCAGTATCATTCTATCAGTTCTGCCACCGGCAATCACAACCAAGTGTTTGTATCAGTGCAGTATGTATCTATCGTGTCTCAGAGATACCCTTCTTTCTTATGGCGTAGGAGACTAAGATATTGCTGCTACGTAACCCAAGAATTTATGGAGTCCGTGATAAACCACTGCATCATTTTTCAAGGTCCAAGAACTCTATAAGCTTGGTCAGTAAAATGTACTAAGTAATAACTCATCACCAAAAAAATGGTGACGGCAACTACAGAACTGCAGCTCTATTAAATCCTTTTTTTTTTTGTACGGATAAGTTTAGCTGAAAGCAATATTAGTGACAAATTGCAGCCTGGGGAAATTTTCAGATCAAGGTAATAATGCTATGAGGTAGAATGATTTGCTTTAGCATTGCTATATAATGCTTCCAGTTCTTCCAACTGGACACTAATTGTAGCCAGAGGCCACCTTGCTTAAAAAATATCTAAAGAAATATTTTAGCACTAAACATGTCTGGAGTAATAAAAAAAAAAATAAAGCACCCTTCCTTCAGAAGAGGCACTGGGAAAATGAAATTGGGCAGCAAGTTCAACAACTAAATGATTCATGGCTGGTGACAAGCTAGTGCCTGTCAGTGAAGAAGCTGGTCTCATGCTAAGGGTCTCACCGCCAGCTGCTGAGCTGAACCATGCGGGTGGGAAGGGACCTCTGGAGGTCTCTAATCCAATTTTCTGCTGAGAGCAAGGTGCTTAGGGCTCTGCCCAGCAAGTCCTAAACATCAACAATGCAGATGTCACTCCTTCTCCAGGATCTGGTTCCAGAGTTTGAACACCTTCACAGTAATTTTTTCCTGTTCTATCTGGCCAGAATTTGTCGTGTTCCAACTTGTGTCTGTTGTTCCTTCTCCTGTCCAAGTGCACCTCTGAGAAGGGCCTGGCCCATGCTCCAGCTCTGACTACCTCAGTGGCCTTCCTGGACTTGCTCCTGTGCCACCATCCCACCTGGGGAGCCCAAACCAGACACTTGGCAATCAGGCTCACGAGCATTGGGAAGAGGGACAGGATCCCTCCGTTTCCCCTGTGTGGGGTGTTTTTCAAAGCTGCTTATTAAGCAGATAGCTCCCAGCAGGGGGTTTATTCCACCCCAGATGGAATAGCTGGTGCCTTTGCACCAGCCTTAGATCAGCTTCCCGAGGCTCCTCTCACTCATTTCTCCAGCCCATCTCGGACCCCCTGAGCAAATATTCACTGCTATGCCCAATCTGGTATTGCCAGCACACGTGCTGGTGGTGTGCTCCATCCCATCATTCAAGCCATGAATAAGATGTTAAACAGTACTGGACCAAGAGCTGATCCCAGAGGGACACCAATAACAATCAGACACCAATTTGAGCTCAGTGTCCCATAGTTTTCCACTCATGCTCCCGCTCACTAATCCAGCCCATCTCTAACAAAGCTGGTTAAAAGGATATAAGGATTTTCCTTTAGCGACACATAAACACTGGCCATTCTCTGTCCTTACCTGCTTTTCAAAGCTCTTTAATTACCTGTCTCTGCCTCCTTCTGGGATGGGATACTCCACACTGCTTTGAAAGAGAACCAACAGCATGATCCAAGGGGACTGCAGAGGTGGGAAGTGCCTGTCCCAGAGCAGGCAGAACTGAACCAGTTGGTAACAGCCAGCATCAGAGGAACAGAAACCATCTGATGCCACAGACAGTTGTGGGGAAGGAGAATTGTTTTGATCATATTCATCTTTTGAAATTCAAAGCAGTTTAGTTCCTGCAGAGGCTTCTTTCTTTCTTTCTACAGCATGAGGGAGAGTCACTCCATACGTTTCTGACCTCTTGAACCTCCCTAAATTAACTCTCCCACGGGTATCTTTTCTCCTGTCATCAAGCCTAAACTTCCACCCCGACTAGCATCTGTTTCTTAGCTCTGGATAATGCTTGCTTGTCTTTCAGACAGGATCTGGAAGCCAAGCCCCACTGCTTCCAGAAGGATATTAAAACCTCCAGCACCACCACGACAGGAATGACCAGGGAAGTTAGGAAAGGAATTCCTCACCCAAGACAACTGGTCCACTGCCTGCCCCCAGAGGAGACCACACAAAGCATTCAAAGGCAAGTCATTTGTATTTTAACTTTTTTTTAGAAGTTTTTCCTTCTAAAATTGACTTGAATTTGCCTTAGAAACTCCAATATACATTACCTTGCACACTTTGACTGCTCTTGCTTCTACAGTGCACAGCTGATCAGAGCCTTTCACTTTCTTAACAAGGATCAGGAACTCAATTACAAATAGACACTGTCTAAAAGCAGCTTTGAAGCCATTTGACCTCTGTAATTCTTCCTAATCTTACACAGATGACAAGGGTTGAATCTGTTCTGCCTCATTTTTGCAAATGAGTACCTGGATCCACTGTTTCCAACACGTTTTAATAACTACTACAGCAAACCATGTTTTATGTGACAAATGTCAGCAAATGAACTGAAAACCAATTGCCTACAGCATTTCAGAAGGAAAATGACATGGCAGCCTACCTGCGCCTTCTGTAGAGTGACTCATTAAAAAAGGCAGGAATAACATTCTTTGTTCCTGCCACGCAGCAGAGGGTGGGCAGCACATGCTGTCACTGACAGTCTCTTTGCTTTCTTAGCACTTATTCTTGCCTTGCAATGACATGTGGGAAAGAAAAATTATATCTGAATCGCCCAGAGCTTTTTGATTTCCATTTTAAATTGTTTTCTCAGTAGCCCCTCTCCTCCTCTACGGGAAATGCATAACAACCACCAAATCACTTCATTTGTAAGACAGCATGCACTGTCAGCTCCAGTCAGCCTAAGGAGGGGTTCCCATGTACACAGCCAGAAGAAACAAAATACAACAGCTTTTCCCAATAACCTTCAAGGTACCAAGCTTTAAAACCAAACCAAGAGAGTCCTCTCCCAGAAAAACAACAATAAGTAATGAGTATTCTGGATTTTAAAGGTAATCCAGGCAGTGCCACTAAGAGAACCAAAAAACTTTCATTGTGTTGAACATTCCCAGGAAAATGTGTGTTTCCTAGCACAGCTCATCCTCCCTGGAGGGTCTGAAACTCTACCCATCCCAGGGCAGCAATTTCACTGGGCACAGCACAAGAGCAGCCACTCTACTCCTGATGTAACACCACCAAAACACCAAATTAGAGATATCTACAGAGAAAGAATATGCCTTTCAACCAACATAACTCATGGAGGCTTAAAGCTAGTCCTTGCTCCATCATTCAGATTACAGATACCAGGGCACCAACAGGAAAGCAGTAGTCCAGGACAGGGCAGGAGTCTCTAACATGGTCAGAAAGTCAGCTCAGACCAGCCAAGGATCACCAACACACTCTTGACCCTGCTCATCATAAACAGGACAGAGGATACATTTCATTTTAGCCTGCAGGTGACCTTCGTATTAAACCCATCCTTACAACCTCCACTTCTTATTTGAACCATCAAAAATCAAATGCTCTGAATCATTCAGCTCCCTCAAGCTCTCTTGTGTGAGCCTCCAGGCCTCCTGCATTTAGGTGCTGGAGCCCCATCTATAATGCAATACGTTATTAGATCTGCTTTCCCCTGCAATATTAATGTCAGTGCCCATGCTATTTCTCACCAACCTGACTATCATGCATGTAAAATGTCTAAAGTAACTGTGGTTGGAAGAACAACACAAAGCATTAAGTCACTTAACAAGGGTGAAAAAAGCATTGCCTTTGACTGGCAGTGTTGTTCAGAGCACATGGCAGTAAGCATGTTTTACACCTCTAATGCACAACCCAGCAGGAAAAATGCTAAAGTTGGAAACTGAAGCATTCAAACTTAAAAAGTGCCGGAATTCAAGCTGCCTAAACAACACTAATTTGTCCATCCCATGTGTATAAGGTTTAGAATTATGCAACCGAAATATTTTCCTTCATAATCTGTCTCACCAAGGGCACAGATTGGCTGATGCTCACTCCACATGCTATTCCTTTTCCTTTTAAAT
The DNA here is from genome assembly GCF_003984885.1 of Neopelma chrysocephalum. Taxonomy (NCBI): domain Eukaryota; kingdom Metazoa; phylum Chordata; class Aves; order Passeriformes; family Pipridae; genus Neopelma; species Neopelma chrysocephalum. Next base: position 4,361,638 of record NW_020897761.1, on the reverse strand, counting down.
GGCATATTATTGTTTGTTCTTCACAGGGAAGCCATAGACTTATTTGTCACACATCATTCAAATCCCATTCTGAAGGCAGAATTTTTATCTTTCAGATAAACAAGTTATCTTTCCTAATGACCCATGTGAGACGAGACGATGACATTAATGTCATTTTGCAACTAGAAAATGAAAACAAGGAGATGTAAGTAAAATGCTTCCATTCCTTTTTTTGATGCCTCAACTGAGACTTCCAAGACACGATTTTCAGGAAATTTAAAAATTACTATAAAGCACTTCATGAATACGTCTATCCAGCACAACTCCACAACTTGCAGATGCTTTAGGCAGTTTTCCTACCATGGTAAGTCTAGTTTAAGTAACTTAACCTAGGGAATTTGAGAATCCTACGACACAGAAGCATGGCAGCTCTCTAGGACAAAGCCCTGCTGCCTCAGCTATTCTGGCTTCCTTCCTCTTCCAGTGATTTTCCCACTCTCACTCCTATTTCTTCACCTTTCTTCAACCACTTTCTTCACCACAGCTCTGACTCACAAATAAGGCACTCTGCTCTCTGAATGATACAATGGTTCCTAATAAACATATCTTACAGTGCAACACTGTGCTCCCATTCAGATTATTGATAACTTTGATGTTTTTAGAATGATACTTCTGAAAATTCCTCCTGCAGCATCAGGAACTAGTCCACTTGGATCATCATTGGAGGGGGATGACATTTTCCTGCAAGCAGGTAATTTCTCAGAATCCCACAAGGAGCAAGACAGCGATTCAAGTCTTTAGACAGACTCATCTTCCTCATTCACAGCTCCCTGTCCTAATTTTCCTCTCCAGTCTTGACCTTCCTGTCCACATTTAGTCCCTCGTGCTCTTTTCACCCAGACAATCTGAATTCTTTCATATCAGCTACCTTGCCTCCCCAATGCCCTTATGCAGGCCTCTAGTCCAAGGGTCTCTCCCAACTCCTGACTTCACTAAACAAGAGCCAGAGCAAAAAGGTTCCTTACTGTCCATCCTATCCCTTTCCTCTGCCTGTTCAGAGTCTTACTTCAGCTCCTAGTCTGCAGCTCCTAACACAGTCCATGTTCCCTGTGTTCTTTAATCAATTATGTTAGAATGGTTTAGTAAAAGTAAGTTAAAAACAGGAGAGGAAAACCTGAATACTTTAAAAGGGCAAAGCATATTCTATTTTTATTCAAAGTGCTGTGGTGAGCATAATTATGCAAATTCAAAAAACTTGTCATAGTTGACCTTTTCAAAACACGTGTGTCCATGGGCCTAACATACAATTCATTGGTGAACCCTGAAATTTATTAAAGGTCAGCAGTTCTAGAACTGCATCTCATTTCATCATTAAAAAACTTATTTAACATGCAGCCATCAGCAATCTTCAATGAAAAACAAACTTGCTTTAAAACAGGTAAAAATTTAGATGCATTGGCCTAGAAGAACCTGTACCTTTAAAAAGTTCTGTAAAAGGAAAAGAAAAAAATTGTTCTTTCTACATAAACTATCAGCTTACTTGGTGTTCTGAAAATTCAACAAGGCCAAAATCCAAAGATTTTGGATTTTGAAGCCCTGGAAGCATATCTGGTAAATGATGAGGAGTCACTACTAATTCAAACTAAGTTAATTCTGGCAGTGTGTAGGGTAAGTCTAAAATCCCATTCTGTTTAAATTCTTCAGAGCTTGGCTGTTTCTTCTGTGCTATTGCTCCAAGAATTGTGTCACAGACCTTTGTGCTCCTTTGGGGGAGACTGTTCTCCACCTTTACAATCTCATTCGCAGCAACACAGTCTCTCCTCACCTGGAGAACCAGTTCACACTACAATCTTTCTGTGAAGAGCTCACACAGACCCCGGCACAACACCCAGTAAAATAAATCCGTGAAGATTTCTGTGGCATCAGGACTGGCCAACGGGGGATTTTCCACAGAAAATGCACAAAAGTTAAACCAAAACAAGAAAATCCCATGTTTTCACAAACATTCACAAGCTTCAATGCAGTTCCTCTTATGCTGTGTTATTTTTTATGCAGGATCCACTTGAAAAATTCAATTATTTTTTTTCTTTCAAAAAAACCTGAAACACGATGACAAATAGGCAAAGTTGCCCTTAATTAGAACAGTAGTTACAACACAAAATATCCCTGTTCCATGATGAAAATGACAGAACTATGGCTTTTACTAAGGGAATGAAGAAATACACATACAAAAAGCTAAGGGTCAGATCAAACAGAATTAGTTGCCAGAGCATCACAGAAGATTTTGAATCTATGATAATTTATAGAAAGAAAGGCAGTTTGTCCTTGAAGCTCAAGGACATTTTTTCAGTAAAGAACAAATATTTTTTCTGGAATTTACATGCAGTACAAGCCTTCAGTCTCTAAATTAACCTTCCACACAGCAGCATCACTGTCTATAGGATGAATGTAATTTTTTTCCACTGGTATCTACACTCTGAGAAATATGTTCTTCAACTGCTTCTTGTACAACAGACGGAAGGACATCATAAAATATCAGATGGCTCCCTAACAGGCTCTTTGAGATTCAAATAAGGTTACATTATTCACCCCACCATATAAGACCACAACAGGGTTGATTACAGAAATACTACTACAGGTCTGTGTCAAATCAATAATGTGACACGGTGTCAAGCTTATCAGAGGGTTTTAACTGTTTATTTTCATTTAGCGCCTGCCTGCAGCGTGTGTCACCACCAGGAACATTCCATGAGGTCCCAAACCATCAGCACAAGGACACCAAATATAGCCTGGGACACAGCAGCTGGAACTATCCTGCCATAGTTACTCCAATTTCATCCAAGAGGGTCAGCAACTTAGGATCCATTTCTGGAGATAATGGAATACCACAGTAATTATTCAGTAGCCAACCGAAGAACTTACATTAGCTAACAGACCTCCCTTTTGCAGCTCTGCCCTCCCACACATGCCAGGAGGTGGTGCTGTCCCTCGGATGCTCTGTATACACTGGTTGCTCTTTCTGTGTAACACGTTTATGCAGATAAAAGACTTCACTAGATCAGGGGGACTTTACACAAGTGCACAAGCCCACGTGTGCATGCACATGACAACAGCTGAAGATTCAAATTTCATGCAAAGTAACTAGTAAATGCACAGTCAACAATTTTAAAAATTCCAACTTTATCAGTTCCTAATGATCCCAATTTGAATGCACTTGTTCTGAAAGGCACAGAAGCTCTTTAGTGTTTTGCATAAATTCAAATCATTGGCTGTAACTCACAGAGAATAAACCTGTTGTGTCACCCATCTGTAACAGCCATCTGGGACAGATGTTTTAAATGGAAACTGCCACAAGATTTAGGGTTCACAATCAACTGATCATACATCTTGATCATTTACCCCCTGAATGACCCAATAAGAAATTATGGATCCCACCTGACTGAAGGAAGCAATACAGACACTTTACATTGGCTTCCTTCCCCGATACATGAACAGTCCAGAAAAAGGGTTGGTGCTATGCCTGCACCATCCTATCCCATCCTACCCAACCCCTGCTGCTTGGAGAGCTAAAGCTCACCTGAATTTTTATGGGTATGGAACTGATGATTCATTATGTATGCAAAGTCAGGCAGACTACTTGTTTGCTCCTATTTACTTGCTACCCAGGACCTTAGTTTCTTAAGCCAAATAAATCACCCTTAAAACATGTTAACAATCAACAAGCATAAATATTTTTCATATATTTCTGAAATAAAATTATTAGCTATTCACATCCAAGTTCTGTCAACTCCATTGCATGTCCATCTGGCAGACAGTTGCATTATTTATTTGCTGTCACACTCAATAAATTGATTTACTGGCATTTAAAGATGTCATCTTCACTCATTACAATTTCAATGATCACTTCAGCACTGCCAGCATTGTACCAATGACCCGAGTTTCAACATTTAATCTCTACTTAGATTGAATTCCACATATAAAGCAGTATATGAAGAGACAGAAGACACTGAAAGACTAGGCTGTTCTCATTCAAAGTTCATTGATCTCTATATGGTAACAATTTGATGAGAAAGTTAATTTAGGGACTCAACTGCAACATACATTTTTCAAGTTCAAGGTAAACTTCAGAACTGGTGACACTGCAATGAAGAATTAAGGTAAATAGGCTTGATAGACAAGAATGGGACTATATTAAGCTCATAAAAATTAAAAGCTACCCAAGTGGTCACACATCACAGCCACTGTCCTTACAGCCACAGGAGGAATGAGATCACATCCTCAGAGACAATTCTTACTGCCCAGCAAAGTTTGAGGCAGATGCTGCTTACCCTCAGCCACATCTTCTTCATGCTCTTCCAAGTATGCTTCCAAATTATTTTAGCTGCAGTGCCAGACACGAGAACTCCATTTCTGCCCCGAGATATTTCAGGCTGGCAAATACCAGCAGCCCCCCAACTGTACCCCAGTTTATTAAGGGAACCATTTAAAAAACTGATCAGCTTGGAAAACGCATCAAAACACAAGACATTTAAGATGCTCTGGACTATTTTCTAGGACACTCTAAGTGACACGTGCAAGAGATTTTCAAGAAAATACACAATGACCACCCAAGCTCCCTGTACGCATCCCCCAGTTTGCTCGCTCTAACACAGCCTGGCAAGCAAACAGCTCCACAACCATCACCACTGACTGAGGGGCTTCTGCTGAGAAGGTGACCACCAGTGTATTTCTGCAACACCCTGCAAGCCAGGGGGGTCAAAAACACACGACAGCATCTTAGGAAGGAAAGGATGTATGCGCAGAGGTCAAGAGCTAACATGAGCATGCACATGCACTTCAACTGGAAACTGAACTCCAGCTGAAATAACACCACCTCCCCTACACTGACACCCCTGGGCAGCACAGGAACTAAATGCAGCAGTGACCTGCCACTCCCAGCCACACACACACAGATATATATATATATAACCACAGCCAAGCCAAACGACAGGAAAAGTTGGAATTTTGATCATGCCCCACTGGAGAAAAACATAATTAAAACCATTAGGTTTGGAAAACTTCCAGCTCCATGAATCTGACAAAGACATTTATGATGATAGAAGAATAATAATGTCCAGTAAAATCCCTGTACGTAAAAGCACTAAAAGAGTTTTATAATCAGAAATCCAAGGGAAGAACATTTTATAGAAATTTATGTGCAACTCCTATAGAAAAGGAGCAGCATGACTCTTCCATTTCATAAACTGAAGCTTAACTTCACAGCTCTCTATATCCTATGACACTTCTCCTGTCAGACTAAACATCTCCTGTTTTGCTGTGAGAGCAACATATCCCACAGGATATTTTTGACGAAAATTAACTCGAGGCTTCAACAAAAAGAGAGCAAAGTCCTTTCTGTGATAGCTAATTTCTGACGCTTCGATCCACTTTGCATTACTATGCTTTAGAGGATGCCTAAGATGAGAAGGAATTCATAACATCATCCACCAAGAGAGGTGCATTACAGTAAGGCATATTGACATGCTTGCTCTTTTTATTGATCCATGCAGCAGGTTCTTACTCGAAGTAACATAAAGAGAAATATCGCATTACTTGAAAAGAAAAAAAACTATTTCACAGTTTTTGGAAAAAGCATTTGGCAGAGTGCTACCATCTGCACCAATATTTGAAAACCAAGCTACTCAAATATGCATAATGTACTTAACCTTAACAAGATATTTGAAAATTAGAGGCTTTTTATTACATTCTCCAAAGCAGCATCACTTTGCATATTGAATATTAGATCCATCTGGAAAAGTGACACTTGAAACAATGATGCCTTTTCAAGTCTGTACCACCTTGTTATATCAGGCTATTCATACATACCGAACATATGACTTCTGGAAGCTGCTTTTGGGAAATAAGGGTAAGGGGAGACAAAAACTACAAAGATTGCTCATATGGTGACCATAAAAACCATTAGGCTCTCGAAAACATGTATACTGAAGTGTTGTGATGATTTCCTGCAATTTTGCCTGTTTATTTTAGAATCAGGCACATGAGAGCAGCTTAGAGGACACCTCCTTTCTTGAATAGGCTTGAGAGCTTCAAGAGGTTAAGAATTTCACAGCTGATTAGGCTGACAAACAACTCCAATTTTGGATCAGTCCAAGCAGTAAGTGACATAGGAAAAGAATTTCCAACACACACGCACTGGAGCTGGAACCTGTTTGGGATTGCACCTGTCAGAGCCCACAAACTGGAGACAGACACTGTGGCCACTCATAGTTTATTTAAAGAAAACTTCTTCTGCCACCCTGCCTCTGTGCCTCTCAGTCATCACCCCGCTTTTGTTTCACGTATTTGCTGTTTAAGCGTGGGAAAGGTGGATTGAAGACTCCATTCATTTTAACTAAGCAACATAGCTTAGCCAACTAAACCTACTTGAGTACAGCACTTTGCCTAACCACAATGCTTACAGTACAGAAGGATTCCTTCCATTTTATCCTGAGCCCCACCCTGAACAGTGCACCTGGAGCAGACTTCAGGAAAGGGGGTAGAGTGCAAGAAAAAACTCCTGGAATGATTAATTAACAGAGTAGTCAAAACCAGTCAGGCTTTGTAGGAGCATTGTTACGCTTTACTGTCACAGGTCAGGGTCATAATCAAGGTAAGGCTTTGGGAAAAAGGTAGTTGCAAAGTCCTTCTATGCAGCCAGTTAAGTTTCTAATAGCAGCCTGTCATACCTTACAGACTTTTGTAAGATCTGGAAGACTACAAAGTATAGACTTCAGAGCAATGTGCTGCTGTGTGTTCCAAGCTGCTGAGCAAACCGTAGGAGAGGGACCGCAAAGCAGAAGCAAAAAAGAAATCTCAAGTTGACTTAGAGCCATTTGCTCTAGAAAAACAATAATTTTCCTGGAAAATGTTCTAAACAGATGAATTTTATCAAGAGGCTGGATGTGAGCTGTTCATCCAAGAAATGCTCAGTAATGAAAGACTAACGTGCACTTTACTTTAGGGGGTTCGAACATAACACTATCCTCCCACCTTCGAATCAACTGTTCTGAACTTCTTTGTGCACAATATTTACAATGCCCACTTTTGTTCTTATGCTAGCAGCAGAAAGAATATCTTCTTTGAGCAAACAGACCTGGACAGACTGCAGAAATTTGCCAAATATTGATTTTGTTAGGGATGAGCTTAAGATTTCCACCTTGCTTCAGCTTCACACAAAATGAACTTTTACAAACTGATTTTTAAAACAAATTTATTATACTGTATTAAAAGAAGTGAATTATACTACTTCGAACAATAAATTGAAACATCTATTATAACTGAGAACAGTAGAAATCTACACTTAAGGGTAAAACAGTACACTAAAAAATGATGTCCTAAGAGGTTCTGTCTGAATACATTAAGGGAATACTTTACTGTAAGGATGACTGAGCATGGAGCAGGTCACTCAGGGAAGCTATGGAGTCTCCAGTCTTGGAAATATTCAAAAGCCATCTGGTCATAGCCTAATACCTTTGAGTTTATGTTCTATCAAACCAGATTTGGTGAATACAAGTTATAACTGAGGAAACTGACAATTCAATATATAAGCCCGTACTTCAGTTGGAAACCAAGTTAAAAAAATGTTATAGGGAGTGCAGTCTTCTCTTGAACAACATCTGTGTAAAGCATACCAAGCATCCAAGAATTACAGAAGCATTACCTGCTTGTAGTTCTCAGGTTGTCTAACGAGATCTGTTTCTGTGACAGAAAAATGTCCAAGAACCTGGTCCACATGGGAGCCACTAGTGAATAAATGGATCTGAAATAGATTGATTTAAAAGATATTTGTCAGTGCAAGGACCAGATCATTTGGAAGATCATTAGCTAACATCTAACAGTTGGTATGGATTAGAATGGTGATGTGAACCAGTGGTTACAAGCCCATTCCCAATGGATATGTACAAATATAACTACTACCACCAATACAACAGACCTTTTTAAAACAGCCAGAATGGAAAGGCTGAACATGCACCACAATTATCTCACAAAACAGTCCATCTGGTAGTGTTACCACATGCAGGCATTGCGATCGCTGCTGCCACAGTAAAACTGAAAGATTTCTCTTTTCATCCTGTCCTAAAGTCTTTTTCCTTACAGTACACATGCTCTTGTGCATAGCATGAAAGGAGAAACCATTTACACAGATAGCAGGAGTCTTAACAGAGCTAAAGGATACCCTCAGAATAATTTTTTATTTCTTCCTTTAAAGTAGAAAATGCTACCTAGTTACAGTAAGTTTCTCTTTTGCTGCTACATACTTGGCTTTTGCTTACCAAGACCTTGTCCCAGCTGCACTGGTGCTGGTATCATCAATTACTTGATGAAGAAGCTTCCCAAGTTAGTCAAGGGAACAATAAAAAGCAATTCCTCCTATTCAGAGCTGATCTCTTTGTTACTGTAATAACTGCAGCTGCCAAACAAGATAGCAGTGCACATTTGTCAGACAATCACTCATATTTCATTAATATTTCTGCCAGAAGACAGAGAATGTTTCCTGCTTTTCTTTCTTTATTCTAATATGAACTTTATCATACACTTGGGTATTGACAACTATTTTAAAGTTGACAGGCACTGGGTAATTATCAACCCTTCCATGAAACTTCAGAATATTTTAGCGTTCCTTTCCCAAAACTCACTTCTGGTGGCAACCATCTGTCACATGTGCAGAGCTATGCGAGTTTAAAAATAAAAGAGTACCTCCCCACACAATGTTCTTCCTTTCTTCTTGCCACTCCTCTCCCTGCTGCATTCTTGTGCAACCGGCTGCCAAACCTTTGGGTCCCACTAGCAATGAATTTCAGCCCCTTTTCAAATGTACGTGGCAGCAGCATCACTGGCTAAAGCCCAAAACAAATACACTGAAGCTGTAACAACAGAGTAATAAGGTGTTCCCCTGAGACCAGACTAGATGGATAATGGAATAATCCAGTATTTGTATTTTTGCTATCTGTTACTGATAACCACGAGGTACTGAAGATAAAACAACGTTTCAAGAGGGAAATTGTACCAAGGCAAAAGCAGCAGGTGAAAGGGTGAGAGACAGAGCACGTATAGCTGTTGCTTCATGGCACTGGAATACACCAAGGTGGAGGCAGGAATCAGACTCTGATTTAACCTCACACTAACCTTGGCATGAGAGTGCAGGCACAGCCCCCCACTTAGCACCACTTCTGGGGAGTTTCCAGCACCAATTCCTAAACGCCCTTGAGCTTAGACAAGCTGCTCTCCCTGCAGGGTGTCTAATCCACCTAAGAGAAGATGAAAAGGGGGCTTGGTCACAGCTCACACACATTTGCATGAGAGGAAAAAATTCCACTGCATCAAAGGATGTGCTTTTGAGATGTAATGGCAGATTCGATTTAGGAAAAAAAGGAAAGATTTTCAAACCAAATAGACAAGAAATATATAAATAACCAATGTAGTAATTTACAGAGGAACATGGTAGACTCTTCATGTCAAGACAGAGATGCATCTAACAATTGCAGTTTAGCTCACTCAAGAATTACTGACAATGAGGTAATTACCCAGCACCAGTCAGTCTCTGCCCTCTATTATTCATAGATCAAGACTTTATCCTTGTTCCTTTACTCTTACCACATCATCAGATATATAGATATGATCAAACCAATCCACTGCACTACATCTTATTTTATATTGTTTATCTTAGGAGAAGGCACAAGAAATCACTCCATTCAAAGGTGGTGGCTCTCAGTGCTGCTCTGCATTCTTACTGACAAAACAAAACTCTTACAGTTTCCAATCATATTATAACCCTTATTGTTGCCTTACCATGATCTGATAATTCCAATTATGTTGAACTCTTCTTCTATTATCAAGAATTCCATTTAATATCATTTTACTCTTACTAACCTATATGCACAATCAGATATTCACCTACTTAAAAAAAAATTAATCTCTGAATCTGATTTAACCCTCCACTATTTCAGGATGGAAGATAGCTAAAAATACCCCCAGGAAATCCATCAGTTTTGCACAAACTCACAAGCTGATCAAGGAACAGTACATTTAACAGACCACTCAAAAAATGCCGGTTTGAAACTATAGAGTTCCTACCTGCTTTTCTGAAACTATGCAAGGCTTCTCATTCACATTTTTTAAGGCAAAGCTGTAACTCAGAGACTAAATAACAACAGCTGCTCTCTCCCGTGAATTCAAGAGGGATCAAAAACTGAGCAGACAGATATTCCTCTGGCACTTGGCAGAAAGAGGGAGAAACAGAATAGAAGAACCAAGAGGCTTGCCTTCACACGGTAATTGATCCTTCTTCACGTTTCCATATATTTGAAGGCATATCAAGTAAATATGCACCGCTGAGAATTTCGAGGGAATTATAATGGTATTACTACATTATACTTTCAAAGCGAGCCAACCTGTCCGCAATGAGAAGCCATTATAATGTTACTCAACAGCTCATACCCTCAGGCTGCAAAACTCCTCAGCAGTAAGAGAGGTTAAGATTTCCCTGAGGAAGTCTTCCTACTACAGCAGGACATGTGTGCGTCTGTAGGCTTCAACATGCCTTCTGGGAGCTGAAATCACTGAAAAGCAGCTCGTCAGAAGAACTAGCAGAGAGGAACAGCCAGTCAGACCACCTAACAAGCAATTTGCAGCACATAACCAGCTCTAGCTCCAGAGAGGCTTCCCGCTTCGGCAACCTGCTCTGGGTACTGCAGAACTTCACACCATCAACCTTAAGTGGCAAGGGCAGGACCGAGCAGATAGAGGCCCCAGCAATATCCATACTGAAAAAGAGTGGAAGAGCAGTCATCTTCTGAATAAGCACATATTTTCCAACTGCGGTGTTTTTCTCTCAGAAAGCCCCAAATAGAGAATATGGTATTTTAGAGCCCACATGAGTCACAGAATGAAATCTGTGTGTTGCCACTAGTTGGCAAGAATTATAGCTCATGATCAGCAGTAAATAAGAGTGTTTCACAGCTGAGATACATAACCTGGTAAGTTATTAAATAGAGCAAGTAAAAGCCATAATTATAATTTTGTAGAGAAAGCCCTCTGTAAATCTGTCAGCATAATTAAAAAACATAACACTCATTAGCCTTTTGCACACTGTGTTTGTGGTTTATTAGAAAAAAGGAGCAGCTCACATAGAGGTCATATTGGGTCAGCTCAGCCTTCAACACATGCAATAGTTTAAAAGTTTTGAACTTAATGCACCAGTAGAAGCAATTTCTCCAGAAAGAGTCAGGAAATATCAATTACTGTTTATGCAGCTGTTAAATTGTGCAAGTATGTTATATTTTGTGTTACTGTAAATGTTAACATTAATGTGGCTCTGTAGAGAAGTCCCTTCCAAAGTCACTTTTACCTTCCAATTCTCCTGCTTTTAATTCAGACTAAAATATAAATCAGGATATTGCACTTCATTACAGCACTGAACAGAACTCCCACAGTTGCACACATGTATTTGAGCACACATAATATCAGCGTGGGATCACAGAGGGAGGGAGTTGGGCTCTGTTCTACCCTCCTCTGTTTACATCCATGGTGGCAGCCCCTCTACACACTGCAAAACAGCCTGACCATGACACTCATCACCAGCACCACTACTGCTTTCAGTTTAGTCCAGTGATGATGGTTGGAGAAGGCAGTAATGGCAGCTTTAGGAAACTGGAAGAACAGACAAACAATCTCCCTCCTGCTTATTCTTCCAGATTCTGGAAATCATGGTCCAGGGACTTGGCACCATAACTAACCTGTCTCTTAGATTTGTCTGAGTGTAGCTGTCCTAACTTTGGAAGACATTTTTCCTTCAGAGATAAAAAATAAGTCCAAGTTTATTTCAAAGTACAACCTCCCCCAGGAAGGTCATCATCTCCTCATCTCCCCTGTCAACAAGTTTAGCATGTTGCCAATCAGCACATCTCTTCATTATTTCGGTGTTTGATCTGGACCGTTGAGAGTATCTCTGCTTGTACTTGAGGTCTTAGGTTTGACCTGCTCTTAATTCTTCCTTGGGCTCATTAACCGCAAGCTGAGGCACTGGAGCTGCCTAATGACTTGTTACTGTCAAGTACTAAATAAATCAGACAGCTGATGATGAGTTATGGAGGTATTTGCCTCACCTACTATAAAAATCAACATACCCTACACAGAAGTAGCTTATCATGGGGAGAAGATGCCAATCATTTCACTGGGGTTTCACCTCTCTCAATAACATCACAGCCTGTAATCACAATGCAAAAGCCAAGGACTGCACCTGCACTTACAGTGAATTGTTATCTTTTGTTCCCAGGTCAGGGAACCACATCCGCAGTGGTCAATGCGAAGCAAAAGGTTATTTTAGATGCTGCACACACAGCACCTGATCTTTCCCCTGGTGCTGTCAATCAGACATCTTCCCCAGCAATCAGTTCATGGAAAGAACAAAATGTAACCTCGTTATAGTTTTCAGCACTGCTCTGTCAGACACAGGATTAAAACCAAGAAGGCATCTTCGTTCAAAGGTGAAGATGATCCTGACAACTTTCTGATAAATGTTCTTGGAGAAGAAATTTCCCAAAGCTGTTTTTAGTCTCAAAAAAAGAGGTTTTCTGTGAGGATTCTGGGTACAATAATAACTGACTCCATTTAAGTTATCCAAAGAGATAAGAATGGAAAAAGACAGCCTAGGGAAAACAAAGCTTAAAAACTTTTAGGACTATCTTCAGAACCAGATTTTTACTTTGTCTCTGCAGTCACCACCGTCAACTCCAGGACTGAAGGCTGTTTCCATCCTAAACAGACATAATGCTCCCAGATGTATGTGATTTCCAGACAGGCATCTAAACATTCATAAACAGAAACAGAACTGGAATCTTAGCAATGCAGAGATTATTACTGATCCCTGATTTAAAACCAGGTTGATTCTGGGTTCTGCTCAGACGTAGCCTAGTACTTTGGAATGGGAAACTGCTATCTTATTTTGCTATTGCTTTCCATATTTGTGCTCAGTATTTTGAATCCACGTTTCCAGGGAACTTAAGAGTTCTGAATCACTACTTCTTGTCTGTGGGACCAGAATGCTCTGTCTTGTTTCTACCAGGCATTTTCTAGAACAATGAAAACAGCCTATGGTTGCAGAAGTGACTGCAAAGGACACTTTTATACAATTATAACTTTACAAACATAACTGTATATATTGCATTTTCTCAAGGTTCTGCTGCACTGGGGAAAGGTGGAGATATTTACATTTAGAGTAATTCACTCATATACAGAAAAGGCAGAACTAGCAAACAAGAATAATTTGTACATTTAGCTCTAGCTGACAAGGCTTTTAAATAATAAACAACGTCATAGTGAGTTAGAAGAATCATTTACCTTGTGCAAAAGTTTGCACTGCTCTTGGTGCTGAGCATGCAGACTCTGCCATTGGAACCTCAGCCTCCCGTTTAAGCACTGAAGGTATCGAACATCCACTCTGTCTTCCAGCCCACATTCAGGTGTTGTTTCAGGTGTACTCTTCTGGATGTTAGGCAGAACATCTTCACACTAAAAGGAGAAAAGAGTACAAAAAAGTTTTAAATTAGTTTGAACACTTTCAAGTCATTTGCTAGTGAAAAACATACAAGATATAGAGGCTGAAGAGGGAAAAAAACCCCCACACAATGAAGTCAATTTCAGCAGCACAGAGAAATTGTCATCTTTTAAAATACAGGATTGGGAACAGCCTAAACAAGCAGAGAAGTGTGGAATAAATATCAGCTTCTCAGCTGTGACTTGGTGAGCCGTCTCCTCTCCCATCTTTCATTTTCCATACCCAGGAAGACACAGTGTTCCTGAGGCAGCAAACATGTTCTTTACCCAGATGGAAAAAATCACATTTGACTAGATTCTAATATGTCAGAGAACAGATTTAGCTCCTCCAGTGTCTTCCTGAGACCCTATTTTGTAAATCAATGACTTATATAAGGACAAAATCGTGGGCCTGTGCTTACCCAGCTATTTTCTTTTCTCCATCCAGCATTTCCCATCTGGCAGGATAGAGGAAAAGAAAAAACGATGCAGCTGGCAATGGCCACAGAGGCACTCCCAGCTACAGTTTTATCACCTGTCTTGCTTGTCTTGCCTTTCTGTAGAGTAATTTGGAAGGAAGAAGGGTGTCTCAGTTTAACGAGACTGAAGTGTTTGCTAAGGAGGGCAAGTTATGAAGAAGACCAAGCTCCTCCCCCTAAGCAATTATAAATCCAAAATTGAGAGAAGCTGTAACAATATCCACCCCAAATTTTTTCATACCAACGCACTATATCAAATTAAACCTTTCCAACCATATACATACATACACTACCCCAACTATACGCATATTACAAATATTTACATACAAATACAGGCACAGTGTTATGCACAGTTCACCCAAAGATAAGGTCCCCTTGGGATATATATGTCGTGTTTCTCCATCTTACTGCATTGTCCACCAAGTGCAGCCTGGTCCTTGAGCAAAAACAATCCCACAAATGGGTTTGCCTTTGCTTGAGACAGGGTTAATCCAAACTGTTTTACCTAACATACCTCTCAGGTGTATTATGGGAACTTCATCTGCGGTGTGAAGGGACTCTGATTGGGCAGGGCCAGCTCAACTGACAGCACCTCTAGTGTTGACTAACCAGGTAGCCTTTGCTAGTGCTGGTCCCTCCACCCAATGCTTTCAGGGTGGTTTTCAACAGTCCATTACAGCATTCAACCTTCCCCGTGGTTGCTGCATGGTTTGGGATGTGGTACACCCAGTTGATGCCATGCTCCTTCACCCAGGTGGTAACTAAGCTGTTCTTGAAATGGGTCCCATTATCTGACTCAGTTCACTCTGGGGTGCTGTGTTGCCACAGGACTTGCTTTCCAAGGCCCAGGATGGTATTTCGGGCAGTGGCGTGGGGCACCGGATGCGTCTCCAGCCATCCCATGGTGGCTTCCACCATGGTGAGCACAGAGCGCTTACCTTGGTGGGTCTGTGGCAGTGTGATGTAATCAACCTGCCAGGCCTCCCTGTATCTATACTTACTCCAACATCCACCATACCACAGGGGCTTCACTCTCTTAGGCTGTTTAATGGCAGCACATGTCTCACAATTATGGATAACCCGGGCAATAGCGTCCATAGTTAAATCCACCTCTCGGTCTTGCAGCCATATATAGGTGGCATCTCTGCCCTGATGGCCTGAGGCATCATGGGCCTATTGAGCTAGGAACAACTCCCTCTTGTGCTGCCAATCCAGATCCACTCGTGACACCTCAACTCGTGCAGCTCGCTCTGCCTGTTCATTGTTCCAATGCTCCTCATTGGTTCGAGTTTTGGGCACGTGGGCATCTACCTGGCGGACTCTCACAATCAGCTTCTCTGCCTGGATGGCAATGTCTTGCCACATATTGGCAGCCCAGATGGGTTTCCCTCTGTGTTTCCAACTGGCCTTCTTCCATCTATTCAACCACCCCCACAGAGCATTGGCTACCATCCATGAGTCAGTGTAGAGGTAAAGTCTTGGCCACTTCTCTTGTTCAGCAATGTCCAGGGCCAGCTGGACAGCTTTGAGCTCTGCGAATTGACTCGATCCACCTTCCCCTTCAGTAGCTTCTGCAACTTGTCATGTGGGGCTCCATACAGCTGCTCTCCATTTTCGGTTCATCCCTACAATGCGACAGGAACCATCAGTGAAAAGGGTGTGCCATGTTTCTCCCTCTGGCAGTTGACTGTATGATGGAGCTTCCTCAGCCCGTACCACCAGCTCTTCTTCCTCTTCATCTGCTAGACCAAAGTGCTCACCTTCAGGTCAATTTGTGATGATTTCGAGGATCCCAGGGCGATTCGGGTTTCCGACTCAGGCACGCTGTGTGATCAGAGCGATCCACTTGCTCCATGTAGCGTCAGTGGTATGATGTGTAGAGGGCGCCTTTCCCTTGAACATCCAGCTCAACACTTGTAGTCGAGGCGCCAGGAGGAGTTGTGATTCTGTGACAATCACCTCTGAGGCAGCTTGCACTCCTCCATAAGCTGCTAGGATCTGCTTCTCTGTTGGAGTGTAGTTGGCCTCAGATCCTCTGTAGCTTCGGCTCCAGAATCCAAGTGGGCGGCCTCGGGTCTTGCCAGGCACCTTTTGCCAGAGGTTCCAGGAAGGACCATTATCCTCAGCTGCAGAATAGAGTATGTTCTTCACATCTGGCCCAAGGGCTACAGCATGGGCAATCTCCTGCTTGATCTGTTCAACTGCTTGCTGCCGTTCAGGGCCCCAGTGGAAATCATTCTTCTTGCGGGTTACCAGATAGAGAGGGCTTTCTATCTGACTGTACTCCTCCAGAAGCATCCTCCAGAAGCCCATTGGCACCCAGGAAGGCTTGAGTTTCCTTCTTGCTGGTCAGTGGGGCCATTGCTGTGATCTTGTCGATGGCTTCTGTCAGGATCTGATGACGCCCATCTTGCCACTTCACCCCCAGGAACTGGATCTCTCAGGTAGGTCCCTTGACCTTACTTTTCTTTATGGTGAAACCAGCTCTCAGAAGAATCTGGATAATTATTTTTCCTTTCTCAAAATCCTCCTCTGCTGTGTCCCCTCGTATGATGATGTCGTCAATATACTGCAGATGTTCTGGAGCCTCACCCTTCTCTAGTGCAGCCTGGACCAGGCCGTGGCAGGTGGTGGGACTGTGTTTCCACCCCTGGGGCAATCGGTTCCAGGTGCACTGCACGCCCCTCCAGATGAAAGCAAACTGCAGCCTACACTATAACAAAGGGAGAAGCAAAAGAGTTTCCATTTGTTCATCTTGTCCCGCTTTCCTTCTGCTGCAGATAAAAAAAACCAACAACAACCAACACCTTCATCTACTGGATGAAATTTCTGCTTGGCCAACAGCGTAAAGCAACACATTTCTATCATATCTCTTTCCCAAGGAACATGGGGGGAATTCCACCTCCCCCAGCCTCTTGCACAAAGAGATCATTCACATGTACAAACAGATCTCTCCATTTTCAGCTGACTCCTGTAGATTGCAAATTAAAAGGGGAAGAAGACATGAGTAGTTTTAGTTCTGATGCTTGTAACAACATTTAAAGTAGGGCTGTCAGTTTCATACAGTCTACAGAAATCACATACAATAAACACAACCCATAATTCCAAATTTTTTTACTACGACATATCATAAGAAGTAGAAATAACACAGAACTGTAAAGACCTGGTTATTCAGAACAGGTGTCTGCCAGGTAAGGATCCACCTCCCAGTTCTTGGACCCTCAAGACATTTCTTTAAAGTGGAAATTTAAAAAGCCTACTTGAAATATGACTGTTTTCAAAAAAACACTTAAGCACATATTTGGACCCACAGACCTTGATGGTATTTAAACATATGTGCTTCCCTGCTTCACAGATTTCCACGTTCAAAAACATCTTTAAAAGATCCAGTTGGCAGGCAAAGCTGGAATGTAATTTAGGATCCAAACTGGAAGTAACAATGGAAACTGTAAAATTAAGAGAGTTTAATCTTGCTTTAAATGCACATTTCAACAGAAGTGTGTCTTTCAACAGAAGTGTATCTATAACCATGATCAAATAACCCCCTAACACTTCTTTTAACCTAAATATCACCAGTTGACAGAGTCTCTAATACAATGAGTGTTCCTATTATTTATAAGCACAAAAATGCTGTTCTGGTCACATAACAAAATGTATCAATGTTACAGGGTTTTTCCCTTTGCTCTGTAGCTCAGATAAAGACATGCTATAAATCACAGAGGTGCAGGGTTGGTAAAGGGCTTTTCCTTGTAAAGGAACAGATTCATCTTTAACAACAACAAAAAAAAGATAGTTGGCACCCTTTGTGCCAACTGCAAAGTCCTTCTTTTTCCTCTGCTCCTTCAGCTCCTGAACCAAGGCACTGTGTCCTTGGGCACTGCAGTCCCAGCCAAGTACCTCCGTGGTTCAGACTGTCTTGCCCCAACCAGGAGACTATGAAACAACTGAGCTTTGATTACCAAGTTGCCCATAAACATCATAAGCCAAGCAACTGGATATTAGCCACTACAAAACAGAAAACACATGTGTAAAGAACATTAAAAAAACCTCACATAAGCAGCCAGAAAGCCGCAAGGCCAAAGACAGACTTGGGAATCCCAGATTAAAATCTGCATTTTCCATAATTTACAGTTCTGCTCCAACTTCCCCGTTAAGAGGTTTCAGAACAGCCCAAATACTGCTCTCCTGGGGATTGATCTCAGAAAGGAATGGCATTAGACTCAATTGCTTTGGCAGTACAGTGACAAACACCATGCAGAGCTAATTTTATTGTAGCAACCTGCCTCATTAATATTAAAATTAGGAAGCCAGCCAATGCATTTTTAACAGGATCTCTCCATTATTTATTCCACAAACTGCACAAAAAAAATAATTTTGCTATGAAATACTTAGCCTGGCATAAAGTAAACAAGGTAAAAAAAAAAAATCTTACATATTACACTGTGACCTCAATTTCTAGTCCCATCTTTACAAACTAAGTCTATTTACTGCTCTCCCAGTGGAAGAAAAATCACTAAAATACCAGACTAATCTAGAGCCCTTGCTTCAAATATCACTGTGAATTTATCTAATCTATGCAGCAATACAGGTACACACCTACCTTCACTTCTGAGATACAAAAGTGCATCTTTTTTAGTTCAGTATATAAAGAGAGCAGCCAAGGCAACTACCCAGACACCTTGATGGCTTTCCCACACTTGGAACACTCCACACCAGCTCTGGAAGAGATCATTTTATAGCCACTTACCAGAGAATTGTTTTGCTTGCAAATTGTTTGCTGCAATTAATGTTTCTCTTTGATTTCATTTCAGAGAAGGCATCCAGCTACAGAATGGTGCACAGGCTTGCAATACAAAATCCATACCAACACATATCCATACTCTCATTACCATGTCAAGTCTATTCCTATCAGACTGGTGATATCTGAACTAGTCTTGTCAAACTGGACAATCTGGACCTGCCAAAGCACCTGTGATTAGTGTAACTTAAGCAGAAGTCAGAATGAACCCCCTCAATTCCACTGTAACTCACCCCAAACGAGCTTTCTATCCTAAAAGCTCAAAGTACCACTGTTAAATTTCAATATCCATTTATTGGTAAGGCTCAGAAAACCAAGCACAAGCCTGATAGAAGTGACAACCATATATTTACACAAACTCCTTCAAGCTAATTCCTGAACTGTCACCCTGCCCACACTTCACCAGAACCAGCTCTTGTGTGGTAAAAGATCAGGCAAATAAACAGTGAAGCTGATAACAAATACACATTCCTGGACACCATCCATCACCATCCCAACTAAGGTAGCTCACAAACTACAAAACCTATCCCAAGCTCATAGACACATCTCTGGCTTTGTCAGAGCTAAACAAAGTTTATGTCCTAAAATCATATATTTAAAATTTTTTGCAAGGCAGGCTAGAAATCAGTCTCCAACACCACGAGTTTTCCCCTAAGCATTCCTCCCCAGGCTATTTCAGGTCGAATTGTTACGAAAAAAGGTGCCAGATAATACTAAAAACGTGTCAGACTTGTGCTTATACAATGCAGCAAGTGCAAAAAAAGGCCAACACTGCCAAAGTCCTCATAGCAGAATTGTTCTGAGCAGACAAGTCAGATTCACAAAACACAGTGAACTGAAAAAAGCCATCAGATATAAAAGTATTTAGAGGAAAAGAATAAGAGGTGGGAGAAAGGAGGGTGTGAAAACAGACATGGTGATATATCAATTTTCATCTACATTCCATACATCTGAGCAAACAATTTGCATGCAACATGCTTAGAGTGAAATTAAAGATTACAAAGTTCCAACTCTTATAGCAGAAATGAAGCTTTTCTTTTCAGTTTGAAATATAAAGCAATGCCATGTTATCAGAAATCAGAGAACAGGTCTACTAACAGTGGATGGAGATAAATTAAACAAGCACTTCATCGTATAGTTTATAAAAGAACAATGCAAACATCAGTGTGTCTGCAGACATGTGAGAAGGGAGCATTTTTTGCACTGCTTACTCCATTTGAGGATTTCAGTGATCTGGTATGGAGTTGCTCTGTTCATACACTTTGAATTAAACAAATTCCAAACATTGTTTTAATGTAAAATTCCTTGCAGAGTCAGTGGCGATCTTACAAGATGTCACAAGCAATGCTGTAGAGGTAACCTCTGCCATGAAACTTCATCACCCTTTTACACTTTCTGCACTATTCCTACTGATACGGGAATCTTTAACACTTATAAATTTTTACCTTAATAAATTTAACATGCCCTGTACACGCAATGGAAAAGAAAAGGCCTGTGCTGCCTGCACTGCTGTAAAACAAGGCTATGGCAGGGTTGGCTCCCCCAGAGATGCTCTTTTCTAACTACAAGCTGCCACCTGTCGGTATAGGACAGGCCCCAGCTGCCTCCAGCTCATCCCCAGAGAGTTGTGGCTTTTCCCCAGACATCTTCTAAATCCCTCCAAGGATCAGCTCTCTGCTTCCACATTTGAACAGCCAGCAAACAACCTGCTGCTTACTTTACCCATGGAGAAACAAGCCTACAGAAACACGGATAAGACATTCAACCCATGGGATCTGCACTGGGTCCTGTGCTAACTCCCTGACATTAATCCAAAACAGAGCAACTGCCAGCTGAAACCTCCAATGCACATTCCCAGCCCACTCCTCACCTGCAGCGGAGTTCCTCTGGCTCTAGACAGAAAATATTCACTCAGTTACCACCCAACTACACTAAGTACACAGCCTGGTATCACAAAGGTGGAAAGGAGCATATTTAGATCCTCACTGCAGGGCTTGGGAAAGGCAAAGCAACCACATAAATCAAGCCAATAAAGCCCTTCTGCAGCTTCTACTGAGCGTTCGTTCCAAACCACTCATAATTCAGACAATGGTTTTGATGTGACATAACATATGTTAAGTTCTGTAATTACACATCTTTAAAGAGAGCATAATTTTTTTTTTAAATTAAACACCATAGCCAGAAATAACAGTATCAGACATGCTTTCTTAATTAATACAGTCATATATCTATCTGCAGGAGGGGAAAATGTGAAAAGGAGCAATCTGAACAGATGAATGCAAAAGGGAAAGCACTATTCTCATTAATAGCACCATAAACAACACTAATTGGATTTCCTCCTAGACAAGGTAGGATCCAGATTAAATTTATGCATGGAAAGATAGATGGTGTAAAAATCCACTCCCACATGATGCACGTACCAATTAAATCTCCAGATACTTGCACAGAAGGGTAAGTTTTCCACAAACGTAAGTGCTCTAGAAGTTACGTTTACAGTGTACTCAGCAATTAACAAAAAAAGTGAAATCCTGTGTTTCCGCAAGGCCTTTTAGCTTTCAAATTTCCCTGTCTTTTGTAAAAATTACTACTTACAACAGCACTCCCAAGAGCTTACTCTTGGCAAAGAGTGAAAAAGAGAAGGTGCTGAGGGAAGACAGAAAATGTGAACACAGCTCTTACCACTGCCTGCCTTGTTCAAACAAGACTGTCTGGCAGTAGCCACAGGCCCCAGGCACTAGAGCAAGTCAGCCCTTTATCCCGCCCCTCCTCACTCATTTGGGAGGTTATTTAAGAGCTCTGCAATACAGCAAAAGCACTGTGCCTTCAAAAGAGCGTGGCAGCACTGCCTAATCTTTGGAGCTGCAAGGTTTTAAAAGAACATGAAAATCCCAATGCTCACTGCATTAAGTATTCAGACAAAACATGGAAACTAAATATACTAAGACAAATACATGACAGGGTAGATCTTAACTCGGAGAGCACTGAAGGGCTCAAGAAATGCAAGACAGATAATGGCTCGTACTGCATTTCCTCTGCCTGCAGCTGCAGCCCTGTTTGCCCATGTGCATTTGCTCCACTGTGGGAAGCTGCAGGGCAGGGGTAGCCCATGGAGAGAGGCAGATGCAGCACTCTGCATCAGCAGCCCACCTGGAGCCAGAGGCCAACAGGAGAAACAGTGCCTGCCCTCCAGGAGAGGAGAGGCAGAGCTCTGCCATGGGTAGGAGCCCTGCCATGCCCCTCTTTGCACACTCCTTCTGTTCTCCTGAGGAAAATGTGCTTTATTTCAAAGGATCCTTCAATGTGAGTTAAACCCAGATCACTTATAGTGTGACACCAAATGCAGAGACGTTTACATTTAAATTAAAAGGCTGCAAGGATAATCAGAAGGTACCAAAGGTACTGGCTGCTCCCCGTCACTGGAGGGCAGGAGAGGCACTGAAACGTGTTATAGTCCCTCTGTTTCCCCAACAGCCAAGGAAGGAGCTCCCTACACTGGATTTCAGCAGAGTACCAGTATGGCCACACTAAATTCTACTATTAGCACACCAGTCCTCATCTTCTTCTCCCACAGCTCAAGTGACTCCAGTGCCTGTCAGCAAACCCCATCCAGAACATTTCAGCTGTAATGTCAAGTTCAAGACATTTTGCATTTATTTGAAATTCAGACATTCTCAAAGAGGCAGCAGAGTCAATAAATTATAAGCTTTTCTGATCATTTCAGACTCATCTGCTAGAGCATTTACTTTGACATTCTGTCTGGGGAAAAAAAATCCACCTCTTAATTGTGTATTCACTGTGTCAAGCAAAATGTTGCTAACTACACCTTTTCCAGCACAGCACAGGAAATTGTTTTTCATTGGGAAGAAGGTTCCATGACTAGTTCAAAGCATGAAATTAAAGGAAAAAAATAAAAAGATAAGAAGGAATAGCATGTTCATATGCACACACAGAATGACAGGGAGACAATTTCAGCTATCACTTGTAATTTGTGCTTTAACACAAAAAAAAAAAAGTGTATTTCAAGAGTCCAAACTGAAATGTGCTCCAGTTCTTGTATGGCAAAAATATATTCCTAATTTAATCACCTCTTCCACAAAATATTTTTAAGCCTACAGGCAATGTCAGTAACTAAAGACAAAAATTAACACTTCAGAGTTTGTTACCTATACAGTAAGTGACTTTAAAAAGTAAAAAAGGCAGAAAATCAAAGCTTAAGCATTTTCCTCCCTTAGTTTCTGGTAGAAGCCTCTACAGTAAGGGTAGCAGTGCAAATCAAGAGTGCTAGAACAGACCTGTCAGCCACACTGAGGTGAGGGAAATTCTGCAGGAGAAACTTTACAGATCCTACACCCTTTGTTCAGGTTTATAGACAGCTTTTTAAAAAAGTGTTCCTTAGAAGCTACTGAATACAGCAACAATAATAGCAAAAAAAGGGCAAAAGCATAAATGGTGAGAGTTATTAGGAAGACAGAAGGACAAAGAGAACCAAAGCATAGGGAATAAGGGAGGGAAATCAAAAAATGAAAGCTGACAGACTAATATAGCCCATAAAGATCTGGAAAGTAATTACGCTTCTGAGTCAGAATCAATAAGGTTAATAAAATTCCCTCCTCCATTCTCACTGGAATAGGTGAAGAGGTGGAAAAAACCCAGAAAATTTATTTTTTTTCTGAAACTAGTGCCAACGGTTTCCTGGTTTCCTGCTGGGGGAAACATCAAGCTTGACTGTTTTGTTAACACTTTCCTCTAATAACTTGGTTTATGGAATAGCAGTGACTGTCAAGATTTCTGTAAACAATACCACTACAGGCAGTATTCCTCCCTGGAAACAGAAGGAATACTTGCTCATGGAGTACTGCTATTACCTGCACAAACCATCACAGATTTGGAGAAAGATGGGATGATATCACTAAAATTTAAAAAGTCAGGTAAAAAAAAATTTAGTCAAATACCAAATGTGCTAAAAAGGCAAGTTTATATCAATTATCTGCTTCTCAAAGAGAGAGAATGAGAACTCCCCAGGTGTGCCTTACAAGCTCAGTGAAGGAGAGTGTTTCCCATCCAGGTTTTCATGTGTCTTGTATACTAGGATTTTATATGTGTAAACAGGAATCAATGAATGGCACTCGACAATAATCTGCCTGTACATGATCACCAAAGCAAAAAAAGACATTAAAATTGACACCAGAACAGTGCATATCTGAGATGGAGATCAACCAGGGGTGTAAAAAGCCTTTGAAAACCATGTCCATCACTTAATTGCCCAGCGCTTTAAAGAAATAACAAGTGAGAATTCCCAAGTAGACACTTCAGTAAATCGATGTGAGCCTCCAATTCAGATTGTACTTAAGTCTTTATAGATCTAATAGAGTTAGTGATTACCTCTTTTAAAGTGTTGTCCAATGCAAGGTTTGAACCTTCACTTACTGCCTCTGGAGTCACCAACCTGCTGACAGAGCAGCACAGTAAATTCAGAGAACAGACCTGAACTACAGCAGCCAGGAACTAATGTTTGAGATGCACCAATTCCTTCCTCCCTCTCTCGTTCCTCCTGCACAGCAGCACAGGTTCCAGTTTGTTCTTTTAACTGTCTCCCCCACAGTTTATAAACTTCACATTCTGGAAGAGAGCCACAGGGTGGAAGGCTAGAGAAGGCTTCTTCAGTCCTGCTCATCAGGCATCCTGCTGCAGGCATCAGTATCCCGGCTCAGGAGGAACTGCAGCACTGCCCTTCCAAAAAATACAAGCTGGAGGCCATGAGCCAAGGTGCCCTGAAGGACTTTCTTATCTAACTTCAAAAGCAGGCAACCCACATAATCATCCTAGGCTACTAACCATTCCTGTCCTTACCAACAACTGCCTCAAGATGATTTCTTGTTACATTAGCCACACAAAGCACTACCTCTTACCACCTTTCATCACACTTTCACCAATGCTGAGTTTATAATTTCAAGAATCACTTGGCTTTTGATTCTGAAGATGTAAGTGCACGTAAAAGTAAGCTTGTGGAAACCTTCCCCAGCTCAGGATCTAAAGGTTATGAGCTCCATGTCCATCATGTGTCATGAACACCCTTGTCCCTCTATGAATAACTGGCCTGAAATCCTTTAGAGCTGATGGAAATGTTCAACTTGCAGGGAAAGAAAACAGTGTTGCTAAGGAACTGCAAAGGAAAAAAAAAAGGCCAGAAAGTGGTAATCTGAAATGAAATGAATTAATTTCAATGGCCCTTGATATGTTGGGTATTTGGCATATTATCAGCAATTTAGCAGGCTGCAGGCTTTGTTTCAAACCTAGGCTGAAAGAATACTCAGAACATGACTGCATACTTAATTTAGGGATTAGCTGCATTCTCTCTTCTCGTACAACAGACCCTGTTCACTTTTGTGGATTTCAGACAAAATTTTAAAAGCAAACCACATGAATATCAGTTTGAACCACAGCTATGCCCACAGTTATTGAGACTCCACTTTTTTAGATGAGGATAAGGGGTAAGGATTTACCTCAAATTTATTCTCACTAGCAGACCAACAGATGTACTTTGCCAGTAAGTACTGGCTTTCATGCCTTGCTCATTTTGGCAGAGATCTTAGCAATGCATAGAACCAAATACTATTTCCTGGATTTTTCTTTTGCAACGTTTTCATTTCAGGAAAATATTTTCCAGTTTTTATAATGATTAAAGAGACCCCATGCTGTGGAAGATTTTTCAGGCCGTTGCTCAGCTGAGAATTTCACTTCAGTTATTTTAAAGAGCATTTCCTTTTCTTTCTCTCTTTTTTTATTTTTACACAGATCTTTCTCCAGTGAACCTTTTTTCCTCTTCTTTTACCATCTTCCTTCAATTTACTTAAATATAGAAGATGTTAGGACTGCAGAGACTACATCTCTGGCATGTTTATCAATGCCCCTACAGTTTGCTATACATCTTCCAACACTTCAGCTGAAGCATCATAAATGCCTGGTATTTAACATTCCCAGAGTTAAAACTCCAGTACCTCAATTGTTCCAGTTGTATTTTAACTTACAAAATGTCAGGTAATGAAGTGACAACCTCACCTTCTTGCTAAGATTTTGGGGCTACATCGTTGAACGCTGTCTGACTGATGAGAGGCTTTGCCACAAGGTTATCTCACAAAATAACCATAACCATCAAATAACAATATCTAACAATAACAAAACCATAACACTTCCATGCAACATACAGCAGGCTTTCATGAGCGGTTTACAAGGAGCCAAAATGAGGTGTGTGACCCACCTATCTCCTCACCCACCATTACCTCCTTACATCCTTGACAATGTATTTCTAGATCTTCACTTGGTTGGCTCTTACAGGTTGCATTTATTGGTTTTGTAATGTCTAGTTCATCAAATAAAAGATAAGACCTCTCCCTTAAAATTCCATTTGTATTAACTTCCTTGTGATGGATAATCACAAAACCCACCAGTTGCACTGTAACTACATTCTATTATTTTTTTCCACGTGAACATCTATTTTATTGGAACATGAAAACTGCTAGATGAACACCATACAAGAAATGTTTCCCTGAATACAATGAACCTTACATACACAAGCTAACTCCAACTTCCAGTCTATAAAATTTTTGTCTGGTCTATTGAAAAAAAATAATTCCAGACTCTTGAACCTTTCCAAACACTGTTTCAGAGAGTTACTGACTAAAAACATGAAATATGCATTCCATACTTTTTGAGAAATACAGGTACAGCAGGTTAGAACTGCAGTGTAAGACACACCAATGAATTTCTCAGTGTGGCCATGAGAGATAACACTGTATTACCATAGGTCTTCCATCCCTTTTTTGGGAAATGCAAAACTTAACACCTTCAGAGAAAATGACATAGGTGCTGCCCAATTTTCTGAATTCATGTCACACCTCACTTGTCACTCTTTTGTAATAGAAATTAAGGACACAAAAAAATAAGACTGCTGTTGTAGCATGAAAAAAACTGAGAAAAAGAGAAGTTTAAAGTAAAAACTCCAGAAGTATGGGGGTTTTTTTTAAGTCTCTTCACACGAGCAGAGGGCACCACCACTCAAAGCTTGGCCTCTTCTGCTCCTTCTTCTGTGCAGCCAACAACTGTAGTGTAGCAAGAGTGGTCCCTTTCCTCAAAACACTGTCCATAATGTTGTTACAAACGTGATTCTTCCCTCTGAACTGTTTTCCATTTGTACAAGTGTTTTCCTTCTGAAGACACTGTATTTATATCACAGCTTTCCAAACTTTTGCTTTCCTGCTTTGCTGTCCCCTAAAAAGATTCTAGAAAACCAGGTAGCCTACAGTCTAGGGAAAAACTTATGTGTTCATGAAAGACCATAAGGCCTGAGACATCACAAGATTATCAGCAGGTAGGGTTTCTGATCTACAGTGTCCTTTGACAAGAAACTAAAAATTCTGTGAGCCTGTCATTTTGAACCAGACTGACCAGTAGTTAATGTCTGACTAGATGAGAATGACTTAGAACAAAAAGAACCATCTAGAGAGGCCACACCAACATACATGCTCACTGATCAGTTTAAATTCAGCCTGTCTTCTGTTATGTTGAGAGCAGGGACAGTTTATTTGCAACAAATAAGATACACAGATGAAAAGAATAACCCCTTCTCTCCTGAGCTCCTCACACTGTGTTCCAGAGCAATTGTCTTTACAGTAACATGTGCGTGTGCTCTTAAATGCAAGGACTAGATTTTAAAAGCAATATTACCAAACACTATCAGGCTATGGTTTTGTGCAGGTTTTTGCCTTTTTTTATCAAGTATATATATATTGCAGCTAAAGCAGACACACAGGTATCTTTAGCTTACTTCAGAGCAGACTTTCTATGTACTAACATCTTTTTTATTGATGAAAACAACAACATACCCTGCTGTGTTCTCAAAGAGGTTACAAGGTCATAAGGTACATCAAGAGCAGCAGCTGCCATTTGAGACTGATGGGTTTTTTTAAAGTATTATTTGCCTTATCCTTACTTGCTCTACCCAATGGCAACACACCCAGCATTCACTGCTAACCTGTTTGCCTGCACTGCAAAACCACTCAAGAGAGAGGCTGGAAGCTCAGAACTCAGAAGCAGAGACTGAAGACATTCACTTACTTGCACTCTTCCACTGTGGTCTCACCTACACTGGAAATAGAAATCAGGGAATTCAGGCAGGGATGGGAGTTTGAGAATGAGAAGGAACCCAGATGACCTGCAGAACACAGAAAGCTTAGAGAAGGGAAAGAAAACAGTTTCCAGATGCTGGCCCCTGTAAGTTTGTTTTTTTTAAAAGCTGGATTAAGACATTTGTTTGCCAAGGTAGCAAGATACCACCCATTACACACTAGTGATAACACAGCTGCTGTCACAGAACGTTACTTACGGACAGGATAAGGTGAAAGGACATGAATATGCTCACCGTGCACACAGAGGTTTCATCCCCGGTCCTCACTCTGTTCCGAGCCAAAAGCCGCTCCAAGAGGCCGAGTCTGTGCAGCATCCAGGAAAACGCCAGCAGGAGCTCCCGACTGCCCGCTGAGCCGTCGGCAGGGAGCTGATAGAGCTCCAGCCTGTCATAGCCATGGTACCACAACGCTGACTTTACAAACCCGATTTGGTTACCTGAAAAGAAGAAAACAACTGAGAATAACACACTGCACTACTCACTGCATTTATCCATTCAGTTCCAGAAACTGCTGCCCCCTCTGAGAGCAAGATTTTTAATCAAGCCTCAGATTACTGGAAGTCTGTGGGGACTACAGTCTTTATCAACAATTGGCAAAGGATGAGAGGCAAAGGGTAAAAGCCCTCTTTAAGCTGCCCCATTCTGATCTATAGGAACTACTGCTAAGGGAATAGAAGAAATTCCAAGTTGAGATCAAGGCCAGCGATGGCCTCTTGGAGATTAACAAAGGGAAAAAAGGTAACTAGCCATGCCCACTACAACAGGACTCCAATTCACCTATTCATTTTTTATGAGCTACCAAGCATGCTATGAATTAGTAAACACTCTGAATCACTTTGCTCCTGAATGAAACTGGAATTTAGAGATAGGGGTTTCACAGCCTGCTGCAAATCTGTGAGCTCCAGTGAGCAGACAGATATACAGCAGCACACCACATGCGCAATTAAATCCTTAGGAATGCTCTGATCCATATTCCTTCACACCAGCAAATGTTACCTGACAGCTAAAAGACAGGCACTACAGAACTGTAAAATACTGAGCAAAAAAGGGAAAGTTACTATTAAAAAAGATTCTGCCCAGTAATCCCCAGTTCTGTGCTAATGGAAGGCTAGAATAAAGAACATAATTAGGGGGCACAATGACAAACAACACATACTGGCTAGGAACTAAGAGTTGCAAAAGGAAATCTTGCTCAAAATGTTTCTGGAGTTCTCCAAAGGCAACAAGAAGTGATTAAGGAAGATTCAACCAATGCAGGACATTTAGACTTCCTAATGGAATTCAACTAGCACAAAGAAACTAAGGCAACTGTGGTGGAGGGAGAAGAAAGGCCCTTAAATCAATGACAAGTGCCCAGCAGACAAGAACCAGAAGGCAGGAACAAATAGTGGTTTCACATACTCTGTGCTAAACAGCTGCTGTTCAAACAACTCAAAATGACACTCAGACAACGTGACAGTGACAGAAAACTTGGTGCTGATGTGACATTAGTAGTCAAGAATGCAGGCAGATCGTGAAGAGCTTCAGAGCCTAATGAGGCCAAGCTTTAAAATGACAGATAAAATTATTTTTAGAAAAAATGAAAAACGAGTGCACAAGGAAAGAAACTTTCCTAACTGTACTGACATAAGAATGGGCTTGGAGTTGATCACTGGACTCAGGAATACAATCTTAGGTGATAAGATTTTTAATAACAATATCACAGTTGTTTCTTATATGCATCCAAAAGCAAACTCAATGTGAGAAACCTAGAAAGGACGCTAAACAGAACACAAGGAACAACATACCATCATTGTCTATACTCACTGTGACCCTTATTTCTTCGGTCCCATAAAGGCTACAGAAGATTTAGAAAGAAACAAAGAGAAAGGACAGGTACAATCACAAGGACAGGTACAATCACAAGGACAGCTGCATTGTAAGAACTGATGAAGAAGACCAAGATGATGACTGAGATCGGATATGACGAAACTCTTCAAAACGAGTGCTGTGGAATGGATGAAGAGGGGATAATTTGCTTGCATAATATGCAATACAAGAACTGCAAGCCACCAAAGTTAGCAAGCATGTGAGTCAAAGCAAGTTATAGAGAAGCTCTTCACACATACACCAAAGCTCTGAAATTTCTGGCCATGGAACACTATGGACTCTTAAGAGTCACACAGGCTCAAGGAGGAACTGGATTTACAGAACAGGAGTTCATGGAAGCTTATGAAACACAAATATAACCTCTCTGGATTGGGAAGTCTAAGATGTAAGAGATTAGAGACTGAAAAATACCCCCACCCTTAAAGTATCCTTCTATATTTGCTCTCTCCTTTCCCCAGGGCATTCACTTTTGACAGCTGTCACAGCTGGGTGGAGCTAGAGGAATCTACAGTTTGATGCAGTTTAGGCATTCTTACAAAGCAAGGAAGAAAGCTGCTCCTCTTTTCCAGTGTAATGCTTCAGTATCTCCACAGCATTTCATATAAAACGTACACACACAAAAATAACAGGAAGTACAAACCTTGCACAATCAAGGATTGCCACTGCTGTCCTTAATTAACACACCAATTCATCACATTACATACTCATTTGCCTGGTCCTTGACACTTGTGTTAAAAGTGTCCCTTAGCATTGACACATATTGTTTGCATCTGGCATCACCTGCTGAAGCTCAAAAACCACATAATGACCAACTTCAAAACACAAAACAAGAAAAAAAAAATCATGTTGCGCTCAAAAGGAATTTCCTTAATTACAAGAGACTCCCACAGTGAAGAGAGGTCGATTTAACTTGATTTGCAAAATGCTAAAGGGGTCTTACCCACCAGGAGTAATACACAGCCAACACACAGGGAGGATCTACAAGCAGTAACCCTACAGGAGCAGCACATTGTTACAGCTCTGCTGAGACTGGGAGGAGCTGGAGACATAATAAGCCAACAAGCCCTTTGTGCCTCGAAAACCCAGAGGAAGGTATATTGTTTGAGTGTTTGACCAACTTTAGGATTTAGGGAAACAAAAGTGCAGATCCCTAAGGAGATGCCTCCTTCCAGAGTGCTCCTCAGTCCAAATACACAGCTGAAAATGTTACCAGATTACTGCACATATTCAGCAGCAGGAGCAGAAATATGTGATTGACCACGTGAAAGCTACAAATGAACTCCTGACAAAGACATTAACCATGACTGAAGAGAAAAAACAAGATCGGGAGTATGATTAAGCACAGAGCTACTAATTTTTTGCAGGACTAATGTTTTGCATAGCAGAGCTCCTGCAGAGACAGATGGCAGTTTTAAACCTAGCTTGTTTCTGCACTAGAGACACAAAAAGGAAACCTAAACACCTAAATCACTGCTCTTTCTGCAGAGCCTGTGAATGAAAAAAGCAGCTTCTCTTCACCATGTTAGGGTGGCAGAAATGTCTATGCTTGCTAAACATCTTGCTGTACATAAGCACTCCAATCCCTCATGCACAAGAGGAGGACTCTGATATTAGAGATTTTACTTTGATCACTCTTGAACATTCTCACATGAGCAGGGTTTTCAGGCTGTCCTTTCCTTTTCTTTGTGCATCTGTCAAGAAAGGAACTGCCATAACAGGTAAAAGTAGAAATATTCCAAAAGGAAGGAAGATCAATACATGCTTTCCTCCCTTTTCAAAGCAAACAAGCATCACATGCTGCCATCTGCAGTTCAAGGAGCTCCTCAAAAAAATCACATATCAAAGTGGAGGAAAGGACAGCAAGTCAGGTGGTTCTTTCCTTTATCATTATCTCCCTGCTCTGATATTACAACTCATATACAACAGATCCACCAAAGCAATTCACCACCTGAATTTCTGTGTTGTTCTGGTCCTTTACCTACCCATATTTCATCTCTCTCCCTGCAACATGTTGCCCTCACAGGAGAGGGTACAGATCGGTGTGAGCATCAGGCAGGAGTTGCAGGTGAGTGGTCAAAGCACTGATGTGAAACTGGGGCTCAAAGAGCCTTTCCATGATCTTAGAGAAGTCACTTAGTTTTTCTCATCTCTACAGTGCTCTACCTAAAAAGCAACAGTGCTCAGATATATGGCAGTAAAGGTTATACAAGCACCCAGGACCACCATAGATTCCTCCACAACACAAAGATGAGAGGAAAAACCATCACTCAGACAGCAGATAACACGAATCACTCAAACACCTCCTCTTTGACAACATCTGATGGCATTTCATTAGCATTAGGCAATTTATAGAGAAAGACTCAACATGGGCCTTCCAACTAGTCCGCTTCTTCACACATATTATTTATAAAAGTATGTTCAGCAAGTAAAATCAAGCTGGGGATGGTCCTCAGGATTCAACTCTCTTAAAACTATACTCAAGCTGTGCTCTTCCGCTTTAAGAATCCTGACAAATATTTTCAGAGAATTACAAGATGATATTCAAATAAGAAACATGCCTGGCAGGGTAAAATGGAAAAGAACTATAAACCAAGAATAAGAACAGACACAGATACATTACCTCATTCACTCAGCCAAGAAACACCTGCATAGGTAGTGGTATTATGGGAAAATATTGCTTCAGAACAACATTTTCTGCTTCGTTTGTCAAACAAACAAAAATATACTGCAGCTCCAGACCTCTTTCCCATACTATAAAAACTGAATAGCCATTCCATAAAAGAAATGTTTCCTCCAACTGTCTACATGCATATTGCACTGCTACCTGGTGTGGCTGTCAGGTTGTTAACCAAGTTCACTGACTCTCAGCCTGAAGCATGACAAGCAGCATGAAACCATTAATCATGACTTCATCAGTAAGGTTATGCCCAGAGTATTTTCACAGCTTACTCTAACTCACACTGCACTGACAAGACACCAACTATTACAACATACTTAAGGGGCTGGAGTGTACTAATGGCTTCCCACCAAAGTTTACAGTAAGTGCTTTTCACTGTGTGAAGAAAAAATTCTTCCAAAAGGAGAAACCAAGAGCCGTGTGCAGAATTTTATAACCACCGACTGGCAGGCTTCAGTGGCGTTGCTGGTTTCTTTTTGCAAGAACACAGTAGTTCCTATATTTTAATACATCAGACTGTGTGGGCTTTTTTAAATACGATTTTAGAACTATTTTATTTTCTGCTAGCTAGGCAATAAAATACATCAACCCATTCAAAACATAATGCAGAAAGTTTTTGCTAAATATCACATCACAACCATAACAAGAGAATGATTAGGAGCTGTTCTGTTCAAAGCACATTTCAATCTCTTCTAAAATTCACCTATATGACAAGATCAGATCAAAAACTGACTAATAAAAACTACCAATTCAAAACAGAAATACACACCTTGAAAGTGAGAAGAACCACTGTGACCCCATACAACACTTGCTAACTATGGACCAAAGTTCAGTGTTTCCTTTGGAAAAATAAAGGATCTCGGACCATTGGAGAATGGCTTCTCTTTTCCAGAAAGCTGTTCCTATGCACATGGTAACCCTTATACTGAAGGAGTCTTCATAGCCTTTCACTGGGATCTGGCAACCGGTGCTCTCCTCATTTCAATTGAGGTAATTAAGAGGTTGTACAAAAACAGCAAAGAAAAAGAAAGCCTGATCCATGGACTAATGCACTAGACTTGGATTAGAGGAATCCATTTCAATTCTCTGTTGTACAACAAGATCCTGTACAAACCTGAGAAAGTTATTTGGTCCCTATGCCCAAGGGACCAAAGGGACCTTATTTCATTTGCATTAAATACACAAGAGACCAGAGTAGGGACAGAGAAGAAAAGTAGTAAAACATTGATCGTGTTCACAGCAGACAACTCATTCACTTGCCAAGCAAAGGTAATTAGTGTCTTTTTGAAAAACAGGCTCTCCAGTCTGATCAGCTTTAATCATCAAGTTGTAACTAAACAAGTTTCTTAAAAATCAGCTCAGCAGTGCTGAGCAGAACCACAATGTACCAGCAGAGGCTGCATTTGCTCTCTCTAGAGCCAGCAACCTACGTCGTGCACATGGAAATCTCGTCTCCAAATGCTACAGGGAATTAGTATGGAAGCAGCCAGAATCCAATGAGGTTGCACTTGTGCAGTACCACATCCACAAAGCTGTAGGAGACAGTCAATAAACAGACTTACCATACACAGCAGACTGTGGATGAGTGGAAAAATAAAAACAGCCAAATGAAAAATAGCAGTCCTGTGAGTAACAGAACCATGCTGATTTCCTGCTGAGCTACCAGCAAAACTATGCTGATTTTGCTCCACGCTCCACAATGCTT
Source organism: Neopelma chrysocephalum (assembly GCF_003984885.1). Lineage (NCBI taxonomy): Eukaryota > Metazoa > Chordata > Aves > Passeriformes > Pipridae > Neopelma > Neopelma chrysocephalum. The sequence continues at coordinate 4,327,375 of NW_020897761.1, read as the reverse complement.
AACCTTTTTTAACTCCATTTACAGAGCCACCAGACTCCCAGCTATTCAGGGGCTTACACAGTGTTGTTTAGGGTTTTCTGCTTTCATGGCAAAAGTGGATTTCAAGTGGTTTCGGCCTGAAGAGTGTTTTCTTGACTCATCACAATCCTATTCTCAAAACTTCCTCTGGCAATGAAAAGGCTCTAGATAGACATGTCTCAAGAGAGAAGTTTGGGGAGTCGTGTCGTACTTGAAATAACATGCATTTAAGAAGTAAATATTGCTCTGTCATTGTGAGAAGCCAACCTACATTCAGCTCCTCTCTGGAGTAGTGGTCCTGTCCACAAAGATATTCATGGTCTCCCTAAAATAATCACACACTCTACTTCTTGTTTTGTCTAGAACTTCAATACAAAACACTGCCTTTATGGTTCACATGTTATAATTCACAGCTCTGACACAGGACTTGATAGAAAAGTAACCACCAAATCACGTGTCATATGTGGAATGGGGAAAGAAGGAATCAAAGGAAATACAAGTCTATTTCTGTAAATCTCTCTGTAGATGCTGAGAATGCATAAGATTATTGCAGAGATTTACCTGCAACAAAACGTCAAATGGAAGCAAGAGCCTCTGGAAGACACGAGAACACCCCAGTTTCCTGGACAAAGCCAGTCAAAGAGGAGTAAACCTGCCTGCACAGCTGTGATGCACAGTACGTTGGTGGTACAGGTATTAAAAATGGAGCACTATGAACAGGGAGCAAGGACCCAAAGAAAAGGTGCTACAAAACCAGTCCCAGTACATCCTGGGACAGATGGAAATCACAGTCAGCCAGACTGACCAGGTTACCTATGGCATCAGACTCTGTCCATTTGCCTCCATGGATTTGTTTCAGAAGTGCATAGAGCAGCCTCCAGAAATCCAGGCTCTGCAAAAGAAAGACACAGGCAGAGAAGATCAGCAGGCAAAATATCTGCCATATATTTAGCCTTAATTAGACAAACCCATATCTGAGCATCATATACATGGAAGGGCACACCTGCATCCTGCCAACACTGTTGAATCAGGCAGGTTCATGTATTACCTGTCTTATGAACTCTACCTACAGTTAAGGTGCACTCAGAAAGAGAAGGGCTAATGCTGGCTGTGCAGCAAGACCCAGCACATCTACCCTGAGGCACATACATGCAGGAGCATAGCTTCCAAAATCTGCTATGATATAACCACATATGGCAAAACTCACCCGTGGTCAAACAAGCACATGAAGACACTGAAAAGATCTGAGCCACGATAGTGTCAAAAACTCACAGACAAGAGGCAGCACAGAATGAGTTGGAACTGGGAATCATTTCTTGGCCACACAAGGGCAGCACACTGACAAACTGAAACAGCGATTCTTACAGCTGGAATTTCAGTCAACACTCGTAAAATCCTTAAAATAGCTAACTGAGCAAGGGGGGCACCCTGTGTGCGAGCTGCGGGCCTTGGAGGCAAAGCAGGAAGACCCAAGCTGGGGTACAGTAAAGGGCAGCAAACCTCAGGTGACACTGGAAAGGTGTTGCAGACCACGGTGAAACACCAAGCTCTAAATTAAAACCACCGTGCGATAAAACCCTTACCAGAGCAGCGAGCTGAGAGTCACCTAACACGTGTCAGCTGGGCACCGCTCCAAAGCCTCACCACCCAGGCGCCTGTCCCAAGGCTCAGTCCCTCTCACCCTCCCACCCAGACCCTGTCCCCGCACAGCTGCCCCAGTCCCAGTGCCACTGGTGTGTCCCTGTCGCTGTGCGCTGTCGCTGTCCCCGTGTCCCGCAGGTTGGGGCGGGCGGGGGTCTCACCGCCTGCGGCCGGTCGAACCTGGCGCGGCGCAGGGTGTCGGGGGCGGGCCGGGCGCGGGGCGGCAGGGCCCGGCACAGCGCCCCAGCGGCGGCGGACAGCGCCCGGCCCCGCTCCCGGTGCTCCCGCTGCTCCCGGTGGTCCTGGTGCTGCCCGCGCTGCCGCCCCCGCATCCCGCCGCCGCCGCCGCTTCCCGCCCTCCCCGCGCTGCCTTTCCGCCCGTCCCGCCCGCTCCGGCGCCCCCTGCCCGCCGGGAGGGAGCACTGCGGGCTCCCCGCCTGCCGCCCTGGATGTCCTGGATCGCGGGTCGTCCCGCTGCCCGTGCCGCCTGTGCGCGCGGCTTGGGGGCAGAGAACGCCCCTGGCCATCCCCGGGCAGTCAGTGACCCGCACATGTCACCTCCCACTGCCCGCACGTGGCCTGAGCCACGGCCGCGTGTCCCGCCCGGCAAAAAAAAACCATCCATCCTTTCCTGGCGGGAAGAGCTATTGCAAAACCCTGCTTCGGTTCTTCCAAAAACGCAGCTCTGCTGCAGGCACACCAGGGAGCTGCTTCTCGAGTGATGGGAGAGCACAGGGTTTGGCAGCAGCAGCAGGGCTGCGGATATTCCCACCTGCCTCTGGCTCAGCAGGGTGTGATGCAGCAAGTTTGGGCACCCAGGCATAGAACTCCTTAACTGAAGCAATCCCAGGGATTAATCTTTGGGTGGCAGTGGGGGAGAAACGGATCTGCCATTTGGGAGACAGCGTGAGTACCTGAGAGGGAAAGTCCACCCTTGGCCAGGGTTTACACAGCCAAAACCTGGCCCAGAGATGGATTCCCGCTGAGAGCTTACACCAGTCTGCTCCATCAGCGCTGCAGGGATCCTGCCTGTGCCTAGACATGAGACCTGCTGGAAACTCCCACTGGTGGTTTCTTGGCCAGCTACCCAGTTCATAGCCCATTTAACATGCACACTGTGGATCTAGCATGATGCTTCTTCTTTTTTTTCCCCCAATATCTGAACAACGTGAAACAACGTGTGAAATTCCTTCCTGCTACAGAACAGCCTCTTGCAGCCAAGTGGCTGCTCGCAGTGAGGAGAGAAATCACAGTGGTCCAACGAGACCTCCAACCAACATGAACTGTGTTTGCACTCTTTCCCTCTAGTTGCTCCTCTCCTGCCTCCCACCCCTGTGCTGGGGAGCGCAACCCTTTCCAATGCTGAGTGCTGTATTAGAACTCTTGCAGTCCTGTGGATCCTGGCTGCTACTCCAGCCAGCCCTCAAAGGACCCCTGGGTGTGAGTTATCCAGGCTTAAGGATTTTTAAAATATCTTCTCTAGCAGCTGTTGTCTCACATCCTCCTTTCCTAATGGCCTGGAAAGCATTTTCCTTATCCCTCATCCAGTTCTAGCTCAGCAATCTCTATCCACTTCTTTGCTCTCCTTCCTAACAGGTTTGGCACCTCCACACAGTTCTTTGCCTTTGGTTCCCAACGGCCCATAAAGTCGTTTTTTATTGCCCAGAGCCTTATCGAACCTGGACAATCCTCTGCTGTCTTTGGCATCCTCCTTGGCTTTCCATACCTTGCTGCTTATGGGTGCTGTCTGTTCCTTCCATGACACATCGCTTGTCTATTTTCCCGTCCCCGCCGTAATCTCCAAGCAGGAGGACCTTCAGCTGGAGCCAATTTCCTGTGTTTTCTTGACCACTCCATAAACCCTGCTCAAAGCTATCCCTGTCCCCACACACAATCCTCTGTCTAGCCCTTTCCTCCCCAGGGCAGCTGCCGAGACAAGGGCTCTCCTGCATCACCTACTGCACGCACGGGTGGTTCTGCCGTCACCCCTCCTCTGGGCTCCTGTCCCCCAGCCAACACACTAAGCCAAGAGTTCACTGGTCCCCCAGGCCAGTGAGCATCACCACCCAGCAGGGGAGTAGCAGCTGGGATCCACACCATCCCAGCACTCCCAGAGCCCCCGTGGCGCCTCTCCATCCCACAGATGGGCCAGACCAACCCCACAGCACCCCAGAGCCAGGCTGGCTGCCCTCCTGGCCAGCGTCCCCTGGTCCCTGGCCCCGTGGCTCCCCCAGCTCACAGCTCTGTGGGCGCAGCTGACACAACACGCCTGGTGCTGCAGAGAGCTGGCGCTTGGCCATGGGCAAGTCGGACGCCAGGCAGCAAATCCCAGCCTCTCTGGCGCGGCACAGTGTGGCGGGGGCTCAGTCCCGGCATGTGAGGCCCCACTTATCTGCTCTGCTGACTCCCTGGGTGGTTTTCCCAGGGTGGGAGAAGCCGATGGGAAGACGATGGTTTCCTGCTGCAGAGATGGACCTTGTGCTGTGGACAGATGAAGGAGGTGACAGCGTGACAGCCCCCAGTGTGCTGTCCCAGCGGGGATGGTGGTGGCACCCCACCAGCAGCAAGCCCCTGCCCTGCTGCATCCAGGCCTCCTTTCCCTCCCCTATCTCAGGCACCAGTCCCATGAGGACTGGCAGATGGAAAGAAGCAATGGCTGGCTGACATCAGCACACCACCCTGATGTCACCATGGGTACCTGCGAGGCCTCAAGAGACCACTGGAAGCCTCTAGGACCCTCTGTATGGCAGGGGGAAGCAGGACAGAGCTGGCTCATTGGCTCGACCTGCCTGGCCGCTGCTCTGGGCCCCCCCAGCACTGGGACAGATTCGGGACGAACCGAGCTGCAGTTTGCCCCAGCAGTGAGCATGGCAGTGGGGACCACAATAGGAAGGGAAGGTCTGGCTACATACTGAGGGGCCAGGGCTGCTTCTCCTGGGGAGAAGCCACTGGACTTCGCCCTCTCTGGGTTCCTGGGCTCATGTGATGCTGCACAGCCACGCAGCCGCACATTTTTGGCACGATGTGTCAGCTGGGGTCATTTCCGCCCTGGGTGACTCAGCGGGGCCAAGGGCGCCTGTTTGCACCCGTGCCATGGCAACCCGCCACCACAGACTCTGTGCAGCGTTGCCAGAGACGACAGCAGCCCGTCCCATTGCCTCATGCCGATTGTATGTGATAACGGCCATCTCTGCCCGCTCCAGCGGCAGCACGGCTTCCTGATTTCACCTCAGCCCAGCCCTGCCAAGGGGAAGGTGTGAGCTCTCCTTCTGGGAAAACAACTCCTTTGCTCTTTTGGTGGTTTGTTGTTTTTTTTTTAATGCTTTTATCCCCGTGAAGATGCAGGCAGGAGCCAGCCTGTTCTCCAGGCCAGGCATCAGTGCTTCCCACGCTCCACCGCCAGCTCGGGCAGCCTGAGCTCCTCACTCCTCTGCTCTCCCCTCTCCTCCTCTGCAGCCATCCTAGCAGAGCACAGCTTCTTTCCTTGCCTGCTCAAGGGAGGCCTTGGGTGACCAGAGCATTTCACACCCTGAGCAGGTCAGGCAGGCTGCATAATTTTCTTTTGCAGACATTTCCAGCCCCTTCCCTGCGCCCTCCCAACTCTTTTATATGCTCTCTCTCTCCCCTCGCTGGGACACCAGGTTAACCAGAGTGGGAAAAGGCATGGGATGGCAGCAGGGCCAACATAATGCTGGCAGGAAGGAGCTGAGCAGCACAGGGGCTGTGAATACAATCTGCCTGGCATCTCCCTGCCAGAGAGCACTGAGCTGCCTCCTGACACCACCCTCACCAGTGTATGCAAGACGTGCTGCTAGTGCTGGCATGGCCAGCACACATTTAGCATGCTGAGTTGCATCATGTCACAATTTTACATGACTGAGATCCCTGAAAGGGACCATGACAGCTCCACGAATGCTCTAGTGCAGGTTGTCCTAGACACAGTCAGTCAGTCTGCAATAGCCCTGTGTGTGGGCTGTAGCGCCAAAATTGAAGGTCAGCTCCCGGCAGTCGGATGTTTAAGATGGGCGTTGGCCCTCTGATGCAGGGGTCTGAACTTTCAGTATGATAAGTGAATTGGGAAGGATTAGAAAAGAGATCTGAGATCTCAGCAACTTTCTGTTCTCAGAGTTTCACCCTTTTTACTTTAATAGACAAGTTGACGTTCCTCTGCACAGAGGGAAACTCCCTCTGACCTCTTCCCCCCAGGCCTTTAACAAAAGACTCACCAAAGAAAGACAAGAGGCTTTGGCAGGAAGCTCTTGCGCCCTTCCCCCTTGGAAACTCTCCCTGATTCCTTGAAAATAACACAAGAGGGATGAAAGTAAAATTCAGCTTTAAGTGCCTGATGTCAACTTTTATGCTTGGACTCCTTCCTTGGAAAAGCCAAGGACCTGACAAACATCCCACCCACCCCACATTTCCCCACCCAGCTCCTCTCCAATGTGGACCACCAGCAATGAGAACAGGGTTAGGGTAGAAGAGCCTGTCCCCTCCTCTCCTTGCTCCCTGACTAGATCTCAGTCTCCAGTACTGAGGGCTAGTTCATGGGCTCATTCACCTCTCATTATGCCCCTGGTCGTCCCACTTACCCGGAGTCCTTCTGCCTTCAGTATCTTCAGCTGCTTCAATAATTGCTGGGGATGTTGTTCCCCATCAGGAACAAAGTTTGAGCCCCTCTTTGACACCTCTGCAAAGCTGCTTCCGCTGGTGAGATGGGGCTTCCCCAATCCACTGCTTTGCAGAGCTGGGACGGGAAGTCCCAGCTCACCACGAGAACTTGCAGAGCTCCTGCTGCCTGACATCGGCTGCACAGTCCTTCTTACCACACTGTCTAGATAAGAAGGCAGATTTCTGAGGTGTTAGGAGATGGGCAGACACATTCTTGACCTAAAAGATATTAGAGCTCTTTGAACTTAACACAAATCAGCTTTAAAAATACTCAAAGCAGTGGTGAGCTGGATACCACACAGTTACAGACTGGCTTCATCCCCATGATCCCTGAACGGGAAAGAGCAGGAACCCCCTGAAGCCACAGCCCCTGTGCCATTTTCCTCCAGCCCTGCCTGCACCCTGCCTGTCCCTGAAGGGACACAGCTTTATTTGGAGAAACACTGCAGGGAAACAAACTGCTGCCACCCCACAGCAGGTGCCTGGCCTCATCTGTGCTTCCAGGGCTCTCATGTCCTTGGTACTCTCAGGCACATGGTGTGACTCTTGGGGATGGTCCTGTGCAGGGCTAAAGGTTGGACTCAGTGATCCGTGTGGGTCCCTTGCTTTGGATTAAGGTCTGTCAATCTGTGCTGAGAGAAGGACGCAGGGCCAGGTGACTCAAACTAGCCCCTCCTCCCTGCACTGTGCCCCCCACCGGAGCTGAAATAGCATCCATTCCTTTTACAGATCAGCCGAAGGACCCCCAAGCCCTTTTCTGTCTGCCTCTCCTTTTTTCTTCTGTAGAGAAAGCCACAAAGCCAGGGTGGGGAGCAACGGCCGTTTAGTTTCTGAGCCCATCCTGTTTCCTGTCCTTTGCCAAAACCTCTTCTGCTTCCCTACCCAGGGCGTTGAGGCTCGCCCACACCCAGCTGCCAGAGAAACTGGTGATGTTGTTTGTTTTCTTTGTCACAGTGATGAAGTGTTTATAGCAACTATCACTCCACAATCCAAAGACGTCACTGATCTCAGCCCAAGCTTCCGAAATAATGGCAGAGAAAGCACAGCCCCTTTCTCCAGGGTCAGTAACGGTGCTGTTTCAGGTCACCAAAGCAGGGGACCTTTGAGCTGGGCATCACCACACTGTAAATTACTCTACACCTTTTGCTGTCCCAGACAGGCACCTTGGGGCTGGGACCATGCAATGGCAGCAATATCCCCATGATGGCTCCCTGGTGACCAGGTAGGACATGGGGGCTGCCAGCCACCTCCCCAGGGTCTGCTCTCTGCCTTGAGCATTGGGAGCAGCTGATGGGGCACACCAAGCTGTCATGCTTTGGCTGCTCCCCCCAGGAAGCTGGGATTTTCACTGAGCATCCTGTTCTCCCTGTTGCAGGAGCAGCACAGCCAGGGCATCACTGCACTGAGAGGGAAGGGACCATCCCCGCCTGTCCTAAGCTCAGAGCTGAGAGCATCACAGACAAAATGCACTGGAAGCCAGACTGCTGCGTGTCTGTGCAGCTCACACTGCAGGCCACAGAGATATACTGTTCCATGGAGAAAAGATTGTGCCTGGTGACACCCCACCTCCCTGGCGCACTGGCCACTGCTGATCCAGCCTGCGCATCGAGGGGAGGCCCCGCTCAGGCGTGGATTTCCTATCCAAATGCGATACAGCTGTTTCTGCTTCCTCTCTATAGACCAAAGCAAGTTTTTAAAAAATCAATTTATCATATATTTTCTTTGACCAAGGTTCCTTGTGGATGTGACCTGTGCCTGAACTGCCCAACCTCACAGCATCAAGGCTGGAGCAGGCAGAGACTGGCTTATACAAGCACAGCTCTTGGAGGGGAGTATGCCAGCAATGAGTCCTGGGGCTAAAAGCCAGCTCAGGGAGCTCCTACTGCAGAGTAGGCAGAAAAACAGGACACTAAGGAGATTTTGGGAATCAATACCCAAGGGCTTGTCCACAGACCTTGCTTGAGAGACCCCTGTTTTTTAACACACGTTCCCCTGGGCAGCACAGAGTGAGGCAGCTGCAGGATCAAGTTTAGCTGCAGCTGCACAGACCTGGCACAGCTCAGTTCCTACATCCCTCCACACAGCCAGGGCAGGGAGAGATGTCTCTAGCCACCACAACTACACCTCAAATCCATGGCAGGGACAAAAGCAGCCCCAGGCAACACATTGCAAACAGAAATGCACTGCAAGCAGCAACACACTGCCTCCAGCCCCAGCTGCAGCCACTGCCCACAGAAAGGGCTGGCAGATGAAGGGCTGGATCACCCCAGCAGAACTTGCTTTTCCATACCTCTCACTGATTCCCTTGTCATCCCTGATGGCCTGATGCCTTGCACTTGGAATTAGCTGCTCCTGAAGTTTCAAGTGCAAGGCCCTGCTGGGAAAGACCAGGAGCCCAATTTACAGGTCCCTTTCCCAGCTGGACACACTTATGCAAATCAAGAGGGTGACAAGGCTTCTGTTTGCCATTATTTTTAATGCTTGAGGGAAAACACTATCTCATAGGCATGCTCAAAGCTGCTGAGATTCTATCACTAGTTTGCTTTGAAGCTCAGTTGGCAGAGGAAAGCCGTGTCCCAGTGCCCCAGGGGTGGCTGGGTGCCAGCAGCAGTGGCCAGGAGCCATGGGTCCATGGGTGCTGGCACCCCCGAAAGGCTGCTGGCAAGGGCAGCGGTGGGAGCAGGAGGGCAGGGGACCCTACGAGCCTGGCTGGCTGGGAAGTCTGGTGACAGCTGAACAGCAATAGCTGGGGTTTGCCTTTGACACAGACGCCTGTTTGTTGTCCTAACTGGGTGGGAGGTGACGCAGCGCCGGCTGTTCGAGTTCATCCCACTGAAGCATTCCTAGTGGGTGCTGAGCCTTGTAGCATCAAGCAAGTTTTAATTGGAAGTTTTGAGATGCTTATCAGATCAGGCTGCTTTTGACACTGAAGATTTTGACATTGGACATGTACCTCTGACCCCTGAGGGTTTTGGCCGAGTCCCAGGAGAGCTGGCATAACCGTAAGATGCAAAGCAGTCTCTAAGGAAATGCATGCATAAACTGTAGATGAAAATATCCCAGTGGGTGATGAAGTATGTCTGAATATGTAAATGGATGGCTCAGATTAGGGAAAGACATGGTTAAGAAGCCATTTTAGGAACATCCCTCAAGTTGACATCTTTGACATCTGTGAGTGCTGTTCTTCCAATGGGGCAAAGACATTAGAACACAAAAGAGCAAAGCTCTTATGAGCCAGCACTTGCTTTGTAACACCACACCTCTGCTTTCCCTACCAAGGGAGGCTGGCTCTGCCTCAACCGTAATCTCCCAGCTCACTTGGTCTTTTTGTATGCCTGCTCAGAGCAAAAGCAGCAAATACCAGGTTATCCTGATGTGACAGGTAACCCCCCCCTCCCAGCAAGACACTTCTCTGCCCCAAACAATGGCTGCACAGGGCCATCTCATATCCAGGAGCAGATCTGGGGGCTGCCCATGGGCATGGCTTTCCAGCAGGCAGTGCCTGAGGCCGGGACATGGCCAGGAGGCTGTAGAGTGCCACAGAGACCTCAGGTCAACAGTCTCAGCCCTTCATTCAGCGGCACTGCATGCCTCCAACCCCATGACAGCCACAGGCAACAAGAGCTGGCTTATGGTAGGAGCAACCACGCTCTAGACTTCTGCAAATGTCTCCACACAGACCCGGTAAGGCTGTGGGTGGAGTAGGACCTTGCTCCCAAAAGCAGGGAGGCTCCAACCCTGGACAAGCACCAGTACAACACCCATCACCCCTTCCCTTGGGGCATGCTCACCCACAGCACCTGGGACTGCTTTCACTGCCCCAGGGCTCAGGCAGCCCCTGGGATGGGCAGCCAAGGGCAAGACTCTGCACACACCAGGAGCAGAAGCACATGGAGCCATCACACAGTCTCTCAATCCAAAGGACACAGGAGTTCTCAAGCAAGTGGCAAGCGCTTCACAAGTGAGTCCTGCAGGACCCCCGTTACAGAGAGCACAGCTGCTACATGGGGGAAGCATCTTTTGGTTTATTAAAGACTGAGAATACAACTGTGGGCCCAGCCACAAGAGCTGGGTGCCAGAAGCAGAGCTAGGTTTTGGCTGGAAGGGTGTGGTCTCCTCTCCAGGCAGCCTTCAGCAATACCAGCCAAATTCCTGTCCGGCAGGGCAACCCAAAGGCCCCACCCCAGCAGTACTTCATCTGGAGCAGACGCCCCTCTCCACACCAGCCCCAGCCTTGGTTACTTATTGCTTTGAACGTTCTAGTCTAGTACAGAGTGAATTAAAAACAAAAATGCATGTCTGTTGCGGTGTGTTTGTGCTGTCTTCAGACTGTGCTGAGAACCCTGGCCGTCAGACCTGGAGAGGGATGGAAAAGAGGAGTGGATGAAGTCAGGCTGGGCTGCGAGCAGAGATATCCCAGGGACAACAGTGCTCCAGGAAAGACCCTGTCTTTGCCAACAAGCCACAAAGCAAAAAGCCTTTGTCATCCACTGCCGGAGCTAAGCGGGTGCTGACAGTCGGGGTTGGTGGAGAGCAGCAGCTGGCACCCAGCAGGTTGCTCCCAAACACCAGTGCAAGGACTGGGAGTCACAGCCAGCCCAGAGAGATGCTGTGGCACAGCCTGCTTTCCCTGCTTGCCTGAGGGAGGACAGCCCCAGCCAGCCCATGGAGCCAGAGGCAGGAGGGGAGCTCTGAGGGAAGGACCAACCTGAGGTTTACTTGAACGTGTGGCTCTCAGCTCCTCCCCGGCCGAACCCTGGAAGAGAGGCAGAGCAGGGTCAGCACTGCTGCGGAATGGGGAGCACACTGAGGGCTGCAACGTGCCCAGAGACAGGATCTCCGAGCCCCCTGCCCTCCCTCCCGCAACACCAGCCACAGCCACCCTACCTTTGGGCCCGAACAAGGCGGCATAGCAGGGGTGGTTGCAGTACGGCTTGCCATCGTGCTGCAGGGAGAGAGAAAGAGCATCAGCCCCGACCACCCTTCAGCTCCACCTCTGCCCATCCCAGCCCTTGGCTGCAGAGGACTGGGACCTCCTGGGCAGCAAACCTCACCTCTGCATGGCCTCCAGATGTCAGGGTTTTGTTACACTTCTCACATCTCAAGCAGGGCCGGTGCCAGTCCTTCCCCAGAGAAGTCACCTTCTCAGCTGCCACAGAAGGGAGACGGGTTAGTTGAGGCACTGAACAGGCACAAGTCCATTTTGGCAGATTGGTCTCCCTGTCATCAACCCTAGGGAGGACATTTTTGGGCATTTTCTCAAGTCTATCTGTCCAGGACAGAGGGCACTGAGTTTCAAACACAAGTGTTCACTGTGCACACACAGCGCCAGACACATCCAAGCGCACAGATCCGAAACAGCAGTGCCACGCCCAGGGTGAACACTACTGCATCCATGAAGATGGGCTGACTTCTGTCTACATTCCAAAGATCTGAGGACCTCCCTCCTTCCAACAGCAGCCTGGAAGGGGATTAATTTCTCCCCAGCAAACTGGAGCCCGAGTGAATGCTAGAGTTGGCAGGGGCGAAGGGGAATGCTGGCAAGGACTGGGGAGGCAAAGCCATTGCCATGCCCTGCCAATATGAACCAGTCCCTTCCAGCCACAGCTCTGATTCCACAGGGACCATGGCAAACCAGAGCGGAGCTAGAGCTTGGCTGGGGCTCAGGCTGTCATGGGAGGGACAACATCCTGGAGCCAAGATATGTTTACGGAGAGAGGGGGGAACACAGGGTGGCTTTTAATTGTAGCACAGCAGGGGAGGAGGGTATTTTTTGCAGACGTGTGCTCCTCATATTGGCAGCTGCGCTCCTGGGAATTTATTAAGTGATTAAACAGAGCTGTCCACAGGAACCCTGCCAGAGCCAGGTCTGAGCACTCTCCCCATGCCTGCAAAAGGAGGTCGAGCAATGGGACCAAGCCACTGTGGGTAGTGCGCGCCCTGAGGGGCCCTCGGCAGCCTGACGCATCTCTTCTTTGGAGTCCAAATATGCCCACAACAGCTTGTGCAGGGAGCAAGCTGGCAGCTGCAGAGGTGGGAGCGGGGGCAGTGCCCAAATGTCACAAGGCAGCCCTGCTGCCATTCCCCAGTGGCACAAAGAGCCTCCTGTGCCCGCAGCCTGGCAGGGGCCACAGTGTCCTCCCCATCTGGGCACCCCCAGGAGCCCAAGCCTGGCCAGTGGCAGGGCCCTCTCATTACAGGGTTTCTGGAAGGAGCTCAGCGTCCCCAACTCTCACACACACATTTGCACCAACACTTGGGGAGGAGCTCTGTCAAGGCTCACTGCAGCAGGGCCCCCCTGGCGCTTGGACACGTAGGTGAGATTCCTGCAAACCCTATGCACAGTGCTCTCAGCATCACCTCCTCCTCATCCCTGCACTCTACAGACAGATTTTGACCCAGAGCAACCTGAGGCATCCCTGAGCAGGACTGCCAGGCTCTGAGAGTCCCGGGGTGCCCTGAAGTGAGGCTTGTTCTGCCTCCTCTGTCAGTGCTCCGGTTTATCTGCAGGCACAGAAATCAGGCATCAGTGTCGGTCCTCCAGCAGCTTTTGAACCCTTCTCAGCCTCTGCACCAACAGAGACATTTCGTAAGAGCAGCCTGATAAGCACAAGTTCAAACCCCTCCTTGGTCAAATGGTGCTGTCCCGGCGTCTCCACAGCCGCACCTGTGGGCACGGCAAACCCTGACTGCCCAACTGGGATTGACGAAGATCCACAGGGAAAGGCAGATACTGACACCACCACATTGGTAGCTCCTGATATCAAACCACATGGGTAAATGAGGAGACCCAGGACCCTCAGTCGCAGGAGGGAGACACAAACTATATTGTGCCAAAACCTCGTCTCAAAGCGAGTTCGAGTTTAGGCAAAGCGATGTTCCCCAACGGCAGGAACCACATCCCCGGCAGCCCTCCGGGCAGTGCCCAGGCCAGACCCAGTGCACACCCACAGGGTGTGCTAATGGACACAGCTGTTTGATCAGGAGAGCAGCCCCTGTGTTTGAGCCTCAAACTTCTTGGAAGAACACAAGTCGTTGGGGCACACCCACAAGCAGAACACAAAGAAGAGAGAGAAGTCAGTGACAGCACTTAGGTTCCAGATCCCTCATCTCCAGTAAATTAAAAAGCAGGGAGTGTGTATAAACTGCTCCCAGCAAACTCCCCTCAAGTTCAGCTACATCGAGAAAGTGGGGAGGTCTGGCAGCCAGAACCTGCCCGTTCCAGCAGCTGCTGTCAGGGTGAGAGGCTTGAACCCCCCAAATACCCTGTCAGGACAGCAGGACCATGGCACCAGAAGGGGAAGAAGCTTCAGGGCCCCAGTTTGGAGGCAGGACATCTGCAGAAAGCCGAGCAGCAGACAGCAGCCCAACAAGTCTCACAACTAGCCTTGCAACCGCGGCTTAAAAATAACACCCCAGAGGTGTCATCCCACTGTGCTAAACCTCACCAAACTGTGTGTGGCAACCCACTGAGCCAGGAACTTGCCGGAGGGCAGGATTTGCTCACCTGCCCTGGCTTTCAGAGCAGCAAGCTGCACCAGCTGGGCCTTGGGGCTCCAGACTGGCACAGGGCTGCGGGCTGTGCTGGGAAGGAAATGGGGCTGAGCTCCCATGTTCTGCTGGGGGCACCCAGCGCAGCCTGCGCTCCGCAGCCAGGCACCTCCTTGGGTGGATCTATAGGGTCACCTACCCGGGGCACCCCGGAGACCCGCAGCACAGGGTGAGAAACTTTGGGGCATCCCAAGAATTTGCAAAGATGAGGCGCGCAGCATCGGGGCACCCAAAACCCGCAGTGCCGGGGGACCCGCTGCTGGGCGGGGTGCAGCATCGATGCCCGACAGCCCTGCCGACAGTCCCGGCGGGGTGGGGGCGGCTGGGAAGGGGGCAGGAAGCCCTTACCGAAGTAGACCTCCTTCTGGCAGCGGGGACACTTAGGCATGGTCTCGGCTCGGCTGGGCTCGGGGCGCTGCTCGCACCGGTTGTGGGATGCTCCGCGCTGGCCCCGCCAGAGTCACTGCCTGCCCGCCCCGCCCCGCCCCGCCCAGATGTGCGGCCCCGCCCGCAGCTGGAAGCGCCCGCCCGGGGCACAGCCCTGCAGGAGCTCCCGGGGTGGGATCCTGCACCCCTTCCAGCCCTATAACCCCTGCACCCCTTGCCGCATGCAATCCCTTCACCTGCACCTCGCGCACCCTTTGCAGTCTGCAGCTCCACACCCCGTGCACCGCTACATCCAGTGCTCCCCACGCCGCCCGCACAGCCCACACTCTGCACCCTTCTCCCCTCTGCACCCCAGCTCCCTGCCCACGCTTGTGCTGTGCGGGTAGCCGAGAGCCCCGCTCTGAGCGGGGCTTGGAGGTGTGATTGGCATCGGTCTATTAACCACACTGCCAGATAATGATTCATGGCTTGCTGAACACCTGGGCTCATTCCCTTGGAGCACAGATCCATTTTTTTTTCCCAAAGGAGCGCAAAAGTCAACCTTCCTGCCCTTGGGGAAATCTGGGGTGCAAGATAAAGCAGGAGGGTGCTGCGGGGCTGTAACCCCCTCTTGTAGGACGCTGGGAATGGCGTGGGTGCGGGACGTGGCTCCGCTCACTGTGGAGAGCCAGCCCATCTGTGTCACTGGCTGTTGTCATTTTATTAGGAGGGAGGACTTGCTGTTCCTTTGTGCTTGGCTGTGAAGGAAATGAAAAGCCTATCCAAAGGTCTGTTTTGTATGAAACAATCCTCCCCAGGGCACGTTGCTGTGCTGGAAAGGTCATGAGGGCTTGTGAAACCCAGCGCCAGGACGCCTAGTGACAGCCTCCCGAAATGCGAGGCATCCCTCGCCTCCACAAACAGGGCCCTACTGACACCGGATCCCACCCGTGGGTGCAGGAGGAAAGGCGGCAAGCTGTGCCCAGAGGCGAAGTTCACGTTCAGCTGGGACTGCTTTATGACCCAGCCTGGCTCCAGCCTTTCTTGCCAGCAGGATCCCTTGTCCCACTGATGCTCACTGCAGCTGCTGGTGGTGCCAGGCTCACCCCACCTGCTGGCAGCCTCAGCGCAGGATGGGGAGCACCCCTGGCATCCTGCTGCAAGGGCACCGTTTGGGTGCCCATGGGTGGGCAGCACCCGTGCTGGTGGGACATCACCAGAAAGCCCGCTCCCGGCTAAGGCGTGAGTCATGCTGAGATGCTGAGACAGTCAGCTTGGGAGGAGAGAGGTGTCCTACAAGGGCCTCCACCCTGCCTCCTCCCCGTCCTTCCCGCCCTAGGCACCACATACAGGCAGGCGCCGTATTGAAGCCATGTCATGTCCCCCCGCACCAGGACACAGCACCCAGTGAGTGTGCCACCCAGGTCAGGACTCCTTCCTCACACCACATGGGGTACATCTGGCACCCTGATCTACATGGTACCAGGCTGCTTTGGGACCACTGCCTGGCTAGGACAGACGCCTTCAGCTGCACTCCCTTTTAAGGCAGACTTTGTGTTAGCAGGCAGCTGAAAACTGCCCACTTGAAAGTCTCCTCCAGCTGGCCAGCCCTGTGGCCAGTCCCCACGGACCACTTGCCCCAGCTCCCCCTGTGGCTGGAATGCTCCTGCCCCAGACAGGGCAGCAGGTGCCCCTACATGGCACTGCATGCCAAGTGACCTGGCTGAAGCAGAGCCTGGCCACCCCCTCCTCTTAGTGTCCCCATGGAGTTTCTGGAGACTGTTCTGTTCACTCCACAGAGCAGGCACAGAACCAGGGTAGCTCTCGCAAAGTAGGCACCACCGAGCCACACGCTGCTCTCTGCCGGCCCTGCCTGCATGGGGCTGTGTGACTGCTGGCTCCTCATTGCTCCTTGATTATCCCAGCTTGCCCTGCCAGGCTACCGAAACCCATGGACCTTGGGCTACGCCAGTACTGCTTCACCAAGGGGTGAACCAAAGCGTGGTGTTGGTGTGCCCTGCAAACTTACATGAATCTCAGCGAGCGAAGGCTGCTTTGGGACACAGCCCCGGTTCCTACACCCCGCGGGAGCTGTGCCTGCCCTCTGCTCATGGCTGTGACACCGCTCTTGTCTCCCTGATCAGCAGGCATGCAAAGCAGCAGGGCAGCACAGCAAAGCCCTCTGGCAGAGAGCCCCAGCAGGAAAGGAGGAAGAGCTACAGGCATTCCTGGAGCACAGCAGCACCTCAGGAGCCCATGAGATACAGCCTCTTGCTCATTTTACAGGGAGAGAGTCCATAAACACTACAAATGCTGATGTGCAAAACCCATCAGCACTCTGTGGCAGGGCAATAAATTGAGGCCATGCCGGCCTGCGCTGGAGGAAGCTGGCTGGAAACACTACAGCAGCCTGATAATTGGTGTCACTGCTTCTTCTGCCATCCAGGGTCCCCCCAGGACCCAAAACCAAGCTGCAACTGCGTGTGAGGCTTCTTGGAATGGCAGTGGGCAGCAGCAAGCTCATCCCTCTGCATTGGAATGCTGCCCATGGTGCCCTGCCCATGCACACAGGCAAGGTCAGGCAGTGGGCAGCTCTGATGCTGGGCAGAGACAGCTCCAGGGAGCAGCAGGAGATGGGCAAGAGTAATGTTTTCAGCAGCCCAGGTCCCACCCAAAGCATCACTTCAAATCAAGGTTCATAGCCTGTCAAGGAAACAACCCAGCCAGCACCAATGGAGAGAAGCCTCTTCAGCAAACCTCAGCTTTATCTTATCTGGAGACCTTGTTCCAGCTAATTTAACCATTAGACTGAGCATGCCTCAGCTGTCTATGCCCTCTGATAGGAATCTGTGGGTGAGGCTCTATCCTGGAGCATCAGGCGCCAGCGCTCCTTGATGGCATGGCAACAGCCTTCGTAAAAACCTGGGCTGTCCCATTTGTTTGTTTGGGTGGCACTGTTATGGCCAAGGGTTATCCCCTCCTGGTCCCTTGGCAAGAGCCAGCACCAGCTCCCCAGCTCCATCTGTGTCATATTTTGTGCAAGGTCCTCGCAGCCCACAAGACTTTCCTGAGCTCCTGGGGCAGAGTTGCAAGTTGAGAGCTCCCAGGTGTGCTGGAGCTGTGGGCACACGCTGCCTGCCCAAACATCTCCCGCGAGCATCCTGGCCCCTGGTGACTACTGGAGTAACAACTGGAAAAGCCACTGGCATTTTTGCAGGCGGGGCGGTGACATAAGCCAATTTGGGTTTGTTTTGCTAATACAGCAAGAAAAAACAGCTATTTCCATGTAGCAGACCAGCCCATCTGCCCTGGCAGCAGCTCCCGGCTCCCTCGTGCCCCGCCTTGCAGGAGTGGGGCAGGGGCTCCCACAGTTCTCCCAGCCCCCCAGCACACTTGCACAGTGGGGAGATGATGCACCAGTAAAGGCATGACCCGGGGGCCAGTGGCACACCAGTCCAGCATTTTCCCAGCACTCGCACAACTGTGAGTCTGAAATCTTCCTCCCTGGCCGTATTTCAACCAACACTTGTGCAAGTCAAAGGCCCTCTCAGCGAAGAACTATTTGTTGTAAAATATGCACTACACAGCCCAGCATGGGACTCTAATTTGACAAGAAAATTATAGGGTGGCTTAAAACAAGCCCAGCAGAAGCTGGGGAGAGCCGCCAGGCGCGTGATCCCATCAGAAGGCCCACGAGATGCTGGTGCTGCAGAACTGTGGAGCAGCACAGTGTACCCTGTGTACCCTTCAACGGGGGCTGGCGTGCACCCCCCCAGCACTTGCCTTCCATCACCTCCGGATATGCACACGGCTAATCCCATTACCAGACGGCCAGGAAAACAACAGCATGAAAGCGGCTGTCAGGGCAAATTATACCTTAAGGAAAACCTCTGGGATACATCTTCATAAAGTTGACAGGCAGCCGACGGCTGGGAGTAACTGGGAACAGTACAGCAGCAGGAAAGGCCTTCTAGGAGTGGAGGGCTTGGGGAAGGGTCTTGGAAAGGGGTGTTTTGGGGGTTTCTGGCACACCCACCAGCATGCAGCCAACTGCTGCTGTAGATCCCCCAAAAGGTTTGAGCCTGAAAAATACGCTCACTGCCACACCAAAACTTGGTCTGCCCTCAGGGACGCAGTGCAGAGTCCATCCTGCCATGGGCATGGGTAGTCACATGGCTGCTTCCAGCTGAAACTGTAAAAACGCTCCCAGGCATATTCAGGCAGCTGGCTGCCCACACAGTCCCTTGTCAGGTCAGCTCTCACCCTCAGAGCCAAGGCGTGAATTATCGTCACGCGGTTAATATTACACTGCATGAGCAATAACAAACACAGAGCCGTGGGCCAGCTCCTGGGCTTGGTGGGGATGGAAAGAGCAGGGCTGCCCATGGTGGGCTGCAACTGGGACATGTCTGGGATTTCCATCAGTAGGACAAAAGGGTGTGGCAGCCCTTACCCGCCTTTCCAACCCCTCCAAGACACAGCTCCATGGAAAATCTCCAATTTCATCCAGGCACTGCTCCCCCAGTCTCCCTGAGTACAGTCTGGCCAAAGTCTCCACTACCATCTGCTCTTTTCTGCAAGCTTTCCATTAGCGGCAGCCCAAGGAAACCTCCTGGCTAAATCCTGCTGAGGGAGGATTTGGTGCATTTTCCTGGCACAGCCTAGCTGTTTCTATTGTGGCTATCAAACGGAGCCGGGATTGTCAAGGAAGCAACGCCTGCTGCTTTGGAAAGCTGCCCAGTGCCTGCAAAGCATTGCGTCTGCTTGCCTGGAAGATGCACATGGATGCTGGGGAGCGTGGGCACCACTCAGGGACTGCTCACGGGGGACCTATGCCAGGGATCACCTCACCAGCCCTCCCTGCCCTGGGCCACTCACCCAGCATTGCTATTTGTCCTGGGCTGGGTCCAGGCTGTTGATGCCACACCTTTTATTCCTGGTTAAAAATTTACAGGAGGTGAGGCAAAGGGGTGCAGAGGTGTTTGCTCTCTCTGTCGGCACACTGCTCAGCGTGGTCACACCATGGCAGTGGAGCAGGAAGGGGAGAAGGATATGGCTACTGTGCTCTGACACACCCAGGCGAGACAGAAGGCCAGGACAGAGCAAGAGAGAGGAGAGGGAGAGCAGGAGCCTCAGGTTTGCACACCCATTAGCAGCCTGCACACTATCCCACCAGCACAGGAATTCCTCCCCCAGCAAGCCTCCCAGGGCACTCCAGGAGACCCTTAAGCCCCCCAGGACGGTCCCCAGCTACTCACCCCACATGGGTGATGCAGAGATCAGCCTACATCGTGGAGGGGTTTCCTCATGGATGCCCCCAGGCAGTAACAAGCTGGGCAGGAAGCACCGTCCTTGCCTGTGCCACAGCCAGAGCCTGCACCAGCAGCTCACCCTGCATGACAGCCCAGTGCACTGCACTGGCAGGGGGATTTAGAACCCAAATCCTCCTCTGCTTGGTTTTGTGCCTTTCCTTCTCCTTCATCCCTGCCTGCTCTCCTACACCCTCTCCAGTATTTACACCCAATAATTCAACCTCCTACTGGGACCAAGCCAAAGCTCATCCAAGCCAGGGAGAGCCACACCATTGACTTCAGGGAGTATCTGAGCTGGTTCTCGGCCCTTGTGGAAACAAGCTGTGCTTACTCGGTCGCTTTTAATATCCCATCTTAAATCACATCTTCCAGCACTTCATCCCTTTTGGCTCCTGTTTATTGACTTCCCAGCAAATGTTTTAAATCTGTCTTGCTTCGCTGTCCAGCTGTGCTGCTCTGGCCCACAGCATATCAGAGCCATGCTGTCCTGCCATCTCCCTGTATTTCGGGACCCCTCCACACCATGGTGGTTGCATCTCCCATCCCTGCATGGACTGGCTCAGGTGCTGGAGCACAGGGCTGCCCTCATCATTCCTGCCCCCACCAAGTTCTTTCCTGGTGTTTTCCATGTGTGCAACCTGCTGTGCCTCGCTGGGACCAGCCTTTGTACACACACCACCCCTTTTCTGGGTCACTAGGGACAGCACAAGCAGTGCAGCCCCATTTTTGGTGGCATGGGCACCCTCAGCCTTCTGTTGAGAAGCACCACTAGGTGACAATCCTGCTCTTCCAGCAGCTCAGGGGTACCTGGACTGGCACCCATCACTCAGGCTGGCACCTATAGTCTGGGCTGACACCCTTCACCAGCTGGTGGTATCCCTGCCCTATGCCCAGCAAGTAGCTCCAAGGCCAGCTCCCTGCTGAGCTCCACTGGCTCCCAGGAAACCTGGGAGCCAGCAAGTAAAACTGCCCAGAAGTTCACGGGGCTTGGGGGATTTCCAAGCAAAGCTGCATCCACTTTATTCTTTATTTTGCTCCGTACCCTGGAGAGTATGTCTGTAATCATCAGAGCCTGTAACTTTTTTATCCCACTAGCGAGTCCAAGCTGAAAAAAAATAAAGTATTTGACATCCCTGAGGGGAAGGATGTTTTCCAAGCCTCAAGTAAAGGAGCATTTTCAGCTCACATAGGCCTCCCAAAAATAAATACAAAAATGCACCAAGGATTAGAGGCCAGAGCTGCCTTCTCTGCTTGAGCAAAGTGCCACTCTGTGCCCTGGCCCCCACACTGACCTAGTAGCACAGGCACTGCCCCAACCCCTCGGCACACACACAGATAATCCCACATGGGATCCCAAAGCCCTGCTACAGCCTCCAGGTTCCTGGTTTTAACAGTTTTAACCTGGGGACCACTTTCTGCCACAAGGGGTGCCCAGCCCCGCCCCCCCCCTCAGAGGGGGGGAACATTTCCCACCTGGAGCCTGAGCAGCCAGGTTGTCCCCTTTGGGCTAGCAGGATGCTGTGACAGATGCAGGCTTCCTGGCACCCCCTTGTGCAGCAGAGCTGAATTTTGTCTATTTTTAATTTCATTGCATTCCAACAGTAAAACTCTCATGGGGAAAAGAAAATGTAAGCAAAAAATAAATAAATAAGATCTTGTGTTTGATGGCGACTGGAGGCACTGGAGAGGGGCTCTGCTGCTTGGCCCCCCATCAAGGGGCCAGGGCCAGTGCCCACGGTGGCGATGCTGTTAGGGCTGCTGGACCTGGCAGGGTGCACAGCATGGAGCCAGATGGATGCCGGGGAGGAAAATCAGCCTGTGCAGTCCATCAGGGAAACTCCCTGCTGCAGGGGATTGCCACAGGCTAGAAAAGAGGCTGCCATATTAAGCTTGTTAATTAATGATGGGAAATAAAGAGTAGTAAAGAGAGATGGATTCATGCCAAGGGTTTTGTTGGCAGCTGGTTTGGATCCCGGGTGAGCGATGGGAATCCCCCCCATCTCAGCACTGCTGCTGGTACATGGGGCAAACCTGGCAAATTTGGGCTGTGAGGGCCCAGGTCTGTGCTGCAGGTCAGGGGAGGAGCCAGCTGAGCGACACGGCTTTGATTTAAACAGCAGCCTTGTCCCTAAAGCATCGGAGGGGTCAAGTCTCTATGGAAACACCACCAAAACATGAACACACGCAGCCCATTCCCTGGCCCAGGAACTGCACTGCTGAGCCCTCTGTGCCTGGGAAAAGGCTTCATGCTGCTGGGATTGCTGCCGGGAAGGGAACACTGGTGGCTCTCACCCCCAAGCCCAGGAATGTGGCTGCAGCCACAGGCTCCCTGCTGTCCCTGTTCTGCAGTGCCCACTGCATTTCCCAGCTGTGCCCAGGTGAGGAGCAAGGCCAGGGACTGGGGCTGGCAACCACTTCCCCTTCTCCTTCATGGCAGTGGAGCAGCTCCAGGGCTGGGGCTACTCCAAGGATGCAAGACATTGCAGAGACCACCAGGTCCCCTTTTTCCCCAGAAAAGGGGCCACAGGGATGCCTAGGTCCCTGAGGGGGCACAGCCAGCAGGCAGCATAACAGGACTCTTGCAAGAATGTGATGGAAGGGAGGAGCCAGAGGAGTAATTCCCAGAGCTGGTGTTTGCCTTGGCAGCCCCAGTCTCTGTGCCTTGCTCTCCAGACACTGAGCTCCTAGGGGGAATAGCTAGATGTCTAAAACCAGACCTGGCAGCCATGCTGGTATCTGGCTGGGGACCTGGCAGCTCCCAGGGGTTGGGGATGGGGATTGGCCCACCCTGCATTCCTGCCCTGCTGCTGCCAGGCTGAGCTTTCCCACTGGCAGCCCTGCTCAGGTACTGTGCCTGCTGAGCAAGCCCAAGCTATGGAGAACAGTGTCACCTGCTCCGTAACTTCTCTCCCAATAGTCTTCCACCTTCCAAAGCCAGAGATCTCATCCCATCCCATCCCGGCTGCCAGGGCAGCTCAGCCTCCTACAAGCCCATCATGCTCACAGCCTGAGGAGCAGCCATGGCTTGTGCTGCACCCAGAGGAGCTCTGGCCTGGGCAGCTAAGGCTCAGCTGGCGCTAAGGTCTGGCCCCAGGAGGAGCCACCTGGGATAGGATCATAGTGGCAGGGTTCCACACTGTCCTAGGACCAGAGGGATGCTCTGTGGTGTGCACAGCTTCCCTCACCTCCACCCAGAGCTGAGCTGCACAACGCATCTCTCAAAACCTTTATTGTCAGCAAATAACAAAAGTCAGCCCTGCAGCAGCACAGGGAGCCTGGAGAGAGCAGGGTGTTGGCACCCAGGGCTCACTGCCCCTGCGGGTCCCCCACACCAGCCCCTCCCCGGCCTCCTGGGCAGCAGCAGGGGGGGTGTGCACAGGGGTGGACGGGTGAGATGGGGGCACGTGTCATTCTCCAAAGCAAGGGGCACATTTACAACTGGTTATAAATAAACAACAAGAAACCTCCGGCTTCAGGAAGCAGGCGGGCATCCCACTGCCAAGCCTCCAACCCAATGCGCTCTGTCCTCCAAAGGTGGGGAGAGCCCACTCCACCAGGGCTGCAGCTGCCAGGTGCTCCCCAGCACAGGCTCTGCCTCCAAGGGGGCCAGGCTGGGGAGGGCACCAACCTAAACCAGCCAGCAGAGCAGGTTGGGCACCTTCCTAGGTGCACCTACAGGGATTCAAGGATGGGGATGTAGGGAGGTGCCAGACACAACAGCGGACAGGGTCAGCTGTGGACCCTGGGGAGAGTGGAAGCCAGGACATGGAGCCCGGGATGGCCAGAAGGGCAGAGCTGCAGATGGCACACAACTCCAGAAAGTGGTGAGGAACAGGGCTGGGCACTCTGATCCCCGGCCCCCATTCCTGAGCGCTGCGAGGCTGCATGGAGCACCCTCCTGGCGCCAGCTTCCCCCCATCCCGAGTCCCTTGGGTGCCACCTGCTGTCTCCTGCACACGGTGACATCCCCACACCTGCCCTGCTGCC
Source organism: Neopelma chrysocephalum (assembly GCF_003984885.1). Classification (NCBI taxonomy): domain Eukaryota; kingdom Metazoa; phylum Chordata; class Aves; order Passeriformes; family Pipridae; genus Neopelma; species Neopelma chrysocephalum. Next base: position 4,303,832 of record NW_020897761.1, on the reverse strand, counting down.
TCCCATGCTTGGGAGGGCTGGTGGGAGGGCTGGGGAGGGCAGAGCGCATTGGGAACCACCAGAGATACCTTCTATCTTTGCCTTTAAACACTGAAGCTTATATTAAAGACTATGATATATAACCCAGGGGCAGGGCTGTGGAGACAGCAGAGAGGGCACAGCTCCGTGGCCAGCCTGGTGAGGGTCTGCTCTGGCTGTGAGCAGGAGGTTAGTACGGGGGCACAGAGCGTGCAGGCAGGCAGGAGGGGGGATGCCATCTAGGGCTGGTTCTTTGCCTCGGGGTCTTTGTCGTAGATGTAGCTTCCCACAGCTCCAGTGTTGACACCTGCACAAGGGAAGATGCAAGAAGGTAAGGACCCGGGTGGATGTCCCCTCTGGGTGACATGAGCATTGAGAGTGGCAGCCCAGGCAGGGCACGTGCCCCTGGACTGGCTCCCCATCCCACATGCCCCCAGGCACTCACCCTTTGGCCCAAAGAGGATTCCGTAGCAGGGCTTGTGGCAGTACGGCTGTCCATCGTGCTGCGTGGGGCAGAGAGAGAAGCATGTCACCCAGGGCCAGGGAAAATCCAGTCCCCAGGACACGTCCTCCTGACTGGGCATCTCTCCTGCTCTGCTCGTCCCTGCAGACAGCCCAGCACCCCCAGCACTCCCCCAGGAGCTGAAGAGCTGCTCCTCCCAGCCCTGCCCTCCTGCAAAGGCAGGGGCTGCCAGCTGGGATAGCTGGGCACAGCTCAGCTCAGCCATACCCCCCTGACATCCCCGTGTGTGCTGCCCAGGAATCCCGGGGCTGGGACACCCTTACCTCAGCATGGCCCCCCGGGGTCAGTGTCTTGCTGCAGCGCTCACAGCGTAGGCAGGGACGGTGCCAGTCCTTCCCCAGTGAAGTCACCTTCTCGGCTGGAGTGGGACAAGGAGGGAGGGTCACACCAGCTCCCTGCAGCATGTTCAGGGGGAGCATTCCCCGTGGGGATGTCACCTCCACATTCAAAATCCCAAGAGAGCCCTGTGCAACCCAGCCTCCCACATCGCTCCCACCTCTCTGCTGCCTCGCAGGTGACAGATGGTGGCCAAGGACAGCAATTACCACATGGGAGGTCACAGCAGGGGATACGATGCAGATAAAGCCCTGCACCCAGGAGTACATTCAAGAGGACCCACTCCTGAAGGCTCCTCAGGCACATCCCTCTGTGGTCCCAACCCTAAGCCCCCATCCCAGCCACTCTGCATGCCCCAGGGGTCCAGCACGGAGCCCCAGCACCATGGGCCGTGCCACTCCGAGGCATCACCCACTGCCTGCTCACCACCTTACCAAAGTAGACTCTCTTGCCACAGCGAGGGCACATGTTGGGCTCCCCGGTGAAGGTGGTGACACTGGAAGCTGGAAAAAAAGAGGTCATGGGCATGGGAAGCGGTGGGACATCTCAGCCAGGACACACAGGTGTGGAAGGTCCCCCCACACAAACACTGCACCCCACACCATTGCCAAATGAGGTGACTTTGGACTGACTGCCCATATGGCAAAGGGCCAGGCTGCCTGTCCTGTCCTGTCCTGCCCCTCACCTTTGCTGGGTCCCTTGGGAGGTGCAGCATTCACCTTCCTCTCCTCCACCTTCACCGGGTGCTCGATGGGTCCCGGCGCGGTCTGCCCCTCGATCTGCGGCTTGTCATAGATGTACGACCCGGCGCCGCCAATGTTCACCCCTGCACAGGGGCAGAAGGAGACTGCGATGACCTGGGAGCATTCGGGATTGCCATCCTCCCCCCAGCCCCCCGTCCCTCCTCCCTCAGGCCCACTGAGCCAAGGGCCAGCTCAGTCACTGCTGCATCTCAGCCCCGCCTTGCTTTCTCCTGACCCAGGCTTTCTCTAGCCACATCTGGGATAGGAGAGTGACTCCACCTTCTGTCTAAATGGGAATTTGTTTTCTACATATTTTAAAAAAAAAAAAAAAGGCAGCTGTCAGGATGGATCCCTCCCTCCTTTCTTTCCTTCCTCCCTCCCTCCCTTCCTCTCTCTGGCAGCTCTCCTCTCCCTCTGCACAAGGGAACAGCAGGGTTGGGACTGCAATTTGCTGGCTTGATGCTCAGCCCATGCTAGCCTGGCTCCTGGGATGTTTTTGGGGCTGCCAGTGGGGATTGAGGGGACCTGGCCCCTCCTGCAGCCCTGAGCACAGCTGCACAGGTCTGGGGGGGCACGGACATACCTTTGGGGCCAAAGAGCGTAGCATAACAGGGCTTATGGCAGAAAGGCTTCCCATCGTGCTGAGGAGAGAGGGTTAGTGTTAGGATGCTGAGCAGTGACCACAGTTCCCACAGGATTGCTTTCATCCCCCACTGGTGTTCAGAGACCACCATGGCCCTGCCAACACCCCAAAACACACCCAGCTGCAGGTCTGAAGTGACAGCCTAACCTGACCACAGTATAAACACTCAGGCTGTTCTGTGTGTGCCATGCCATGCGGCCGGAGCACCAGCACCTTGCAGCAGCTCAGCCAAGAAGCATTCTTAAGCCCCGACCCAGCGGTGTGCCACTGGGACCCAACAAGGCATCACTTTGCCCTCTCAGCATCCTGTGCACAGTCAGGCCATTACTGGGGGCACAAAGGACCATGAGAGCACTGAGCTTCGCCTCCCCCTCGCCTTGGCCTGAGATCAGAGGCCCTGCGTGGGCACTGGTCCCAGCCCAGCTGCTATCGGCCCCACTATCGTCTGGGGCGATTATCACAGGAAGGCATGAGGCAGGCGATAAGCCCCGGAGCTCCCCACAGCCATTTCTCATGGGCCAGCTGGAACAGAGTCCAAGAGAAAAGAGAGAGTGTTTGTGGCTGGAGCAGGGGGCCAGCAGAGCTGCCACACACACTATCCTGTCTAGAAAACCCACTAGAAGCCTGTTCTCAGGCAGGAACCCACCCCACCGCCTGCTCGGCTCCACTCAGCATCTCAGCCCTGCTTCTGCCCTGTGCTCCTTCCCTCCATCCCCTCTGCTGCAAGGCAAGGACTCCTTGCCCAAAAAGGGCAGGGTGGTAGGTGAGTAGAGGTGCTGTCCCTTCCCTCGCCTCCCTGTGCAGTGCTGTGCCAAAGCCGAGGGTTGGGATGGCAGGAGGTAAGGCTGGGGGAGTGAGCAGGCTGTGGGCTGGCCAAAGGCAGCTATAAAATATTGCAAGGCATAAATATCAGTATACTTGCAGTGTTACCATGCCAGAGGAGAGGGTAAACATTTAGCTGGTCTCCCTGTGACACCTTTCCAACCTAGCCTCCAAAAGGAGGGAGAAAAAGCAGGGAAAGGCCAAATCTGCTGTCGGCACAGTCGGTGGGGGCTTGGCTGCCATCCCCCATGGGAGCAGAATCCAACCTTATATGGAGAAGCAGCAATTCTGGGCTTAACCCGGCCTGAAGCACAGATCCACCCATGCAGCCCCATTCTCCCTGGCAAGACAGGCCCCAGTTCCCTCACTAGCTGTTGCTACCACCACCTGCTCCCCAGCTGTGCTGCCTGCTAAAACCATGCTAAAGAGCTGGTGACACTGTGGCATGACAGGTGCTGTGCAAACTCAGGGTACTGGGTGTCATGCTGGGGTGTCACACAGGAAAAACACAGTTGCTCCCAAGCCTGAGCACCTGCCCCCGCCGGCATGGCACCCTCACGCTCCCGGGCAGTGGCAGTGGCAGCACATTCCAGCACAAGCCCCAGGGCACAGAGAGCACAAATGCCAAGCTTGCATCACCATGACAACCCAGGCATCCCCGTGCTTGGTGTTTTTAACCACAGGTCAGCGCCGGCTCTCAGCACCCACACACCTTCAAAGCCTGTGCAATGCTCAAAGCCTGCCCAGTTCACAGAGCTGTTTCCAGTGCTTACCAGCCCTGCCACAGCTGCTGGGAGCCCACACCCAAGTGGCAGAGCTGGGACACTACATGTGGTGCCAGTACCACTCTGTGGTTTCTCCAGGGCTGTGCACAAGAGCTCTGGAGCACCATGAGTTGCAGCCACAGCGTTTGAAGCCACAGCATCCACTCCTGGGCTTGCATGCCACACGGACAGCCCACCCACATGGCATCAAATACCTGCCCCAGCCCTATTCCTGGGAATCCCTGTCGCTGGGGTGCTGGAGAGCCTACCAGGCTCCCCATGCGTGCCAGCACAGCTCCCACCCCGTCTGCCCCAGCAGCTCTTACCTCAGCGTGCCCGCCCGGGGTCAGGGTCTTGTTGCAGCGCTCACACTTCAGGCAGAACTTGTGCCAGTCCTTGCCCAGGGAGGACACCTTCTCAGCTGCAGGGAACACGAGCAAGGGGTAAGCGGCCGTCCAGCACCTGCTAAAGCCCCTGGGGAAGTCAGGCTCCAGGCACCTCAGGGGGCTGCACGTGAGGGGTGCTGCGCTTGACAGGGGCTGATCACCAGCACACTGCACACATCAGCCACACTGCAGGGACCAGGGACCGCTCTGCTGCAGCCCACAGGGTCCCTGCAGCCATGAGGGACATGGACACAGCCCCCCCAGCCTCTGACCCCCTCTAAGCACTGCACCAGCTACTAAGAAAAAAAGTAACTCTATCCCTGCTGAAGCCAGGACACCCACCCAGCTGCCATCCCACAGACACCCTTTCCCACGAGCCAGTCCAGCAACGGTAGCGTTTTCCTTCCTACTCCCTGTGTCTATTTTTACCCGCCACGTTACCCAGAATGACTCTGCTCCCATTCAAATATTTAGCGTTTCCATGCCCACCCCGCCCGTTTTAGTCATGCCTCCCCCACACACCTCCAGCTGCTCAGGCTGCCCGGGGAGCCTCAGCCACAGCTCCAGCCCTCAGCCAGAGCTGCTCCCAGGGGGACAAGATGATAGACAGCCTCCACTGTCACCCCGATGGATGTTTGGCCCTGGAAAACACCTGTCCCTTGGGCATGTGGGTGTTCCCCCCTCACTTCCCACCCGAGAATAGGCACAACGTGCAGATGGGTGCGCAGACACCATCCATGCATGGCCAGGAACCTGCGGAGCAACTCTCTGCTGGCACCGAAAACAGTTTCAAAGTATCAGTGGGCAAATTCAGGGAGGGCGAATGCTTTGAGACTGGTTATAATGAACACAATCCCTCTGGCTGGCTCCAAGCTGTATGTCTTCAGACGCACCCTGGGAGGCTGCCAGTGCTCCTTGCATCCCCAGCCTTGCACCCTCCCTTCTCCCTCTCAGCTCCTGGGGGGGTCGAGGGCTGCCTTGTGCCCCCCACCAACTCCTGTTTGCCCTCCCCCTCCCCTGCACATGTGCAGAGACAGCTGGAAAACAGTGTGAGCCTGTTAAAGCCACCGTAAAACTAAATCAGGAGGGCCAAATAAAATACTTAACAAGCAAATAAAAGCGCAATCGGAGCCAGCCCCACTCTACAAGAAGACCTCCTCTGGGATGTCGAGTTTCCCCTCTAAGGACCTCAGCAAATGTCACCTGTTTGCATCAGGTCAAGATGGGGGTCAAGAGCTCCTCTAGGGCAAGTCCTGGCTTCCAGAGCCACCCTCCTCCCAAGGCAAACAGCTGTGTCCAGGGCACGCCACAGGGCCAAGATAAGCCAAGACAATGCCATCACCACCCAAAAATTCAATCCCAGCACACAGCAGGGTGGCCAGTAGCAGGGGAGGGCAGCACTAGGGGGCAGAGCCAGAGTCACTGCACCAGGGTGCAAGGGAGACCCCTGAGAGTGTCCCCAAGCAAGCACCTCGAAGATAGACTTGGGGGACTGGCATCAGCTGGAAAAAGCTCCAGACCCACCCTCCAGATGCCACAGATGGGTCGAGGCTGTTGGATCAAACCCAGGTGGGAGCACACAGCAGGGTAAAGGGATGCCCCACCACAGCCAGGGTCTGTGCCTGCCTGCCAAAAGCTGCCAGGGCAAATTCCTGCTGGCCCCAAGCCCAGGGACTCAGGAGGGCTCATACCTCCCAGCCCCTCACAGCAGGCACCACATGAGGAAGGGGCCCTTCCTTTCCTCTGTAGCCCTTATCTGTCTCTGGGAGCAGAGGACCACCCCCAGGCTACAAGTACTCCCCAAAAGCAAGGGGGACACAGAGGTCCCAGCGTGCTGCTGCCATGGGGCCATTGCAGGAGCCCTGCATCCTCCCAGCCCTCCCTGGCAGGATCAGGTCCCTCCCCAGGGTGACCGGGGAGGGAAACAGAGCGTGATGGGCTGAAAGCTGAGCCAGGGGCTCGGGGCCAAAGAACCACTCGGCTTTGTCAAAGTGGATGCACAGCCAGGCCAGGCTGCGCTGCGGCTGCGTCACCCCCAGCTCCCCCCGCCACCGCGACCCAGCGCCTTCATGGCCCTGGGTACAAAGCAAGGAGGAAGCTCCGGTCGGATGTTTTCCAGAGGTCATTGCAATTACAGCCGGCCACAGCCCACGCCAGCTCCTTCCTGCTCCCGCGATAGGAGGTGCTCATCCAACATCCCCCCTCCATAATGTTTTAGCAGCTGTAAATCCCTGCTCCTCCCGAACGGATGCACCCCCCGCCAAGGCATCCCCGGGCCGCGCAGGGCAAGAGGGATCCCACTGGCACCCACAGTCCCTGGCAGGAGATGGGGCAGGAGGGAGGAGGTGGCTCAGTGCACTATCCTGCTCCCGGGGCACAAGGACAGCCCGGGAACTACGGGGACTGCCCCTTGCCTCCGGATGGAAACGCCACGCAGGGGTTGGTCAACAAACAAGGCTGCAAACAAGGACTCCCGGGGGACGCGTGCGGGACCGGCACAGCCGGGATGGCTTTCCAGGAGGCATTGTTCGAGCCGAGCAGAGGAAGCAGCTTGGAGCCACCCCAGCCCATTTCCAGGGCAGCGGCGTCCCGCCCGCGGCCACGCCATCCCATAAATCACTGCGGAGGGAAAGAACCAGCGCCCAGATTTCCTGTCACCCGGCCACATCTGCTCCACCATTGCATCAGCTCCAGAGGAAAAGTCTCTGGCCACATCCTCCTGCTGCTGGGCAGCTGCTGGGGGGAGCCCCGCTCCGCACCCCACCATCGGCACTGCAAAAGCAGCCTGAGGATAAGCAGTGCCCGGGCTGCATCCAGCTCTGCGCAGGGAGTGTGGGATGTCAGCGGGCTCCGGTGCAGATGTCGCACCACACCCAGCCTCTGCCACTGAATGCCATGCCCCCGTCCTGCCAGCAACACACAGAGTGCACGCTCATCCTGCTCTGCTTGCTGGATCCCGCACTTGCACACAGCCCAGGGCAAGATGCTGCACTCAAGACAGCTGAATTTAAACCAGCTGTGCAGCACCCTCTGGAAGGGCAGAGTTAAGGGTACTTGGCTGCAGGAATTTCGCCTCTGCCACACGTGTGTGACTCAGGGTTTGCCAGCCCTGGGTTACCCACCTCGCCGTGGTGCCCATCCATAATAAACCTCTCCCCAAGAGAAATGCCCCCGCGGAGAGGTGGAGGCAGGGCCGGGTACGTGCCCGGCTGCAGGATGTAGCTGTGAGGAGGATTTGCTCCGCGGGGGGTGAAGCCCACACTGACAAGGGACAGCACCAGGGCTGGGTAAAATCAGAGGCCAGGAGCGAGAAAGCAGCCGAGGGGACTGTCAAGGCAGACTGTTCCCACAGCTCCGCGGCAGCCCCACCCCAGAGACAACGCAGCTCATCCCGTAATTATCTGCCGTGCCCAGACAAGGCAGCTGGCGCTGGCCAGAGGTAAGCGCATCTTCTCGGGATGGGAAGGGAGCATCCCTCCTCCCAGTTTCTGTGCTCCAGGCCCTCGCACAGGTATTTCCACAGCCTGACGTCAGCACTGCTCCCAGCTGGAGGCTTATTCAGCAAAAGCAACCATAGCTGCAGCTGCATCTCTGCGGAGGGCTGGGCTGTGCCCCATCCATCCCACCACAGCCCTGGAAGGGCAGAGGGAAGGGCTGACAAAGCCCAGTCTCACAATAAGGATGCCAAATCCTCACAGGGATCCAGCGACGGGCATCCCTGGAGGAGAGGGATGCTGTCAGACCGACAGCAGATGCACTTCAAAGCAGTTGCTTGGGAACACGAGCAAGTTGCTTGGGAACACAAAGGAATGAATAAAAGAGAAAAGTGCAGGAGAAGGAGCCGGGTAAATGAAAACAAAGCCGAGAACCGGGGCAGCCGGCAGCCTCGTCCCTCCCCTGCTCCTCACAAAGTGGCCGGGAGAGGAAAACGGCAGAGGGAGAGCTTAAGGATTTCCTGCCATGCCATGCCGGGCCATATCCCAGCCATGCTGCCCTGCCAAGGGTCTGCACTGCCTTCCCATGTCCCTCACCCTGTCCCCCCTCCTGCCCTCCTCAGGCATGGCCAGGCAGCTCCTCTCCCCCATCCCACAGCCGGTGCTGACGGTTACACCGCACCGTGATTTTGTGGCCAAGACATATATATTTAGCTTCCCTGCAGCAAGGCAAGGCAAGGCAAGGCAAGGCAGCCCTCCAGCCCCAGCCACTCACTTGCTGGGCTCCCTCCAAGTGCACAACAAAGCCAGCTCAGTACAGCCTCACCACAGAGCACAGCCCAGGGGGAACAAGGAATATCCCAGGCAGGGGCTCCTGCTTCCAATCAACTGGAGAGACAAGATCTTCCCCAGGACCCAAGCACCCATGTAGCTGAGTCACTCGGGTGCAAGGGAGAGTTGTTTGATTTCCAGGTGCAGCCCTAATGCACAGCATGGCTCCTGTCCACCCCACTGCTTCCTGCCTCTCCTCTGACAGAACCTCACCTACTGCAGGCACTTTTCTGGCTGTGAGCCTCCAACCTCCCACTCTGGTTCACAGGACCAGGGCAGCCTCCAGCAAGTCCCTCTCCATTTTCCACAGGGCTTCATCAAGCAGCATCTGCATGGAATGCATTTGAGGTCAGGCAGCTCAACTGTGTATGTGTTTGTGCTGGGAGAGGACCAGCAGTGTTTCCAGCCAGGCATTGGGTTCAGCCAGGGCTGAGCCTAAAAAATCAGCTGCTTTCCAGCTGCACAGCGGCCCCACATGGGAGGCACGGCAGGCAGGACCCCGGCCAGCAGCAGGAGCCCAAGAGCCAGTGGTGCTTCCCTTGCCCACCACACAGCCAGGGGAGCAGAGCGACCAGCGAGAGGGGGGCACACACAGGCACACAAGCAAACCACTCCCTGGGTAGGTGCTGGTCCAGAGCACAGTGTTCCCTCTGCACACTGAGATGCCATCTCTGGAATGCAGTGCCAGGGGGATGAAACAGCTTCCTGGCCCATTTGGCAAGAGCAGGATTCTGGGACATGCTGGAGCGGCTAAGCCTGTCAAAGTGCCCCTCCAGCCCCACGACTACTCACCTCCCCACCCTGCTGGCCCCCCCAACTCCAAACAAGGCTTGGCCCTGGGCTGTGGGCAACAGAGACAGCAGGGGGAGAGGATGCTCAGAAAGGAGCATCTGCAGCACTGGTGCTCCCCACCAGCAAGTGCACATCAAGCTGGTTCTCCTCCATCCATGTGCCAGGATCTATCCCCTACCATCACCTCCCTGGTTGCTTCAGGACCTCTGGCAGGAGCAATGGGCACCACCATCACACCATAGCCAAAAATGGCACCATGGCACACACTCCAGGCTCTGCACTCGATTGCAACATTGCAGTGACAGATTTTCCATTACTTCTTGCTTAGGCGTTCCTGCTCCGCCTTTCCTTGCCTTTCCTTTCCAGTCCCATCACCTCGCCTCTCCCCATCCCTGTGCTCCTGCCAGGGACAGGGAAGGAGGACAGGAACACAAAGATCTCTGCCTGTCCAGGATTTGAGACATGGGTGCAGGACTTCATAATCCAGACAACAAGCGGCGGTCACTCAGGACTAGCCAGGCTTGCAGAGAACAGCCTGCTAGCCCCAAGCCTCCAGCACCCATGGCACCGGGAGCAGCACCGCTCCCAACAGCTGGCGATGCCGGCACCACACTGTGTAGGAGCCCCAGCAGCTCCAGCAAGAGTGAGGGGATCCAGAACTCACACTATCCCATTCCACCCTCTCACAGATAATTTTCTACAGCTCATGCTATTTTCCTGAGGGAAAAGCTCATGCTAATCAGCCTGTTCTTCAGCTTCCCACAGAGGCATCCCTCCCCCCAGCAGGGCCCTGCGCAGGGAGCAGGGAACTGGAGCATCCTTAGTTACCACTCTGCAAGGTCCACACTTGTTCCAAGAGCAGCCACCCCAAGACATGGGAGCAGAGGGTTCTCCAAGGAGCCCAGCCAGCTCTGTGCCAATGGCTACACCGGCTGCACTTGAAGAGCCGCTTCCTTTGTTAGGGACAGCTGTAAAGGAAATCAAGCCCTCCTGCCTCTCCTGCCCCACCGTCTCCCAACAGCCAGTGCCTGGAGCCAAGGACAGCGGTTACTTATTAATTGCAGAGCAGCTTCTGCAGCTTGAATTTCGCTGGGCTGACCTGCCAGTGCAGTGCTCTGCAGGGAGAGCACCCTACACCTCATGGCACCCCGTGTCCTGCTGCACTCCAAGCGTGACCACGGGTCAGGCATCTGCTGCGGGCCCCTTGAAGCACGCTGGGCTTGGACCCTCCTTGCTTCCCAGCTGGATGTGTCCATGCCCTTAGTCCCCCTCTGGCACTCCACCAGCAACCCAATCTCCGGCTGCAGACACAGCTGGGACAAGCCTGGAGGGCTACTGAGTGACTCCCACTTGCTTTTAGGATGCCCCTTTCCAAACAAATAGTGCAGCAGCTTCCCACCACCCCTCACACTCCCCAGCACGTGCAGTGAGCTCCCCAAAAGCCGCCCACTGCTGGACCCCGCTGCACGTGTGCTTGCCACATCCCAGGGGCTTTTTCCTGCCTTGTGCTTGGGATGGGAAAATAGGAAACCCCCTGCTGCTGCAATCCCCCGCAGTTCCCTGGGAAGAAAGGACAGGAGGCGGAAAGGCTTGGCCAGGGCTCCCGGTGACCCTGCAAAACTCATTTAAGGCTAGCAGTGCAAAAGGGAGCCAGGGAAATGTGTGGCTGTTTGCCTGCAGGAGACTCCAGTCCCTCCGGAGCTTCCTGCCAGAAGTGATAACCTAAACCCAATCCCAGGCTGCTGCCACCTGCCAGCGGATGGGAGCTGATCCTGCAGCCGCCAGCAGTGCTGCTCCTCCAGTTAAACATTCACTTCATCCCGCCAACCTCCCCAAAGCGGGAAAGTTAGCCCTGGCCGTTCCTGGAAACAATGTCACAGACCTCAGCCTGCTTTAAAAAAAAAAAAAAAAAAAAAGGAAAAAAAGCCAGAAAACTATTTTTATATTTCCCTGTGCTTTTTAAAGAAAAAAAGCTCATTCTGTAGCTCAGGAAACGCCCACATCCTCCTGACTGCACAGGGAGGAGCCCACTGGATTTTTCCAGGGAGCATGAAGCAACAGGCATGCTGGAAATGAGTTTTCCATAGGTACCCACGACTGCTGGCGTTGGGCAGCCTCTCTGGCACTGCACGGGGCTGGGAACAGGACACGGTGGCATTTCTCACACATGACCCACGGCTGCAATCCCAGGCATTCGAGAAGTTACGAGCTGCCAGCGTTCATTCAGCACAGGCAAGGAGACTCCCGAACAAGCGGGGCTTTATGAATCACCTCCCCGTTAAGCTTCGGGCCAGCCCAGGAATTCACAATTGATACCAAACCCTGGACGCAGAGCTGCCATCACCTTCCCACCAAACCACGCGGTCCATCAGGAGGAAAGCCCAGGGGCCGCGTCCCGGAAAGACGGCTCAGAGTTTGCATCCAGCTTTTATGCATTGAATAAACGGACCTAGGTTTGTTCTGCCAGAGCCTGGGCGGTTCCTCAAGGAAAAGCTCAAGGCATCAACAGGGACATGCTCCAGCCTATCTCAGCTCCAAGCACAGAGAAATTTTTGGCTTGCTCCTGTCTCAACTCACCCCCCCCAGTCTCTCTTAGGGGCAGCAGGGATGGCAGTTCCTGAGGGAAGGTGTGGGGTAGGGGCTGCCACTCCTCTGCTGCCAGGCACCTGCCTGTAGGGCACAGTGTCCACCCCTTGTGGGGCAGGAACAGGGAGCCACGAAGCAGCAGAGACCTAGGTAGGGACCACTGCACCTACAGAAACCCTTCTGGAGAGAGAGAGCTGGCACACAGCTGGGGGCATGGGGTACAGCCCTGTTCCACCCCCTCAGGAGACCCACAAGGCCCCCAGCACGGGCGAGAGAAAGAGCACGGGCACTGCTGGGGGCTGGTGCTTCACCTCCTGGCACAGCCCGACCTCCGCAGGCAAGGCGGGGGTCCCAGAGCCCAGCCCCAACCCCCCACAAAGGGCAGGCTCATCCCTGGAGAGAGAGGAGCGACTCTGACCCCGGGTCAGTGCCCAGCTGGCTGGGCGGGCACTATTTTCTGCTTAAAAGGGAAAAGATTCACACAAAGAAAGACATCCAAGGGGCCGAGCCCTTCCCACCCCCACACAAATAGGTTTATTTAAAGGAGGAAGACAGCAAATTCCTATTTCCCTGTGTTTACTTGGAGATGGCCGGAAAGGAATGAAAGCACCAACGCCTCCAATGCTCAGGCACCATCAGGACCTTTTGGTATTTCTTCACCAAACAAACGCACTGAGGCAACAGGGGCTGGACCCCGAGCACAGCAGGGAGATGGGCAGGGAGGGGGGCAGGGAGGCAGTGCCAGGCCAGCTGGACTCCGTGGCCAGCAGGTCCCAGGAGGCAACTTGGGCTGGAGTGCTGGATCCATCCTGAGCCTGCAGTACAGTCCCACGGGTGCCCACCCCGAGGGTGCTCACCCAGAGGGGTCAGCTCACTCCCCGGGAAGCTCCTGGCCGGGCACTGCCACTCAGGGGGAAGCAGGCTGGGGCAGCTCCATGGGGAGCGTCAGGGAGGCACAAAGGGCCAGCCCCTGCTCCCACCTCCACCCACCTATTCCCGGCTTTCTGCAAGCCGGGCGGCGGCGCTCAGCCCGGGGTGCCCGACGGGACACATCCCAGCCCCGGTTCCCAAAGATCCTGACCAGCCTCAACCCCAAGCAGGGCCCTCGGAGACCTGCAGGGACTCGCTGCTGCCCTAACCCAGCCACGGGCGTGTCAAGATGGACCTCTGAGCCCAGGCGCTGTCTTTGAACAAGTCCCGTACAAACCCCAGAACCCTTAATTAGCTCACCCAGATGGGAACAGCCCGCAGAGGGCTGGCTGCGAGGCCAGACAGGGAGGGGTGAATGGCACACCTGGGGCCAGGCTTGCAGGGAATCAAAGAAACTGGCTGGGAGAAGGTTTTGTTTGCACCTGCTACCGCCGGCTTCTCCTCCCTAAGAGACCCTTGGATCATGGGCTCCCCCTGCCCAGCACCCCGGCCGTGTCGGGTGGGCTGGGTTCCCCTGACCCAAGCCAGCAGGTACCTGGGGACATGAGCCACCCCATTCTCAGCACCTCAGACTGCGGGCACATGTCCGAACCAGGGAGCACGGGAGGGTGCCCGGGGTCCCCTGTCACCCACAGCCCCCGTGTCCCCTGTCCCAGGGCCAGCCAGCAGCACCCCCAGGCACAGCCCGGGGATGAGGGTCCGGGGGGGCGGAGGGGCAGAGCAGAGGGTTCGCGGCCGCTGCCGGGGGGCTCCGGGGGAGAAGCAGCTGCTGCTGGGCAGGTCTCCGGGTGCGTCCGGAGAGGGAAGCGGGAGATGCGCCGGCCATAGGGAGGGCGGGTGTGGGGACACATCCCAGGGGGAAAAAGAGAAGAGGAGGCGGGGATGCACCGGGACTCGAGGAAGGGGAAGGCAGGGGTGAGCGCCGGCTCTGGGCAGGGGAACCGGGCTGAGGTCCCGGCGATGCGTCTGGGCGCGGGGAAGGGGACGAGGGGCCGGGCCCCGGAGATGCGCTCACCGAAGTACACGGTCTTGTCGCACTTGGGGCACTTGGATGCCATGTCGGGAGAGCGGAGCCGAGCCGAGCCGCGCGGTGCCGAGCCGTGCTGTGATGTGCCGCGCCGTGCGCCCCGCTCCGCCCGGCCCCCGCCCACCGGCCCCGCCGCCGCCGCCGCCCGGGGGGAGCTGGGGCGGGGCCGCCCGACAAGCGCCGGCCCGGCCCGGCACGGACGGGCTCTGGATGGCGCGGTGCGGTCCGGCACGGCTCGGCTCGGCCCGGCCGGCCGCGGGCCCAGCGCAGCAGGTGCCCGGTCCTGGCGGGCGACAAGAATCCCCGCTGTCCCGTCCCCCACCCGCAGAGTCCAGAGTCGGCACGCGCGTGTTCCCGACTGCCCTTGCCCGGGAAAAAAAAAAAACATGATAAACAAGTTGCAATTAAGCGACGCGGCTTGTGGGTTTTTAGCGGCCCCGAAGGCACCGGCCGAGAGCCCCCCCGGCTACCTCCGGCCAGCAGCCGCCCCCGGGGCATGAGCGGACGGTGCCGGCCCCGGGCTATCCCCCGCGGAGGGGCTCGGGCATCTCCCACCGCCCCGCGGGACCCTCAGCCCGGACCTGCCCCAGCCCCGCTCGGCTGTCCGGCCACAGCGCCCGCGCCCCCCGGCTCCTGGCGCCATCCCGCTCCGTTGCCATGGAAACTTCCAGCTCAAAAACCCCTTCGGCTGCAAAGGGATGCTCAGGGATCCGTGAAGCCATGGCGAGGATATTCTGGGAGCTACGAAGCCATGGCGAGGCAGGACAGACCCATGGTGGGGTGCAGAACCCCTGCACCCGGGGGAGCCCCGCTTTGCCCGCCCGGCCAGATCCTGCCCCACGGGGAGGGCTGTGGGGAGCGCAGGGGAGGGGGTGTCCAGAGGAGGCGAGCGGGGCAGCAGGGCCTCTGACTGGGGTGTTCTGGGAGCTGCGTCCCTGCACCATCATCCCGCAGGCTGGGGCCGGGTGTTGGTAAACAGGACATCTGCCGCTCCGCAAGCAGAGCTCTTGTATTATTCATCAGCCGGCAGCCTGGCTCTGCTCCGCCGCCATTGTCACAGAATTCCTCCTTTCTCTGCCGGCAGCTGGTGCAGCTGCCAAGCGCCTGCCTGGCCCCCGGCGCAACGACAGGCTCGGGAAGGGAATCCGAGGCTCCGGGATGGGACAGGGTAACCCTGCCGGCGAGCTGCATGGGGGTGACGGGACAGGGATGCTTGACAGTGGGTTTCTCCATCGCTCATGCATCCTGCTGGGTAGAAAAGCCCAGGCATCCCTGTCACTCCTCGCCCAGCTGCTGTCACAACAATGTGTGGCTTTGTGGCCTGGGGGGTCCTTGCACAAGGGCAGGTGGCAGCGGTGCCTCCGGGGCGCCCCAGCCCCTCACAGCCCCTGGGAGGGGCAGCTGAGCCCTGTGCGTCCCATGACGGAGCCAACATGTCCCAGCCCAGGCCAGCAGCCACCAGGGTAGGACAAGAGCTGGGGTTTTTTGGAGCTGTCGATTTCTAAGAGACCAGCTAACCCCTTTCAGCACAGCCCCACGGCGCTCTAGTGGGTCCCTCTGTGCTGCCCAGTGTATCTGCAGCCCTAAAGCAGCCCATGGCAGCAGACAGGTGCCAACACAGCACCAGCAGCATCCCTGTGCCTGCAACAGCTCCTCTCCTGCACTGTGAGGGACATCCCGAAAAGGGTCTGCTGTCCAAATTCTCCAGATCCATAGAAAATTTCAGCTGATTTCCCAGCCGTGGGGGCTGGGGGGGCAGGAGGAGGAGGAAGGAGGCTGCATCCACCCAATAGCATGTGTGGGGCGGCCACAGGAGAAAGCCCGGGCTCTGCCACACTGCAGAACGAGCACCCAGCCCAGCTCTCGCCGGCCAAGGGCTTTTCACACACAGAAGCTGGGGGGAATTAAGACAAATCACCTAAAGGTGTGAATCCCTGTCTGCAAATGCGCTAAATCCCAAGCGGATATGCTCGTTCAGGAGCAAAGTGGCTTTAGCTGGTCGTGTCTTAATCTGCCCTGATTTAGGCTCGGCATGCTCCTGCACTGAGGGCAGGGCTGTCTTGGGGACAGGTGACTTAGGTGACACTGACTGAGCAAGCAGGGACAGCCCGGCTTCTCTGGGGACGGGACACCCAGTGCCAGGCACAGGACAGCTTGCTGCCAGGGGGATGCAGGATGTGAGCAGTGGTGTAGTGACACATGAGGGACACCCCTGACCTCGCTGTGCCTCTCCCCAGACAGGGGACAGGCTGGGGAGTAATTTTCACCAAAGGATGAATTTTACATCAGAAATTTATGGGCCCTCATCCCTGCCCAAGGGCTGAGCTGGAGTTTCCCTGGCAGCGGGTGACAAAGCTGCCTTTCAGCAGCCATGGGAGGTTTCTGGAGTGCAGCAGTGCCTGGGGGTGTCCTGGCCGAGGGGACCATCCCCCCAGCCCTCACCCCCATGGACGTGGGTGACCCATTTTCCTCCAATGGCACCAGCCTTGGGCAGCCTCAGGATTTCCTGAGCTGCGGTGGCCAGCTGGCTCCCTGGCCCAGACACATCCCTCTGCAGGGCACTGATGTTGGAGCTCTGCTGATCTGGCTGTGCCCTCAATTACCCACATCGGGGGCGTGAGGGGGCTTTCCTCCACTGAGCGGTTGGCAGCCCAGCATCCCCCTCCCCAATAAAGTGGGGGCTTCTAACCCACCCCCTTCCCTCAGGGATGCTGCACAGAGTGAAGCAGGAGCCATATCCCTACAACATCCTTTCCAGATGGGACTGAGACTGAAGCAAGCCCACATCCTAAAGCCAGTGTCTGTAGCTCCACTCGGAGCCTGCAAAAGGCGTGAGGCTGGGACCTCTGCCTAGGGCAGGTCGAACAGAGAGCTTTGCATGGAGATTAAGGGAAAGTAAGGAATAAATAAGGAATAACTCCCCTCAGGCTGCTTCTCCTTTGGCTCACCTCTATCCCCTTCCCTGCGCTGACGCCCCTCAGCTCTTTCTTCTTCCCTCAGATACATACCACAAAAACTCATGGACCCAGACAGAGCTGCTCATATGGGGAGTTGGAGCTGGACAGCATTCCTCTTCTCTCATGTTTTCTGGCACCTAGGATCTTTTGGATTTGTTACAGGGCAAGAAGAGACTAAGGGGAAAAAATACCCAATAAAAAATGTTAAGGCAAAACCCCTTGCTGCTGGCTGGGTGTGCCCAGAGGTCAGTGATCTATGCATGGCCTGCAGACCACCCACATGCCCAGCCCCCTCTGTCCCCCATGACAGGGTCACCCCAGGGCGACACGCTGCAGCTCTCTGTCACCCCTAAAGCTCCTGCACCCCCAGACACACCCACAACCAGGTGCTGGTTGGTTACAAATGGCAGAGGAGCCACCTGCTACCCATGCAAGTGACAGACACTGCCCACTGGCTGCCCCAGCTCTGCCTGCATTTTGCCTTGGTCTTTGCTGTTAGGCAGGAGTTTCATAGAAAAACTGTTTGGGCTTCCCTTCATAGCCTGGGAGCAGTTCCCTGTGGTTGCTCAGGGATGTGACAGAAGAAGCCTTTCACAAAACCTGGCAAAACATTTTTCTTTCTTTCTTTCTTTCTTTCTTTCTCCACAGCCCTCTTGGACATGCAGTGGCTGCCAGCCTGGATCTGGCTGTCCTACATCCCAAGCTGGGGCTGCATGGGAGCTGGGGCTGCTGGGGCTGCACAGGAGCCTGCCTGCAGCAGGGGAAACCTGGCCCCCAACACAAGGAGCCCAGGGCTGGCTGGGATGGGGAGGAACTGCAGATGGAGCAGGGACAGCCCACACATGCCGGGTACCCAGCCTTGCTGACCAAGGGCATCTGCAGGATAAGCACACGGCTCGGGAAGGGGAGCACAGGGGCTTAAGAAGGATTAGCAAGAGATGGGAAGATGGAGGAGCAGAGCAAGAGCATGCCGAGGGGCTGGCAGGAGCTGGCTCTTGTCAGGCAGCACATGCCACTGACCAGGGCTCGGCACGTCACCGCCTGGCCCCGGCGCCCGTTATCTGGAGCTCCAACCATCCACTTGTCACTTCTCTCCTTTAAAAGGTACCCGAGTCCCTGCCGTTATCAGGCACAGTCGATAGCACTGTCACGCCTGCAATAAACAGGTTTACAGATATCCCACTTGTCCTTGCAACCTGGAATGGATGTCCCCATTGTCCCTGCGACCCCTTCCCAAGGGGCTGTGGCTGCCGGCCCACCCAGGGCCAGGGACCATCCCAGCAGGCTGCATGCAGATGCCAAGCATGTAAATACTTGATGTGGAGCACGTGAACCTCCACAGAGCAGGCACAATGCCTCTGTGAGGCAGTATCACAGTGCCTGAGCAGCAGTGCTCTAACCAAAAAAAGGCAGGAAAACAGCTGGAGAGACCAGCACTCAAACCCCTGGGAGAGCCAGGCACTGTGGTGGGACTGCAGCGGGGAGGCTGTGCAGAGTGGCCAGGTGTAGGGGTGGCTGGCACTGGTGGCTCCTCCCCAGTTTTTCCACGTGAAGAAAATGCTGCCCCAGGGGACAGGCTGTGCTCAGAGCCAGGCCTCGGTGGCAAAGTTCAGCTCAGGGCAGTTTGTCATTAAGCCCTCCCAGTCCCATGGCCCCTGCTGGACATGCTGTGGCCAGAGGTCGGGCCAGCCACGGTGGAACACAGCTCCGAGGGCTGGCACAGCAGAAGGAAAAGTGTGTAAAGTGGCTGCCCAGCTTTCATTGTTTGTGGCCCATGTGCACACCACCTCCAGGACACAGCTCTCAGCAAGCTCCTGGGGTAGGGATGGGGCTGGACACATAATCCAGCACCTCACGAATTCTGTGATGTCTCCACGGCACCATCTTCTTCTTCAGCATCACAAGGGGGAAGACCCACCCATTAGGATGCATTTGCCCCAGACAATATGGGCATCTCCCTGGGATGCAGGGAAAGGAGGGCGCTCGTCCGCACGCTCCACACGCTCCTCTCTCGCGTGTCCTGCCCGGGGGCAGCCAAGGCGCAGGCAGGGGGAACAAACTCGCTCCTGCTCAGATGGAAAATCTCTGAACGAGCACGACTTGGCTGGAACCCTCCAGGAAGGACCTGTAAATCTGCTGGCTGTGACGCTGCCAGCATCCCACGGAGCACTGGATCCAGGTGGAGAGTCCCCTTGCAGGCGGGAAGGGAGGAAGCTGTCTGCAGAAAGATGCTGAATTTATGTTATTCATACTCGCTCCAGGAATGTGGTGAATGAACTTGCAAAGCCCAGGGCAGGAATCAAGTGTGCTTCAACCCTGACCTTGCCTGACTTTCTTCCAGGCTGAAGAGGAGGTGGAGACAAGCCCCCAGCCCCACAGCCCATCTGAATTTACTGTGTGCCTTTTCTTGTGGCAGCTTTCCTCCCCCTGCATGCATAAATTGTGATCATCAGACACTGAGTCTTTTACCAGGTTTCAAAGGTGGCCAAGCAGGGCAAAACCCTTCTGTCAGCCCCCAGGAAGGGAAGAGAGGGCAGCAGGAACATGGGGCCATGGGCTATGCCAGCCTACTCCCTCAGACCGGGCAGTAAAGACATGCTCAAGACACATGCCCAAGACATGTTTATATCCTGAAGATGGGCATCACAGTAGATCCCATCACTGTTGGCTCTTGCAGGCTCACCTAGAAAAACACTGACTAAAAAGTACATTTACAGGAAAAACCCCAAACAAACCCTCGCCAGCTAGAGAGGACTGTCATGCCTCGACTTGCCTTTCTGCAGCGATCTCTCCTTTCTTTCTCTAAAGCTGCTGCCAAAGCTTATTTGGGTTAATGGTGTTTTTAAGCCTGTGCCCTCTTGATGGATTAAGAAAACCAGAAAAGATGCAGGGTCCAGTTTCTGTAACTGTGTCAAACCCCTGCTTCCCCCAGCCAGTCAAAATCTGCAAGCTTTTATTCGTGCTCTTCCCAGAAATCCCCCAGGCTGGCACAACTCCCGTGCCAGTGCTCAGGCCCACGTCCCTGTCTGTGTAAGCAGGTAAGTGCCCTCTCCTCCCATGGGAGTGGGAGGCAGCTCCACCATGATGCAAGCCGACCATCCAAAAGAGCCTCTCCAGCTTCCTAAGGTCTGGTTTGTGTAACACTCTCTCTGAGAGCCAGAGCCCGCAGCAGAGCTGGCACCAGCTCCAAATTTCCATTTCAAAGGCAATTTCAGCGTGTATTTTGCTTTACAACTCTCCAGTAGTGTCCCGGTTACAGCCCTCCTCCCACAGCAGGAATGCCAGGTTCGGAATTGTTAGTTTTGGTCATGCTTTGCTTTTTTTCATAGTGTTTCAGCAGTGCTGTTACAGTCAGGGCGCTGCCTTCACGTTACAGCAGCAAAAGCAGAGATCACAGGGAGCTGCTACTGACAGGCTGGTAAAATGCAAAATGCAATGTAAAAAAAAGCTCCCAAAATACCACAGTTAACTTAAAAAAAAAAATCAAAATCTGTAACAAAAGCATTTTGGCATAAAATATTGTAGGAATGTTTGGATTTCTGTTTTGTTTTTTAAATACTTTCCTGACCAGCTTCCTGCTTCTTTTAAGCCTGTAAAATTGCAAGCATGGTACTGAGTCTGGAGGCCAGCATGCTCCATCCACGTGAGCACGGAGCACAGCCTTCTCCAAGGGATCAGAGCTGAGCCTGTGACATGCCTGCTCCCACGTCTGCTAGCAAGAAAGGCAAGCGAAAGATGGGAATGCCAGGGACACATGGCCAAAGGAAAACACCCAAATGCATGTGGCAAAATTTACTACGTCCTGGACACGTGTGGTAGACCTGACCTGCTTCAGGTGAGCACTTCCAAACTCCAGGCTCTGCACATGGAGCTAATGCACCCAAGTGCCTGCCTGGCCCTCACTGCAGCTCCCAGCAGAATGTGTCCCCTACAACCTCAGGGGCTCTTTAGGAGGTAGAAGCAGGGGGCAGAAGGGACACAGAAAATGGGACAGTATCCCAGCTGTATGAACGTTGTTTTATTTTTACAAGGCTCTAGAGCAGGAGGGTGAATAACTACAGGCAATTCCTGCAGCTACAGCACATGAATGTGAATACAGGAGAGGCTGGTACAGGAGAGGCTTAGTGACAGCAGTCGGCTTAAGAGAGTGACGCCTCAGGCTTGGATAGGTCAGTGGCAGGACCACTCACTGCACTTCCCAAGAACCAGCATTTTCCTTCTGTTGCTAAAGGTATCTTCCAACCCCTCCTCCCAAGCTGGTACAAACATAAGCCAGTGAAACACATGGCAGTGGAGTCTGCTACCGCATGCCAAAACCCAGCATCCCTATTGAAGGACACACAAGGATCCTTCAAAGTCAGGGCAGCACAGGACATGCTCTCTCCTTGCCTGGACTCATTCCCAGAGCAATCTCTGGAGCTGCTCCAAGAAAGCTTTTAAGTTGCTGGAAACTGCAGGGCTGGCACCCCCAAGTGGTTCCTGAGCCTTTGGTGCAGCCGGAGCCGCTTCTCACCAGGCTCATCAATAGTTCATCCACTGGGAATCACAGTGCAGAGACTCTGGCACACCGGGGTGTCAGAGCTCCCCCAGCCCCAGGCAGAGCACAGGTCTCTGCTACCGCAGAGGCATCGGCTCAAAATCCCACCACAGAGGGGCTGAAGCCAACTCGGGCATGGAGTTTTTCAAAGTGATGTATTCAGATTTCATTTTGATACAGGAAGGAATCCCTATGAGAGCTTTCCCTCACAGAGAAAAGCGTTACAAAACCTTCCTGCGGCTGGCAATGTTTCTTATGTACAAAAGGTTAATCCTAAAGATTGATGGAGACAAAGTAAAACTGCCAATTGACACTGGTGCCTTGCCCTGAAGGCTTTTGGTCGAGTAAGCTTGTGCCCTTCCTGATTAGCATATCCTTCAGGAATGGCTGTTTCATTCCACTTCTAAGTTATGGACAGGAAACATGACCAGTAATATAGGATACACTTACATCTGCCAAGTTGCACAGCTACTCACAGCCACGGAGTAAATCCTACCACTGCTGAGCAGCAAACGAGACCAAACATGGAGCCTGCGCTGCTCATCCCAGCAAGGAGCGGCCGTAGCAACACAGAATGACAGAACTGCCCCCGGGTTGGGTTGCTGACCCCCAGGGATCTCCCTCTGCCACATGCCAGTCATGCCCTGAGCAGTAGGACACATGAGCCTCTGCGCACAAAAGGCTCATTCAGAGCCCCGGCGCTGCATCTGCTGCCACGTTTCAGAGGAGGAGGGAGGGAGATGCTGAGGAGGGAGCTTGAACCGCTGGAAATGTTTGAACTGCACATGAGGGGAATCAAACTGTGAGTGACTCTTGCCCAGTACAACATAACAGCACCAGTGGCACAGGGATGCACAAACACTGGAGAGCAGAACACGGCTCCAGGGTGGGAGGGAAGGTGCAGAGGTGCGTGCACCAGGCAGACGGCCCCCGAGCTGCGGCGGCTATTTCACAAGAGACAAAAAGCAGATGTTTCACAAAAGCTCACTTTCCAGGTTTATTAAGTAAAGTTAACTGAATTGTTTTCATTTTGTGGGGATTCCTTTCCGTCTAACCTGGCAGGTTAGCAGAGTTGCACAGAATCACGGTTGGACTGTGATAACCCAAATACAACTTTGGCTCATCTCACCGCTGACACATATGGAATGACTTGGGGGTTATTACATGCTGTGTCTGCTTGAGGCAGGTACATGTACAGATCAGCACAAGTTGCAAATGATAGTTTACATCCTTTCAAAACCAAGCAGGGCATTCAGCAAATGCACTGCCATGAGAAGACATATGAAAAAGAAATGATACAGACTTGCAAATACATAAGAAGTTCAAGAGATGCAAGAAACCTCAAACACAAGAAATGTCAAGGGGGAAAAAACCACTTAATTTCAGACACAATGTGTTCAAATGAAAAGCCATCTGTAATTTAAAGTCCCTTCAAAACGGGAAACATACAGTAATGCAATTAAAGAGAAACCAGGTCTCATCCTGGGAAACGTGTCCAAAAGCACTGATGCACAAACAGGTTCAGAGTTCTAAGCAAAATGTCCCTGGGCATTGGTGTACTTGACTCTTGGAGCCAGAGCAAAGCAACTCATTACACTTGCTGGGCCTACTGCTGGCTCTCGGTGGCCTGACAGCACGTAGGATTCCAGGTGTCATAGAGAAGGCAGCACACAAACTGCTGGTTACTGGGAGAAATGCCACGGGCCACATCTCCCGGGGAGCAACTACAGTAAGGACACCTAATTCTGGTAGCCTGGCCTCCACTGCACACAACGTTAGTGTAATGTTCTGCAAGGTTCTTCAGTTCTTAGCTCACTCCTTTCTCAGCCTGAGTTGGTTCTGTCTCGTGCATGAGCACAACTGGCTGTGCAAAATGATCCAAAAAACAGAAGGGACAGGACCAAAGAAAACTGGCTGAACCTGGGGCTGGCTTTCAGCTCCTATTTTCAAATAGCAGTTAAAGGTTGGAAATTTATCTACAAAAGAAATAATATAAATGAAATAAAAAAATGGCACCGTCCACAAAATTAAAAAAAAAAAAGGAAAAGAAAAATCTTACAACACAGCCTCGTAAAAATGGCTTAGCAATGAGAGCTCAGTCACAAAATGAAGGGTTCTAGCTCTTCGTACATCAGAAGAGGAAACAAAGCTAAAAAGTACTAGTCCACATTCTCTTAATAAGTTAAACTTACTTTCCCTCCCCCTGTCTACAAAAGGGGTAGAAGCAAAAGGGAAAAGAGGCTACCAAAAATTAAAAAAAAAAAAAAAAGAAAAAGAAAAAAAAAGAAAGAGCGTGAGAGAGAAAGACAGAGAGAGATAGAGAGAGAGCAGTCTGTGGTCAGAGGCTCAGAGCAGGGCTGAGTTCCTTTTAAGGGTTTAAAAGATGCAAAACAGTTCCTCAAAAGTTCCCTCTCTTCGACAGTTAGTTCAATGCTGAGCCATAGAAACTCAAGTAGATACTGGAGGAGAGATTCTGTCGGGCAGATCCACCGCCGTGCGGAGCTGCTCAGCGTGTGTTAATCCTCGATGATTATGGGTTCATCATTCATGGGCTGGCGGAGCTGCACTGTCTGGATGGGCCGGAGGATAATAGGCTTGTAAGGGCGTCTGGCGGCTCGCTTGGCTTCGGAGGAGGAAAGCAGCTTGCGGATTTTCCTGCAGACAGTAAGGAAGAAAGGAAGGGATTACAGAGACTGGATGCTAAGGCAGCATAGGTTTCTCCCTTTCTCCAAGGGAAATCAGGCCTACACATGCAGGGGCTGCTCGCTAACGGGGTGGGCTGACTCTGGTTCTTTTTGCAACGTCTTCCCTGGGAAACTTAGGTTTTCTGATTTATAAACCCCCCAATGATGAGGAAATTGCATTCTCTGTTCCAGAATCCTTCCCCCTCAGAGCAGAAGACATTCTGGTCCAGCCTTGTAGCACCAGGGTCTACTGCTGTGAATATAACGTGAAATGGTCGGGATAGTCCATTTCTATACCACTGATTTATTTTGAATTTATTTTCAGCAGTCGGACATGCTGGAGGCAGCTTTGTGTGAATTTATAAAGCCAAGTTACAACCAAACCTCTTCTGGCAATGCTGGTCACTCCCCACCTGCTAATGCAGAGCACTCTGCCGCTCCTCAGCCCCAAGCAGGAGCTCACAGCTCCTGGAAACCCACAGCACAACACGGAGCTGTGCCTCAAGGCTGAGCTGTGCAGGGATGCTCCGTGACAGCCTCTAACCAGTGAACCAGTATTGGAGCCTTTCCCTCACACTGGGAACACTAATAGGGAGTCCCCTCTTCTTATTTCTTCCACACTATGTATGCCCAACCCAAAAATGGGCAATATTCATATCTTGCACTTGTTAAGGATTTCCCTATATGTTACAAGACTGGCAGCAAGTCTTATCAGATGCAGGAAGCAGTTTTCCACATGGAGAGAAAGCAACAGAGACAGAGAAAAGGGAGAGGATATACCAAAGTTTTAAAATTACCAAAATAAGTTAGACAGGGACAATACTGAATGACTGCTTGTTTCTTTTTGTCAATACCAGGCTTAGACGTAAAGGAAGTATCCTAAAAAAAACCCCATCAAAACCAAAATACCTGCAACATTCTCATTACTGTGTAATGAGAATGAGGAATTCTTTTACAGAGGATGTTGTAGTGGTCAAAGGCATATAGAGATTAGAGAGGAAAGTAATAAATATTCACAAGAGTAGTGCACCAGTACCCACTATGCACAGCCTTGAGCTGAGGAACTGGGGCAACAGGGAGGGTCTGATAAGGCAGCACTGCCTTCCCTTGCAGGCTCCTGATGGAACAAGTTTTTGGCTTAGCATGAGACCTGAGGGGAAGGGCTTTACAGTCCACATCTCAGCCATCCATCCCCCAAATCTGGTTAGTGAACATTGCTGGGACCAAAACCCCCTTTTGTTGATTGTTGAGGTTTTTTTGGTTGGTTGGTTTGGTTTATTTGTCAGTGGAAGAGATACATTCTTACTGAGCTGATGCCTATCACTGTGTTATGATTTCTGTCTTTGAGATACGATGGTTGCTGAAGAAAGTGGTCCTTCTCTCCTCTAAAACTTACCCTTAGCATCATGACAACTGACAAATCATCAAATCCAGCTGAAGATTTTGAATCGGCTCTTGTCAGATTTGGTCATCTCTTCACTTGTTTTTTTTGCCCACTGAACAAGACAAGTTGCTGCACAGAACTTACACCCATGCGGACATGTCTTTTGTTTGCCCAGTGTCCCTCTTTCTCTCTTCTCTGAAGTTGAAAGGCCACAGGAAGAGGAGAGAACAAGGTGGCAAAGTGATGGTGGGGGAGAAAAAAAATAAAACCTTGATGTAACGATTTTTCCAAGACTTTTTTGGCCGCATTTGATCTCCTTTTAGCCAGCAGAGCTCCTTGCAGCACCCCCATGTGCTTCCTTAGCCATGCCACCATCTGAAACACATCTTGCAGCAGTTCTAGATTCTGATCAGGTCACTCGCTGCCTCCGCTTGCATAAGTTATAAATGCCAAGTTTCTTACTGTGAGGCTTGAATGCAGAGACTTACTCCTTTCATTCGACCAGCTTTTCAAACTACTCCCTCAGAGCCATCCAGTTTTCCAGCACCGTTCTCAACAGTGCTACACAAAAAGGGGAGGAGGGAGCATGTAAAACTTCAGAAAAACCTACTTTCTGTGACTGAGAACACAGCCTGACCCTCAGCTGGAGGATGATATGCAGATATTGCAGCTAGATTGATTGCTACGGAGCCAACACAAAGCTCAAATTGTTTCAGAGCTCACAAACAAGTCTTACATTCTTGACACTGGAATGCAGCAGATGGTTCAGGGAAAAGTTAGAGGTGAAATGCCCGACAGAAAACCCGTGCCGCTGACAATGCTACAGTGCTCAGGCTTCCCTGCTCTTTAACAGGCTGCCAAAAATCTCCTTTCACCACTCACCAGTCAGCTAAGCAGCAAGGCTGTCAGACAAAGAAGACTTTTTTTTTCTTTTCTTTCTCTATTTTTAAATAGAAGAGATAAGATCTTACTGAGCTGATGTTTATCACTGAACTACGATTTTCATTAGAGATGCGCTGGTTGCTGTGGGACTCATCTTTCCTGTGTCAGTCAGTGGTTCTGTGTGAGCAAATGATTCTGAGTCTTTACAGTAAATTGTTGTCATGACCAACATCACACTTGATGAATATTCTCACTGTTCTGTACAGGTCAGAGGGCAGGACCTTGTACTGACACACTGCTACCACACACCTGCAGTATTTCATGTGAGTTGGATGATGAAGATGTCAAGAAGTGTTTTGTAGAAGTAGGATTATGAAATAAGCCTTGAGCATCTAAGGAGTGAATTAGAGACCATACAGCCTGCATCTACAATGGCATGTGAATTTGCCAGAGCTGCAGGTCTGAAACAGGGTTCCAGTACCTCTTTATCAAAGCAAGATGACAACAGGAATAAGGAAACTGCTTCCCCTGAAAATTAAATACTTTTCTCACTTAATTTTCAATCATATATGGAACCCCTCTGCTTTCTTTCACAGCATCTTGCAGGCACAGAAAGAAGGGAA
This sequence comes from Neopelma chrysocephalum, assembly GCF_003984885.1. Lineage (NCBI taxonomy): Eukaryota > Metazoa > Chordata > Aves > Passeriformes > Pipridae > Neopelma > Neopelma chrysocephalum. Next base: position 4,276,930 of record NW_020897761.1, on the reverse strand, counting down.
AGACATGGTCAAGATATGAGCTGGTGTGAAATGCACAGTTGCATTAGAGGTGTCCATAGGGTCAAGTCTGAGAGGGAAATTTATTTCATGTTTCTTCTGAGTTCTTACAGGGTGCTTCCTGCCCTGAAATCTGATAATCCAATAGATCAGTGTCAGTAGCTCCAGCGTTACCAGTCTCAGCTTGTCTATGAAGCCCATTGTTGGTACTAGGCCCACAGACACTTGACATGCTTTGCAGGCTAAGATGGAGGTTGGGGATATCAAGACTGACTATTCACTTCATGCTGAACAAATCAATACTCAGAGTAGTGCCAAATTAGTAGTACCAGAAGAGACAAAGCACTCAAAACTCCTGACCTCCTCAGTCACTTGTAAGGGCTCAGACATCCAGTAATTCCCAGGTCCATCTCTGCAAGAAGCTGGAGAGAAAGATAAGTGCTTCTCTGCTGTTGGGGCACTGATATTGCAAGTGTTGATAACTCCAGGCTTCAGACCATGACAGAAGCCATATGGCACCTCTGCTCTCAGAAAGGGCTGGAAAGCAGGGCTGCAGCTTTGCTCTGACCTTCTTCAAGGTCACCCAGGAGAGAGACATCAAGTTCTTGGGAGGAAACCACACAAGCCTTCTCACCACACCCAGGAGCAACTCTCCCTCCCTTCCTAGTAATAATAATACTGGGAACATACACACAAAGCATTTGCATTAGGGATCAGGCCACATAGCTTCTACCACTCTGCCAGCAGTCTGTAAACAGAGTTTAAAGTGAAACTCACACAAGGAGTTTCTTTTGCTATTTTTATCCTGTGGGCGGACCAACAAGAGGGACTAGTAGAAGCAGTACCATCAAAGGAGGACACTGCAGGGCTAAATCTAACCACTAGTGGTGGCAAATATAAACCACCAAAGAAATGAGTCAACTCAGCCCACAGAAACCCTCTGTCACTTGCAGATTTCAGTACCCAGACACACGAGAAGGTGTTCTGAGAGGTAATACAGGAGAGTTCAACATGCAAGAGGGCACGCAGAGCTCTGTGTATAGGAGGCTCTGCTCCACAGCATCACCTGTGAGCCAGGGGGCCCCAATCCTGTCCCACTGCAGGGGGACCTCCAAGGGAAGTGATGGGTCTGAACCAGGTGAACTTCTCACCCCAGTCTTCCTCCCCTTTGTGCCCATCTCTTACAGTAACTCCTCTGGAAAAAGAAGAATCTGCTCTCTCTGGAATGCAAGTGCATGATGAGGTATTTCCCAGCCTTTACTCACCTCAACACTGGCAGTGGTCTCTGCCTTCAGTTTGTAGCAACAGATCTGCTGACAAGATCCCTGCCTAACCACAACATCAGCTGCAGCACCCACAAACCAAAAGGCCTCCCCTTAAATCCTCTGAAAGACCATGTTTCCTACCTGGTTTCTTCAGTGGCCATGTAAAAAACATCATCTGGTGCATCAATCCAGTTCATCCTCCTCCTTTTCACTGGAGGCATGGATCCACCACGAATTAATCGGACTTTTGTTGGGTATGATTTCCCATTGAGCAGCAAGTTTCGGCTTGGTCCCTAACATGATACATAAAAACGTACAGTTATGGACTGCAACAAACCTGCAGCAACATGTGAAAAGCACTCAAAGGAAAAGAGAATTAAAGTTTTCGTATAACTTGTTGAGAGTTTATGATAAATACTTCCCCTCTGGCCCAGAAGTGAACACAGAATTCACATATAAGCAATTGTTCAAAGCAGTACAAGTTAGGCACCTTCAATATGCAATAGGACAGCAATATTCCAGCGACAGGACAAATAATAAAATGGCAGGCATTACCAATATTCTGTTGCTTGTGTCTGAAAGATGACATCAAGTTCAAAAGATTGAGCATAAGAATTAAGATTTCAGCTACTACCATAAATCTAGAGCAACTCTACTGATTTCAGGGAAGGAAATCTAGCTACCGAGCAAATCAAACACAAAAATCAGTATTTACAGTTATTCTGCGGTACTAAACTTACCCATATCCTTTTTGTTCTAGGGAGGTTAATATTTAGTGAGGATAGTATAGAATTAAATATGTTGTTGAAAACAAATCTAGCAGCTTTAATAATAAAATCCTTTTAGTACTGAGCACCACAGATTTCCCATAACAAAACTTTTGCTTTGCGAATGAACACAGGCATCATTTTCCAGACCCACAGTAACCCCTCTTTGACTCAACTGGAAAAACATGAACTGTTATTAAGAGAGGTGCAGATGAAAGGGAGCAAAGTGTTAAGCTTCTCAAATGCAGTTGTCCTTGATCATTGAAGTCCAGTTCTGCTGCCCCTCTTCCTGCTGATTAGCACATTGAGAAATCCCACTGAAATCACTAACACTGAACAGTTGGGAAAGATGCAAAATGAAGGCCCAGAAAATTTGATATGAATAAATTAAAGCTGGTCAGAAAACATCCTGGTATAAATTTAATTCATTCGAGGTCAGACCATCTCCCCAGATGCACCAAGGCTTCCCCTTCTGCCCAAGGAATGGGAAACTGAGCATGTAAGTCAGAGATGTCTGCGCTGGGAGATCCACCCCAGAAGGAACAGTGGGGACATGAGGTGTTCAAATCCTTAAGTATCAGGTCATTGCAAAAGCTCAACCAAATTATAACACCTTGACTTACAAAGGGAAGACTTCAGTCTGACAACCAAGGGAAAAAACCCAACAAAACCCTGCATCTATTTCATTTTTTATCTGAGGAGAAAATAAAAAATGATAGATGACTTTTTTTTGACCAGCCTTAATCAACTGCTCTAGCAAGATCTGCTTCCTGTAGAACATCAGGGCTTTAGAGCTAAACAAACAAAACCCCACCTTTTAAAATCCTAACCTATTTAAAACTGTTGCATACGAGTACAATAACAGTTTAATTTCTTAGTTGCCCAGCTCCGTGTGAAACAAGACAACTTTGGCACCACAGCAGACCACTGAAATACTTCAACAATTGCTTTTAGATTTGGCATTTGTTAAGCAAAAGGTTTCAAATAAAAGCTTTTCTGATGGCTTTTTTTTTTTCCCCTCCACCAGGCTTCTCCAAGAAAATCCTTTTGTTGAAGTTGCAAAGGATATTTTTTCCACATGTGCAACATACACAGGAGAGCAACCCTGGAAAACGTTCTTGAAAATACCTAGAAAGGGCACCCCTGTGCTTCCAGGTTGCCTTTTCTCTACCTGCACAGTGAAATCTATTTCAAGTGATACATCCTGAAATGCAGACCTTTTATTTTTCATTCAGTAGCACATTTTATCAGGCAACCAGAAATCAAGACAGTTCTGGAGGTTTCACTCTAAAACACCTAAAAAGTTATTAGGTCATCACAGATTTCTCCCACTGCTCTGAGTTGGTTTATTCAGCAGACACAAACAAGTAGCCAGTCTCCTCAGTGACACAAAATTAAGCTGAATTCACGGAGGAATACAATTTACCACTTCGGATCAAGGAACAAACTGAAGGAATACTCTGTTATTACAAGCAGCCTGGCATGCTCAAGTTGTAGCCTCCCCTCAGGACTCTACACACTATGCCAGAACATTGTCAGATTTAATAATGCCCGTGATTGCTGTTCAGTGACCACCAGTCACACCTGCTGCTGACTAACCTGTGTCACAGGGACTCTGCTGACACCAGGGCATTGTGGCAGTTCAGCTAATGAGGCAAACCTCACTTTATCAACATCAGAAGATCATTTGGGGGGTGGGGGGGAAATATGCTTGAAGTTGTCTCCCATAATCCACATGTAAGGGCCAAAGGGGATACACAGCCTTTGCACTGGCCCCTTCACGCTGGGGTGAATTTCATGAGAAAGCATTTTGCCAGAGACATCACTGAGACTGGCTATTTGCTTCTGTCCTTTATTAAACTCAGCACAATAGGTGAAAGGGTAGGAATAATTTTTACTCAAAAAACAACAAAAAAAAGGAACATAAAATACAAGCATTCTCAGCAGACAACTTGCACACCAACTTCCTAAAAAAAAAAAAACAAACGAAAATCCCTGTTTTCCAAACAAACCTTCCATCATTTAAACCTTTCTCCTGCAGGGAAACACATTCCACCTAGAAACACATCCCAAAACTTTGCTGTAAACAGCCACTCAGTTTCTGCATGAGCAGAAACAAAATGTGCCATTCAAAACAGGATCTCATTTGTAGATAAACAGGTAGATAGATTTGAGGTTTAAAATGTATTTAACCAATTGGATGTTTCATATGCCCCAAAATAAATTCTTTTTTTTTTTAACTTTTCGGTTAATTGGGAAATGTGACCAGCTGCAAACAGCAAAGGTGGAAGTGAGCACTACGGTTTAATGGGGTGTTCTATCTAGCACGGGTTAATAATTCTTCTTTTCCCTGTTTTGGTTAAATGAACATTCTCTTACCATTTGTCTGGTTTGTCCGTGGTTAGGCAGACCTAACAAACAGGAAAGAGAATAGAGCTGGTAAGACCATTGCTTTTCCAAGACAGAAAAAAGTACAAAATCAAAACACACGCAGCTATGATTGCAACTGTGTTGTTTTGCTAAGACTAGAGCTGTCTACTGAACTAACTTCTCCCATCCTAGAAAAGTGACTGAGAAAAGAGCTTCCTTAACAACATGGTTTGAAGAGCAGAGGCCCCAAGTTACAAACACGTTCCATTTGCCCAGTCTTTTCTCCGTTTACTCTCACCTTCTTCAAACTACCACTAAAAGTACACCTCCTCTTTCGGATCCAAGGTTTTCTGCAAGTCTTGGGAAAAATCTGACGTTCTGTTTTTACTTTGAGGAATTTACTGACGTCAAGGAGGAGAAGGTGGAAGGCATTATTCACTGTCAAGACAGCAACAAACAAGAATCTTTCCATCCTCCTTGGGTCCCCTGGGAACCCCTCGGCTCAGACGTCAGCTACAAGCTGTTAGCAAACAGAGCATATCTGCTGAACCTACCACAAGTAAATACTTCCACAGGCGTAGCTCCATCAGTCACAGAGCACAGCGACTCCAGCTACCACACAAAGCCCTTCCCCAGCAACACAAACAGCGCCCTACAGCACCGAGCACAACAGCCTGGTCTGACAAGGTGCTTCGCTGCACTATCAGGTGCCCCATCACGCTGCCACAGTGCTTGCACTGGACTGCACTTTGCAGACAGTCCCTGCAGGACAAGCAAAGGTCTGGGGGTTTAGGAGAAGGATGTGTTGCTGTAAGGCAGCATGGCATGGCACCATTTGGTTTTCTAAGATGCATGCTCTCAGGAAACAGCATTTCATTAACATCCGTGCACCAAACCACCTTTCTCATCCCCTTCTGGCTGAGAAACAACACGTCAGTACATCAAATCCAACAGGTACTACAGGACAGGCATCAGCAAATGCTGTCACTGGCTGCAGAAGGTACCACTATGAATTCTGCATTCACATTCACAGCAAGCTTCCCAGCTTGAACCTTCCCACTGCCAGTGAGTTAAGCTGTGATGAGAAAGCAAAACTTTTCAAAGAAACCAGCAAAAATGAACTTTCACAGCTCATGGTCCGTATTCCAACAGGTCCCCTGAGGTTCTCCTTTGTAAAACCAAACATACTGTATTTGCATCAGGTATGACAGGAAACACAGGCCACAGCAATGTATCAGGAGGGAGGAAGGCGGAACAGGGGACATTTTCTGAGCACTGAGTATCGTGACACCACATTAAAACCGACAGTTTATATCAAGTGTATTTTGCATTCTGTGTAGCTGTATGCTGTCAGCTACCCTAAATGAGAAGACACATGGTTTCAGTTTTTGCAGCATTTTTGTGTTTAAGTATCCACGGAGAAGAAGAAGTAATTGCCAAAAAGATTTCCACCAAATCTGTAGGACAGATGTACCAGGCACCAAGTTAAAAGACCAATAGCAACCTTTGGATGTTGACAAAGGCAATGCAGGCGCCAGATAATCATTCCTTTTTACATGGGAGCAGCAATTGCATCCAAAACACAGCTGTGAGCAGCCGTTTGAGATGGATGGACAAAGAGCTCCACGGATGCTGGGAAACAGCACAGCCAGCAGGATGCAACCAGAATCTGTCAGCTTAAGAGCTAAGCTCCAGCACTCGTCTTTTATTTCCCCCTTCCATAACTGAAAGATAATGTTTTCTCCATTCACAGGAGCTCTGAGAGATGTAAATCAACTGATGCTAGTCCCTGGACTGAAGCCACACATTTTGTTTTAACTGCAGACCAGATCAGTTCTTTTCTTGCATGAAGACCATCCCTGATGCCAAAAACCACTGGGCTACAGAAGCAGCTGATATGTGGCTGCTGCGATGACTATTGCTGGATGTATGACAGACAGTAAACAGTGCTATTCCTAAGCACCACAATTAACCCAGAATATTCCATGGGGAGAAGTGACAGATGCAAAATGAGCAAAGGCTAAGCAGAAGTGCTGCTTGCTCTGAGCCCCAAAGCTTCAGAGCCCTCAAACAGCAGAGAAGCAGTGCTAACAACAGGTACACACCTCGCTCCCAATCTCCCATTTCTAGCATAAAGCTGCCCATGACCACTTTTTGCTCCAGTAAAATAGGACACAAAACAAAGCTACAGTTTCAATAGAATTTATACTCTTGGTATCACAGCAGTAAGGTATCAATTAGCATGTTAATCTTAGTGAATTAATCCGTGAATTTTCCCTTTAGTCACACTTCAATAACTGAAGTCTGAGAGAATGAAAACAGGCACTAAAAAGATCTTATTCACTTGGCAATTAAAAAAAAATTACAGTAAAAGTATATGAAGCCAAAGCACTGCTGTTAAATGAGCAACTTTTATGCACCAAAGAGATGCAGAGAGACAGCACAACATCTGTAACCCATTGCAGAACAGCTGGCAAGTCAACAGGATGCATCTGTACTGGAAACAATGGATTCTCACCCAAAAGTTTTTGGTGGCTTCTGTGCAAGAGATGAAGTCTGTGAGATGCAGACACCTCTACAAACTAAACCAATCCTCTGTCTCTGGGTGAGCAGGGTACAGACAGGTAACTCACCATCTCAGACTCAGACCTGCCCCACGTGCCTGCTCCATTTTCACAGATCAAGGTTTGAGAGAGAGATGTCTCACACACATGCATCCACAAGCAGGTTAAAAATAAGACAACATAGGAATTTAAATCAGCAGCAGAATACAACAGTTTTGGCAGCTCCTCTCCAAGAAAAAAAACTGTCCAACTTTATTTTATGGTGGAATGTCTAGAGAAGCCATGGGGCAGAAAGTTTTGAGGCAAACCTCACTTTATCCACATCAGAAGATCATTTGGGGGGCTAAAATGATAATCTAAGGTCCAACTGCTTGAATTTACACAGCTCCACATCAGAAACAACACTGACCTCCTCCAAATGACACAGAAATACACAAACAACAAAAGGAGCTTTTAGGATTGACCAAACCTTTAAAACCACAAAGTGTAAAGGTCTACAGTCATGCCTGTAAGTAGGTCTTCCACTCTTTTGCAGCCAAAGAAATTGAAATATACTCTGAAAACTCCAGATTAAATGTTTGAGGTTTTTTTCCACAGCATTGAAAAGAACTCAAGGCCCTAGAAAATCTCCTGACATCCAATTCCTCCTGCCAGTCTCTGAAATAAAGAGGAAGTACCAGAGGAAAAAATGAAGACAAATTGAAGGTATAGCTGCAGAGAATCATAAATGTCCTTTGCCACAGATGATTCTACATTGTTACTGAAATGGTAATAAAACACCTAATCCCTGTACAGAGATTAGCTGACACCCTCAGAGCAGGCTTTCCCTCCCCACAACTTAGTGCCAAAGACCTCAGAACTGTTCCTCAAGCATAAGCACAATCATAGAGATTTTGGCTGAAAACCAGTCCAGCAGGTTACTATGCCCTACTGATCCTTTCTTCTTGAAGTATCAAAGCTGCAGATGAATATACTTTCACCTAAGAAAGCATAGGTGGGGAAGGACTACCACAAACAGCAACACAAGTCTGTTATTACTGGGAAACTACCTCTCAGTCAACCAACCCGTTCCTTTTCTAACACTCTCACTCCATTTGAATCTCATGCTTTCAGATTTGTTTAAAATAAAAATTCTGAATGAGAGAATACCTAAACTTCCATCAGCAACTAGAGCACTACCCCAAGAGCATACTGAGGGAGCAGGGGATAGGTGGCACCCAATAACATCGAGTGGAGTGGTGGAATCTAATTTCCCAATGGAAAGCAAACCAGCACATCTGGTTCCCACTGGCAGCCTGACACTAAGCATGCTCTTTGCTGATCCAGTCCCATCCCCTGTGACTCTAGAGAGAGGACCTCAGCATCTCAGCGGCAGCATACAAAAATCACTCCCACTGCTCAGTTTGTGCCTGCTTTTTTGCCAACACCACACAATACACAACTGCCATTTTGAGAAGTGGAAGAGCCTAAACCCTCAGCAGCATGCCCAACACAGGCTGGAGTGCAGGGATGTTCCCATGAAGTTACTACAGCAAGCTTCAAGAAGCTGAAGCATGGACAATTTTCTGCTTGGGTAGAAACCTTCCAGTGCTTTTCCATGTCTGAACATACAACACTGCTGCTGGATATTTACAGTCCATTTCATAGTTCGACACAAGTCTGTACAAAACCGACCCAATTACCAAGGAGGAAGAGTAGCCCAGCTTCCAGCCACTGGACACAACCTGGAGTTAAATTTATATTTATACAAAGTTACTAACTTCAGTCTTCAGAGTACCTACCACACACAAAAATATAGGTCTTCATCAAGCAATTAGTCAGATGGCATTTTGTTTTTTACCTTCTGTTTACCAACGAGAAGTATCATGCAGAGCATGCAATATGCAGCAAGATTCATAAGTGCATCTCCAGTCACAGTGAATGTAGAGAATTTCATGTACACTTTCACAACCAGCAACTTTACTTCACTAAAATACATTCCTTTCAAAAATCCATACACTCTTTATACGCATTTTCCTTTTCCAAAAGGAATCCTCCTCCTGGGATTCCATCCTTCCCAGCAGTAACAAAAACATCAACAGTATCATATTTGTGAGCAAGTTAGAAAAAAAAAATAAAAATTCATGCATGAATGAGGCTTGATGAACAAGGATTTCAATTCCAGGTTACTGGTTCACTTGAGGCAGTCTCAGTTTGTTGACATATACACACATACACTTTTTGCAAGCTTGGAAGAACACTTTAGCACCCCTCCCTTTCTTATAACTACCAAGAGTGTGTTATTGCTGTGAGCAGATTGAGTGTCCACCTTCTAACAATCAGAGGCTACAAACTTTCAGGAATGCAAGTGCAACAAGCAGAACAGAACATAAATTGTACCAAACACCACCTAGACTAACATTTCCTTCAAATTCTGTTGCACATAAAACAATGTTAAATTTGCAATTTACTTACCTAAGTAAGTTCCTACCAAGATTGGCAAAGGAAAAGGAAAAAAAAGATTTAAGGTTAAAAAAAGAGAAAGATTGACGTAGTTCAGAATACAGCCCAGCCCCATGCAACAAATAGAGATATACAGACTGGTTTGGTTGTAAAGAAACGCAGAAGTGATCACAGTTCTCTGTTGCACAGATAAACCCAAGACAACATCAAACACACAGTAACTCCAAATGAGAGATTTTGCAAAGAGTGGCTTTAATTTTGAATGAGTAAGTATTGGTCTGTTACCCACCTCTTTCCACTAACCCCTGCACATTAACTTCATTGGATTTGGACAGCATTTCCTACAATGCTTGGTCTAACAGGTCTCACTAATTTACTGTAACCACTGTGCCGCACAGATGTGTCTCTTCATGCAAAGCTGTACCTCCTGCTACAAGTACTTCAAGGACCCTGCTAATACTTTCTGGATAGTGACAGCCAACTCCAAGAAGTCAGCAGCTACCCTTGGACAAGGATGTTGAGAATGGAGAGCTGCCACCTGTCTCACGGTTGAGCCAATCAATACTATCCACTTGCATTAGAAAAAGAGCATCATATATATCCTGCCTGGCTGTAACACAATAAGTGGTTTAAAAGAGGCAACAAAACCACGCACATCTCACTGCTTTAGGATTTGCTGATCCAAGCTATGTAAACTAGAAAGCACTGAATTATTCACTATTCTTAGATTTAGGAGCATTATACATCATATACATATATGTGTGTGTGTGTGAATATATATATATGAATGATATGTGTCACACAGGTAGATTCCACTCAATTACAAATTCAGGCTTTGTACTATCTCGGAATTTGCAATTCTGCCCTTGCACTGTTATACATTCATTTCCTCTCACATTAATTACACCTGCTCTCTACCACTGCCTTGGGATATGCACTCGCCTCTCACTCAATCAACATCTGCATCTTCCTCCATCCCATTGCTCCTAGATAAAATGGTTTTTAGTAGCTGATCCATAGAGCATGATGCCCATCTGCTGATTTAATTTTCAGATCTTTATCCATAACACCAAAAGAAACTAAACACAGTATCATGGTTAAACTGAAGGCAAGTGAAAAAAATTTCACCTAACATCTGAATACAAAATCCTAAGTAAAATTCTCAAAAATAATCAGTACTTTTGTCAAATAATCTAAAGCAAGGAAGTTGCACAGGCACAAGCTTTACAAGCAACTTGCCATTCTTCCCAGCTGTGCTGCTGTTGGCAAGAAACAGTCATTCCATTAAAAAACACTGAACATTTTCTCTCTTGTCAGGAGTCAACATTACTGTGGTTTGGATATCAACAGCTAAGGCCAGGACTTTTCCCCCATACCCCCTGTATCGCACTTTTCACTAAAGGACCAATACACCCTCCTCAACTTTGGAAGGACAACTGGGGCCACTGCTGATAAAGGCAGAATTTTGATGCATTTTCTGCAAGGTCTAAGTCAGCTGGAAAAAAAACCTCTGAGATAATTCTGGTCCCCCACATAGCTGATGTTACAGAACTTCCCTACTTTCCCACTTCAATAGCTGGTTTTGCTCAAGAACAGTTTTTCCACTGTCATGCTCATCTCTTGATAACTGAACTAAAGCCATGCTAGGCTGATGAATGCTTCAATTTCTAGAAGTTCATTCACGTTTCCCAAAAAGGAGGTGAGAGACAATGAACCAGAATACGTTAAATTGGATTGACATTCCATTTGGGTTTAGAAATCCCCAGCAGCAGAAGCAAGGTATTCCAACAGTTAATTAACCTCGCTCGAAAATCTGCAGCTTGTTTCCAGCCAAAATTTTTCTACTGTACCTTCTGGCTACTGCAGCTCATTATTAGATTCCCAGCTAGACAAAAAGCCCTCTATTATTATACTTCTGCTGCTCCTGTCAGCAGAGACAAACATCTACAACTTCCACTTTGGTAAAAGCATTTTCCATTATACAGTGTGTTTTCCAGTCCCTTCACCGTTTTCACAGCTCTTCTATAAACCCTCTCCAATTTTCAGCATTCGATCCACTACCATGGTATCAATGCAAGTTTGTTGCTGGGAAAAGCCTTCCCTTTATTCCAGCTACTCATTCGTGTCCTCCCTCTTTCTGCCAATTCTAGAGTGCATGTGATGACCCTGAAAAACAAATTTGATTACATGAAAGCTAACATGGTATAAAAGAGAGGGGAGAAAAATAAAAATCTAACAATGCTCCCTCCCTTCCCCCAGCAGGAATTTGCATAGACAAGTACCACATGGATCCCACACTGGATAGGTGTAAGGAATCAAGTAAACAGGTTCCAGAACATAAAACATCCTCTCTATCTCTCTAGAGGAAGTTTCATGGCGAAGATTGTGAGTCAAGCTCCAGAACATTAGTGAAAAAGCAATAAACTGGTAATTTTTTTAAATCTTACTGTATTTGACAGCTTAGGAGACTCCTTGTACTTTTCATGCTCCAAAAATAGGATCCTGCAGCAATTTGTCCATGCTAATCTAATGTTGAAGGAGAGCTGGGAAGGGCACTGTATGCCTAATGATGCCTCCAAGATGATTTAAAGAGGAGGAAAACAAAATAGATGAAAGGACTACACCCTTCTTATAAAATAGAGTGGAGGTAGTGAGGAGATGAGACTAAGAATATTTTCCTGCCCTTGGAATTCAGGCACCAGTCAAAACTCAAGATGCCCGGCCAGACAAATCATATTTAAAGCTTGAAAAAGTTAAGGTCTCAAGGGTTAAGCAGAGATGAGTCAGAAAAAGAAAAGTTAAAATTACTTAGCTGGAGTTACAGTAGCAAGAGAAAAAAACAAGCAATTAAACAACAAAATTCCAAAGGAAAAACCTGAAGTACTCCTTAAAATTCAGCAATTACCATGCATAAACATGGATCTTAATGATTTACACTTAGCAAAAATACAAGCTGCTACTTGGCTTATTTCCTGCAAATAAATCTCTTGATTATATATTGCTTTACAACCTGGCCATGAGGAAGCCTTACAAACTCATCACATGCCATCAGCTCAGCAACCAGCCATAACTGACAGTGTACATACTTCTCCTCTGATTTTGGAAGTAATAGCCCAGCACCAAAAGGCTTTTATCACCAGCAAAGAGACTTCAGCTAAAGCCCACCACAACAGCTGTCCACTGTCACCTGTCAGAGACTTTGACACGGTGACCTGTCCAAACTGTAAGGTGTCTTGCAGGTGCCAACAACACAGCACAGCAGCAGGAAGCAGAGGAAAAACCTGGATAACCCATACAACATTGCAGTAGGTTAACATCTCCTTGAAAACTATTTCAACATAGGTGGACAGAGTGTCTTCCTGCACCTAAATTTGTGCAGAAATAGTATGTTCAGCCTCTGTGCAGTTGTTGGAACACCAGCTTTTCTTTTCAGTACACTTCTACAGTGACCTAAGCCAGTATGTCACTGTGTATCACTAAGGGGAGAGGAGAAACATAAAAAACAACACAGAAACCCCCACAGTTTCCCATAGTATCTATAGGACCCATGTAAATGCAGAATCTGATCGGTTCTACCAATTCAGTTTACCCCTCATTAATCATTTCCTTCTACTTTAGGTCAGCTATAATCCAAAATTCTGGATAGATGGGTTTATTTCTATCCTTTTATACTAACTCACTCGCTGGCTCCTAAATTCCGGTCAAAAGGCTTCATTACTCTCACTGCCATTTGCCACTTCTTTTGAACAGTTTCAACTCAGGCTCTTCCTCTCCCTCCTGCCAACAGCCCTCCCAGATCAGTAAGCCTATATGGCTCCATTCTCTGCACCATGATCCCACTTCTTGCACGGCACAGGAAACCAGTGTTAGCCATGCTCACCAGCCAGCAAGGCCTACCAGCTCACAGGCAAGGCAACTGGGAACCTGTGCTAAGGGGCACTAACACACAAAATGGGAACAGGACAGACAGAGATCCACCAAACTTCCACCACCTGTTTCTCTGTGCCCAGCAGATCTCGATCCAAGTTCTTTAAACTTTGTTTCTTTGCAAGTGGTTCCCTTCCTTCCCTGTCTTGGCAAAGCTTCCAGCAACCCAGGGTCAGGAAGTATTTCAGATGTCAAAATTGCAGCATGGCAAACATTCTACATTCACAAATAAATATCAACCAACAAGTTTAAGCTGAACTGCTCACAAAAATATTCAGTTAACACTCACTCCCTCAGCAGGTAAACAGATTTTGGGACTGAACTGTATTCTGCTACCAAGCAGTTACAGAGACAAGTATTTCAGTGGCTGGCTGAGAACAGATTGAGCAGGTAAAGCAGCAGGTGCTCAGGGAGATCTCCTGCACAGCTACACACATCTGCTTCAGAGGAACACGTACTCTGAGGAGCCTGAACAGGCACTCCTCCAAAATCTTTTTGCAAACTGCTTCAGCAACAGTTATGACTGAAATGTATCTAATCAAATACATATACGAGCAGTGTTCTGTATCTTGGAACACTAAAATAAAAAACCTCAATTTCCAGAGAATCATCTTGGATTATTAAGTCCAGTGCTCAGTGCAGAGAGAGCCTTCCTGAGAGAAGGATCTGTTCTTCTACTTCCCTCCTTTGGGTCACAACATCTCTGAGCTTCACAAGTGCATCATCTGCTGAGCGACTCAGCAGTCCCTGTGCTGAGGAGGACATTTAGCAGGAGCAGCTGCCATGCCCATAAGCAGGTAGTCACTGGGAGCTGTGGAAATTCAGTGACCTACTCTTCATCTACATCCCTCATTACTGGACAAAGCTTCCAAGGAAGCAAAACTGACCAAGGCAGCAGGGCTTTGTTATTCTTCCCAAAAGACAAGTTACAAAGCACATGAAAACTCAGCAACGTTGTATCAAGGCATAAATTCCCAAAGACAGCCAGACAGTAGAACCACCACTGTCCTCACTGTTGTATTCTCCACATGCACTCACATATGCATGCATGTAAATATTGGTAACCATCCACTGCCTCAGCCATTAATCACGAAGCTCAACATCAGGGCATGCAGTGTTGGCCAGTTCATGGGAACAGGTAAGCTTAAGTTTTTGTGTTTGCCTGTCTCACAATGACACTTGTTTAGCCTAACTATTCAAAATGGGTTTGTTCCATTGAAGTTGGTAAAGTGACATCATGTGTGCATTTCCTGCATTATCACAAATGAAAGCTTCTGAGGTCTATTCAGTACTCAGAACAGATTAATTTTTAACCAGTGGAAATTTGGAAAATAGTTTTCTACTGCCAGCAGAGAACATGCAGAGAGTCTCTCACCAGTGAGACTGTCCACTCTCAGTGGAAAATACAGAGACACTGAGACTTGATGTAAATACTATCTTCTATTTCTTTTGGTCAAAGTGAATTCGAAGTAGTTCAAGATCCACGAAACTTTGTTTTCTTGAAAGACAGTGAAACAACAGCTATTTTCAAACCAACCATCACAGCTGCCAGCAGTTTCACAGAACTGCTAGAAGACTGCTCTGTCAACTGGAGGAATTAGTAATCAATTCTGAACACAGAATTTCGTGTCTTCAGTAGGGTTGTACGACTTGTCGCCTGCACGTGAAAAGCCTGAAAGGTGAGCAGCATAACCATGGGTGAAAGTGGTTACCCAAGGAACACTTAGACATCAACACAGAAGGTGCACACAGACTCATTAGCCACAAAGCACAGACAAGCCAGCAGATGAAACTAAAAATCACTCTCCTAGCATAAGCTGAGCGCAGCTTCAAGGTCTTACCCCTGCTAGGCATCAACAGGCGCTTCTTCATGTTGCCTGATAGAGCACAAGTGAACAGAAAAGAGAAAAACATCACATCAGCAACCTGAACAGCAGCAGTTTTAAAAGTTCTTAATGTTAAAACACAATCAGATATCAAATGTTTGTAATTATATTTCAGATAAGCTACATATAAAGTTAAAATTAAAGGTAAAAATGAAAAAACTCTCTAGCTCTCCCTCCCTGTTGAGTCACTTGCTCCAAGGCAGGAGCAAGTTTACGCCATGCCAGATCTGGCTCCTCTGCCTCCTTCAGCTAAGCAGCAGCCTGCCTTTATTGTGGCCATGCAGCCCCTGGTAGCTTTGCTGAAAGCCAGGTGACCCACACATTAGAGAGCCACCTGGGAACTGCACAGCTACTACCTACAGGTTAAAAAGCTGTAAACCTCAAAAGAAAAAGGAAGCATCACTGGAAAAAGCTATTAAGCTATTCTTTGTACTACTAACTTAAAAACTCAAGTTTCTCCTTCACTATCCCAGTTGCAAGATTGGCCAAGCCAGGCAAAGTTCCACTAGCACAGCGACTTTTGTGTGCATGCACCTCCCAGGCAGTCCACATCGTGTGTCTCACCCAGAAGGAGAACTGGGACAGGTGATTTGTACAACAGGAAAAAATAGCCTCCCTCAAGAATAAGAAACTTGGAATTTATATAAAGGACTATGGGTTTACATCATCTCTTTGTATACCGAAAGGACAGAAGAAAAAGCCTATAGAGACAATATACATTTTGTGGAAAAATATTTACCATCCATTCCATTGTGTTGTTCGTAACTTCTTTTTCCCAGGATAGTTGGGGACCCATTGTTAATGACAGGCGTAAACTTAGCAGGAGTCAAATTGTTGAGAGAACTGGACAAGCTCTTTGCAGGATCTGGTTTCGGAGGACATGGATGAGACTCTGTTGAAAAAGAGCAAAGTGGTGTTTTTTTATTAGCAAAGATACTGGAATTATAAATCTGAAAACACCCTGCAAACTTCCAAGGTGACCAAGTATACCTCCCCTTATATACAAGTGATCTCAGTCAATAATTTTGACTTGAGTTTGCTACTGATACAAAGCATATCCATATATTTAGGAATTCACCGCTACTGAAGATGTTAAAATCAATGTCATTATATCATCCTAAAATAAGATTTGATGACAAAAGCACTTTGTATCTATTTCCATAATACTGTTCTCTGACAATATGGAGTGATTTTGGGGGGTGCTGTATATTAAAAGCCAACTTTGGACAGTCATGAAACACTCCTTAACTCTGGGGAAATTACAGCTTTGCCAGTTTTGCAAGGTTTATAAAAAATAAAATTTCCTAACTAGCCAAACAAATGAAGATCTGAAGACCCACTATAAAGAACCCATGGAGTCTGAATTTAAGCTTTGGGCCAAGGCAGAGATGAAGCACACACTCTTCAACTGAAAAGATTTTGAGAAAGTTACAAGCGGCGGCAAATGGGATCTTCAACTGAGTTTTTTCTCTTCCAGGCCCAACAGCAGAGTAACATATTACTTCAATCCCACTAAGCACAACATCTCCAAAAATACATTCTTGCCAGTCCACCAGCATCCCTCCATTTCTTACCAGTGCATCAGCCTCCTTCCATTTCTATCATTACCTCAGTAATCCAATGGAGCCCTGACACAGTGCAATGAAAACTCAAAATCTACTGCTACATTCTGTACAACTATTAAAAGAACGATTTTATCCAACAGCAAACTTCTCCCTTTATTGGCTTTCTTTTGCTGCACTGCAAGCATCCAAGGGTTCCTCAATCTGCGTATCCCATTAGTTTACAGCAGAAGTACAACACTCAACAGAGAAGCAGTAAATATTTAATACACCCTCAGCCTTACAATATTGCATAAACAAAAATGTTCAAAGAAACCTAAAATCAGCTCCAGTGTTGCTTATCTAAACAAGAAGGCAATCAATTTCCTTGCTAGGCCGGGAGCCTTCAAAGAGCCCCCGTCCAAGCCGGCTTTCTGCGGTTAGACTCGCATTTGGCTGCTGGAACAACCCGGGATATGTCTGCAGGGTATCAACAGCAACCGGCAACACCAGGGAAAACGATTCTGCATTCATCTGGAGTCAGCACTGCCATGTCACGTAGCATCACTCCAGATGCTTCCAGCACCTAAAACTTACACCCAAGTCCTGGATGGAGACATTCAGTACTGTCCCACAGATCAGCTGATGAGGCCCAAGTCCTCTACAAAATTGTAATTAAAAAAAAAAAATAAAAAAAATTCCAAAAAAATGAAGGGGAAGTAAAGAATGGACATATAGTCCCCTTGTCTAGTTTCAGAACAGAACAGCCAGCAACTGAGACACAAGCTGTGGGACACAGTGCTGTTCCAAATCCAAGAGGCTTCTTGGAGGACCCAACTGTATTAACTGCCTCCAGACAGCCCAAAAATTGTAAAAGTGGACAACGGATTGTTCCCAAAACACTATGTTTGTGCCTCTGTTAGCAGCTGGTAACTTGTACCCACATACAACAGAAGCTACAGCAAACACGTTCCTCCCTTCACTTGAAAAAGTTTCTGACACAGCTCAATGAGCTCGGAGTGGACTGTGGAGCCACTAGGTCTGTCAGATTGAGTAGGAAAAGGAAAAAGGACAAGTTATGGGGAAGGTTTTCATGTTTGGTTTTGTTTGGGGGATTTTTTTGTTGGGCTTTTTTTAGTCCAGAATGAGCATCTAAATTTAGAACCAAATGGAAGAACCAGATGGTCAACAGAATTGCCAGGAGGGTGTTTTCTATGGTTGGGGGCTTTTGCATTTGGTGGTGTTTGTTTTTTTTAATACCTAAATACCGGAGTACTGCTTCTAAAGGCTTTCGAACCACTTGCTTTAATAGCAATGGGTTTTCTGATGCCTCAGGTAAACGTGCTGTGCCTGTAAAACACAGAAAAATAATTAGAGGGTAAAGACATTTAGATACCAGAGCAAAACTAAATTAATAACTCCAGTGTCCTGAAAAGGCTTTCCCATTAAAAGAAATTTTACAGGTGGCAAGCATGTCTTGGCAACATGACACAAATGCAGGAGAACAACTCGATGTAACAGCGAACATGAATAAATTAAAACAGACAACTATATGAATTTTCAAAGTTATTTGCCTAGCCCACAATCAGTTAGAAGGTTCTGCGAGTATAGCTAGATTTTGTGAAACCACTAGCTACATGCAAGAGAGCATCTCAACAAGCTGCAACTCAAACTTTACAGGAAAGGAGCCTCAAAGAGCTCCTTTGCAAGGAGGTCCCAACTGCAGCACCACTCACATTCTGCTTTGATTGCTGCACTGTTAATAGGCAGATAGGGATGTCTTGCAGCATGCCAAGGGCGCAAGATATCTCGACATAAACGTCTGGCAATTCTTGTCAGTTTTGTTGTATGGAGATAGAAAGCTTGTCGTGTCTTCATAGCAAACTTGGGACTCCCACTGTTTCGTACTGGCACACCGTGAGGACTCTAAAGAGAAAACAAAATAAAAACTGTTTCTAAAAAAATAATTAGAAAGTATGGTCTTAAAGAAGAGAAAGAATAGCATATAAAATCACTTTCAGCTACTGACTCTCAGACATGAAAACAGAAATGGTATCGCAGATAGAAATACTTTCAGCCCACCTATTCCCCATTTCCCAAATCTTATCGAAAATATTTCAAAGGATAAAATGAAGGTAAACCTTTTCACTTCACGGGGAAGTATTTATTTCTATCCCAAGTTTTAAGGCAGGGATCCAAAGAAGTTACCTGGTGTTATCACATGATGTAGTGTTTATAAAGACAACAGAAAGACTCTGCAACTTTGGGTGCTTAGGGTTGCTCTGGATGCACAATGCAAGCTCCTTATTACAAAACTTTTGTAAGGAGAAGAAAATCAGGAAGGGCTGCGTGATGAAAATATACACCACAAACTCGCTTCCCAAAGCAAACATAACTGCATGCAGGAAAGGTTTTGGCTCAAAATCACAAGAACTATTTTTAATTCTTACTCTGAACTCAACAAATGCACTCACAGATGTCAAATATTGGCTGCACGTAATAAAGAATACTACTGGAAGACACTTAGCAACTACAGAGAGCCTAAGCAGTATCTTCTTCATGTAAAGCAACCAAATCAACCAAAAAAAATAATGCAAGTAGTACGTTGTTATCTCAAACCTATTCCACAGATGGAAAACAGGAAGAAATTTCAGTTTGGGGAGAACAAGGCTTTCCCCTCTCTGACTATTTACATATTTTTTAATTAACAAACAAGAAGCATAAGGCTGATAAAATCTGGCAGTTATCTCAGCAATTAGGAGAAGCCTGGGTAGAGGTTAAACTGAAGAAATGGAAAGGGAATGATAGCAAAGAAAAGGAGAAAGGAAAGAAATTAACTTAAACCCAAAGTTCAGTGTGCACTATCCTCCTGTTCATGTGATGCAGCTACTTTTTCCAACCAGCCCAATGTCTGATGCTTCCAGATTGAACTTCCACAAATTCAAAGAAAAATCCAAGAATTTTGGTTTTCAAATAAAAGAGGAAAAATGAAACAGAAGCAGCTCATACAATGCTTACTCAAACCTACCCAAAAAGGAGGATTATTAAAAAAACCCAGGCTGAAACAGAAAAACAAGATAAGGGATCTCTAAAAAGCCACTAGCTATTTGGGGTATCTAATTTTGAATGTGCCTTGGGAAAGCAAACAGCTTTCAGGAAATAATTAATTCCTTTTTGGGATTTAGAAAAAAAAAAAAAGTCCTCTTCCCCCTACAGCAAAAATCATGGAAACCAAATACCAGAAACACTGGCTGGCATTTCAGTTTTTCCCCATCTCCATTAAGTCATCCCATGCATTTGATGGCTAGTTTGCTAAACAAATGATGTTGTGTTTGTTTTTTTTTTCTCAGGGTAGTACTTGGCAACAAATTACTTCTAGCTGAAGCTGACGTGCCAACTTCTGTAAGACATGAAATACCAAACCCAAGGACAACAATGGAGGCTGAAGGCATTCTTTGGGCTGTTAAATATTTCAGAACAGTGAACAGCTAGTTAGATACCACAACACCCAGCTTTCCAGGTGAGAGTACCAGCCTGCTTCGTGGGTACCTACCAAATTATTGCGGTTTGGTCCTGGTCTCTCCCCATCTAACCGTGTTGGCATTTTCAAGCCACCGTATTTCTTCCAGTAGGTCCAACAGGATGCACAGAGGCGACACTGCATGTTAGGGGGACCCCAAGAATACCACTGGTAAGACTGGGTGGCTAGAGATAACAAAGGTGGAAATTATATATATCCTTACACAGGATCACTTTTCAGAGCTTATTCTCTTTAGAACCATCACAAAAGAAAACCCACACACAGACAGAGCAAAGCTCAAACAGACCTTAAAAAACTGATAATGGCTTCACTGTCATCACCATTGTTAAATATACTTGTGATTTCAGCAGAATCAATTACATTAATTAATCTAAACCCCTTTTAAAACATAAACAGAAAAAAACAACTATTAGGATGGGAAAACTTCCTGCCAATGGAACTGAAGGCTCTCATTTTGGAGGACTGGTAGACAACAACATCTGCAGAGCATAGCAGAGAGGGAAGATTGTCTTCAGGAACTCCCCATACATTAATTTTACAGCTAAAGAAAGTTCAGAATCTGTGACTTGACTTCTCATACAGTCCTACATTCCAGCTCCCCACAAAGAAACACAATCATTAGAACTCTGTATATTAATATCAGGCAGCAGACCAAATATAGGAGTATCACATATTTTGAAATCTAGTAAAAAATGATGAAAAAATTGTCAAATTCACACCTTGGTAATGTAAGTATTCACTCAATAGTTACCCACAACTATGTAGAACATTTACTAACTCCCCCTTTCATACTCCCCCTTTATAATTCTATTTACAAATATAACACCAGTAAGGAAAAAACCAACCAACCAAACGAAAACAGCACCCCGAAAAACCCAACAAAAGCAGATTTGCTTAAAGGCTGCTACATTCAATTCTGCCCCCACATCCCTGCAAAGCCTTGTCTGCCACCCCCACCACAACACAGCTGTTACTTTAAGGTTTACAACACAGCACTCACTCTGCACACACAGCTGCCATGCTGGCACTGCACTTACTGTAACAGCTCTCACAGGCCCGTCCTGCTCCTGCGTTCTGTGTCTGGACTCCAGTACCATTTACCACTCCTGGTTTGACATTATTTACATTGATCTGGTTGGGGTTTGGCTTGTTACTTAAAACACAAAGCAAAAAGAAGGACAAGCATTAATTGAGGCACACGATTTCTTACTTGGCTTTCGAAAGTATGGCCCAAAATGTTTGAAAATTTAAATTTCATTCAACACGTGGTTTCCAGAACCAGCTGTACTTACCAGCAACCTGACTTCCATGAACACACTGCCTCCAATAATATTTAAATAACATCAGTAATGAAAATAATGATAATTGGATGCCATTTACAAGAGTTTAAAACCTTTCAGAAAACAATAAATCAGTGAGGACAGGTAGGTATCTTATTAACTATCCCAGACATGCAAATCTAGGTGAAAAAAAGATCTTACCTACAGGTTCTTAACATGAGGGATATTTTTTACTTAAACCTCCAAAAAGAAGGCTGGGGACTGGAGCAGGAAATGTAGACAGAGAAAGAGCAACCTCTGCTTTATTCAGGGGAATATAACCCTAAACTGCAGTCACAAATGTTTCTATTTTGTCTTACTGCAAAGGTTTGCATCATGTGGCCACAATTCCCACAAGTACATCCAGCACATTATAACAACATCCGAATCACCTCACCTCATCCCTATACCCTCTTTAAAATGCTGATTTCAGGAAAAGAGGAGGAAAAAAAATCCTACTAGCAGGAGCTGAGAATGGAAGGGCAAACAAAACCTTGGCACAGAGAATAATATGGAATAGTACAGAATCTCTGCAAGGGAAGAGGTATCTGAGGCGGAAAATGAGGCATTCAAAAAAATCCTTGGCATGGGTGGGAACAAGAAGGACAGAGTATCAATATTGCACGGACAGGATTTCTGGGGAATGGAGGAAGATGGAAGAAGTCACACACGAAGTTTCAGACAGGAATACACAAGGAGTTATCAAACATGCAAGGACTCCTGGGTGCTGTTAGGACTTCACATTATAGAAGCAACAAAGAGCAGGCAGGCTTTGGAGCCAACTGCTGAACACAACCCCGAACTGCACTGCTGATTACATTTCCCTCATATTCTTTTACCTGAAGACTGCAGGGAGTGGGTATATTCCTTTTATTTCCAACTAATAAATTCCGTGATTTGGAATCCGTTTATTCAAGCAGAAATATCTTTAAATGGCTTCCTGAAAACCCATTTTCTTACACATTAGTTGCACACTGACACAGAAGTCCCAGTGATTTTAGTGACCCGACATACTTATTACGCTTCAGCCTGGCTACTGCTGCAAAAACAGCATTGTGGGAATACAGCCAAAATAATTTCTTTCTAATGGGGTATCAGTATTAGGTTTCACATTCTCAGCAATGACCCCTGAAAGCAAAGGAGTTCCAAGTGCTATAATTCTGAAGACAACTGTCCCTTCTAGCTCCAGAACAAACCCAAATGCCGCTGGAAAGCTGACACTGCCCTGGAAGCCAGAAGGTCACCCTTCTTATCAAAAAATGTCAAATCGGGTCCTGAGATACACAGCTCAGGAAAGCTCCATTTCTATAGAGACAAAATAGGTTCTGCTGTGAATGAACTACAGGAACCACACACATGTTGCATAAGGAGGCAAGAGAGTGTTTGTCCAGTCGAGGAAAAACTTCTGATAGTGTTCTCATTGTAAAGCTCAGGGCCTTTCTGCAGCAGAGAAAGCTCAGGAGGCCAAGTGGCACAGGAACACTGTAAGTAGCTTCAGCAGCACATACACAGCCCAAAAGCAGCACAGGAGGCGAAGAAAAAGGCATTCAGATTAATTAACAAGCTTGATAAGGTTTTCATCTCCCTTTGCTTATTAATTCACCCAGCTCTTACAAAGACTAAAGTGTTTCAGAGTGCTTATCAGAATGGCACGAAGTTCTGACACCACAGATGGCAGGAGATCTGCAGGCACGTTTAACAAAGGGGCAGTTGAAAGAGGGTACATTCACACACTACTTTGCTCTGGGATGTCACTATAGTAACCTGCAGCAAAAGAACTTTTGCCAATGATTCACTAGCAAACTCCATGTGCAAACATTACCAAAGACACTGCAAAACAAACAGCCCTCACAGATGAACACTGTTACAAGTGGCATTGCTCGACAGAGCAGAAGACTGAAGTAAAGAAAATTAAGGCTTTATGGCTTAACATCAGGCATGTTGCTTCCCTTCTAAACCTTGGATTTATCCTCCAAAAGGGCAGTAAAAGAGTCTGAAATCCATCAGTAAATCCCAACAAAGCACATTCAAAGAACTGAGATCAGAAAGGAGGGTGATGGCCTGACTCCACTGTCCTCTCTACAACCATTACCAAGCTTGTATTTAAACACAAGTGGAAGGGATGCCCAGGTGAAAGCTGATCACCAAACCATGTTGATCAGCAGGACTAACATCCTGTAGTTGTGCCAAACTTCAGGATTTTGAAACACTACAAGTAATGAAGCTGCAGCAAGCACCAGAAACTGTCCTGCTCCAAAGCTAAGGTCAAGTTTCAAAGTGGCAGTAATAATAAAATTCAGGTAGATAATGTTTTCATCATATGAGAAGCAAAAAGCTTGTAATTGTTGATGATATGTTAATTAAACTTGTTTGATATAACCAAAGCCTGCTACAGCTATTAACAAGAGAATCGGATGAGTAAGCGGATGAATCATTAAGCAATTAATGAAGCTGAAGAGAAAGATGCAAATAAGGTAATGAGAATACTGATGGTGTGGCAAACTACCATTTCTAGTTCTTATATCAGGAATGGAACTCTTAAACAGGTTACAGTTGTGAAGGTGC
The DNA here is from genome assembly GCF_003984885.1 of Neopelma chrysocephalum. NCBI lineage: Eukaryota > Metazoa > Chordata > Aves > Passeriformes > Pipridae > Neopelma > Neopelma chrysocephalum. Next base: position 4,252,746 of record NW_020897761.1, on the reverse strand, counting down.
AGCGAGTTATGCTAGAACAGGGACCATGAAGTGCAGCCTTCTGGACTGTATTCTGCATAAGATCAGTCTCAACTGAAGAGATTAAGGCAATAAAGCACATGCAGAAAGAAGGCACTGGAAGCCTGTCAACATGGACTGAAGCTCGTGCCCCAAAAAAACCCAACCTGAAGATTATCCTGAACCCCACAGGAGACTGAAATCACTTCACTAGATGACTGGCTAGCATTTGACCCACAGCACAGTGGTAAAATTTTTGTTGTTACAAATAATTATAAACTTAATACCACCCGGTGAATGTTTCCTGTTATTAAAGGAATCATCTGTGCTAAATGCACCAGAACAATTAAGAAATAAAGCCTCAGTAATAAAAACAATTCAAAATCCTTTGTAAGGTGCATTTATGCCATTTACCTCCAGGTAAATGCAAGTGTCTGGATTCCTTATCCAGGCAACAGAGAGATGAGCTCTTCTCACAACTCTCCAGGCTCCTGGAAATACCCACTTCTAAGAACAGGTCTAATGACCCCTATACACAATGCTTTTTGAAGAGGAGCTTTCTCCAACAAAATGTTGAAGATCGCCATTTTAACTAGCACAGCTCAGAAGAAAGAGCAGTGTTACACCTTTAAGTTTTCCATGCTGCAATAGACCTCTGCACAATGAAACAGGGAAGGAAAAAAAGTCTTGCTCCTCGAGCAGAGGACAACCAAGAAACAAAGAATTATCTTCTCTGACCTATTCCTCCAGTTTCCCTATTGGCTTCACAAAAGGGGCACAGCAGGGAGAACAGTATTTCCCTGCTTCACATGTCTTTGCGAGGCAGCGTTTGCAGCTTGTCAAAGCGCTTTGAGATTCTCAGATAAAATACTGTAAATAGAATGTATTAATTTACATTTACAGATGTACAGTTAAAATTCATGTTTTACATCAATACATTTTGGAGACTAAACATTGTATGGAGCAGTTCATTCTTCCCTTTCTGTTCTTACCCCTTCTGATATCACTTAGATCAAAGCAAAAGAGAGAAAAGCCACACAAAATTGGATGTCTCAGCCTCCATGACTTCAGATGTCCTAATCCCAAAAAGCACCAGCTACACAACCACACTGCCATCAAAAAGAAGTACGTACATAGGATGCCTGTAAGATTAATAAACCCGAAATGTGACTTCCACAACAGCCTGAAGGGTACGTTTGGGTACACACTAGAAGGAGAAAGAGACAGAGACTACACCTGCATGAAGAAAGGTCTCCAAGCCCTGCATTCACATTGGAGGGTGGCAGAATGAGGTATGTGAGAAGGTGGAATCTCTTTGTGCATTCAGGCTGCTGCTGCTGCTTTAACACCACTCCCACTGACAGAGACAGTGCTACAGAAAACAACTAAACCATTTTTTTCAGTAATTCCTAAATGCAGAACTTAAATGGTTTTATACTTTTTCCTTTCACCAGGAAAGCACATTAGTGCTTTTCAACCAAAGGGCTGCGCCACAAAGCCGTATACACAGGCATTTGGTTCAGTCATGTCAACTACAAATGTCTGTCCCAAAACCAGGGTTATTCTTGGAAGAGGTACATAAATGTTTGTCCAATCTAGGACAGAAGTGTTTTTTCTAAGATGTTGGTTTAGGACTCGATAACCTCACATCAATTACCTGTATGACTCTCCACGCTTCAGTTACCTGCATTAATAAATTTGGGGCACAGCCTCAAGTCAAAAAATACCAACTCTAATGCTTCACACAGAGCTGTTATTTTTCATTGTATAACACGTATGTGACCCTTGAAGACAGCTTCTATTCTTTTTCTTATTATTTTCCTCCTCTCTCCTAGATTTGCTTATTAACATCACAACAAGAGTCCTATCAATGGAAGACAGCCAGAGACAAAAAAAAGATAAAACTGTTTAAGTCTGATATCCTTTGGGGTCTCTCCCTGCCAACAATTCTACACCAGCTAGTGCTGGAATAGGTTTCAGGCAATCAGCTGATTTGCTTCTGCATAGGTCTTGTGACAGCCTACATCAAGTAATTTATTTTCGAGGTGACAAGTGAATCATTATGGTTCAAGCCTTGAAACAGGAATGGGCTCAGTAACACGATAAGGACAAATCAATAACATTGATATTTAGATCCCTACACTGTGTATTGCTATTACAAGCCAAGAAAATAATCTTCTTCTAGGTATGTGTGCACTACCTATGTGCCAGACCTCGTACTGAAACCTGAGTGGAAATAATCCAAAAGCTTAGAAATACTTAGTTGTTGCCACATTTGGAGGTATTAACAGCAAAAAAGCAGCAGAAATGGTTCATGTAGCATTTAATAAATCACATACACAACTGCTACTTTTCCTGATAGGCATGAAAGGAGATTGAAGAAGGAGGAAAATGTGATCCCCGTTTCATCAATTAAACAATATGTAAGTTAAGGTATAACACTCACAGAATCAACCATAACTGGAAATCAGAGCCAGAGACAAAAAGAGTCAGAGACGTGGGTAGAGACAGAAATCTTTTCCTGAAGCAGGGAGGTAAGCTGCTGATTTTATTGTATTCTCTAGATAGGAACAACAATTACCTTGCTGAGGTACAGTGCTGAGGGATAAGACACCACTCCAGACAGCCATTATCGAATGAGCACCACAACCTTTCAAACACAAAGCCCTACCTACATACATTATAATCCAAGAGCAGCAGCAGGACTACCAGGCTCTCTTGTCTGCAATATCCTTTTGCATCTGGAGTCTAAATTACATTGCCTTTTGCTTTATGAGCTTATCACATTGTGAATTCATGTTTAATTTGAGGTCCAGTGTCCCTCTGCAGAGTAAGAGCATCCACAGAAAGCAATACTGTTGAAAAACTGCATGACAAGAAATCTATTTGGTTTCACTCTGAATATTACACCTCATTTTTAGAAAATTCACCTGAGAGGTATTGACATATTTCAAAGCAAAAAAGAAATCCTCTATTTTCAGAAGAAATAAGGGACTGTCTTGCAAGTTAAATATATAAAAATTAGTTTTGTCTAAAGTAGCAGAACAGATGGTAGAAGTTCATAAATATTTAAAAGGAGACAGCATAAAAGAGTAAAGGAGATATTGGGGATAATACACAAGGGAACATAGCTAGGAGTGAAAGTTGAAAAGAGAAAGGGCAGAGTAGACTAGAAGTTCTGCATTATAGCAACTGTTGATTGGCTATGCAGAGGAAATGCAATAGAAAACATTTTACTATGACTTTTGTTTTAAAATGCATATACATGCATTATATATTAAGAATGATATGTCATTATATATAATATATACTCTGTATAGTATGTATTTTAATATATTACTTTTTACAGAGAGAGAGAAATTTTTATATAAAAAAATTACATTAGAGAACAACCATGCATTGGTGATCCATTGCTGACAAGAATTAAGAAAACCAGAAATTACTGAGCAGTTAAGTAGCTACCCTTTTGTTTGTGACTGTGAACTTGTCAGCAAGCCCCCAACGCCTAGTCCATATAAAAATAAAAAATTAGAAGTTAAGTAACGGTCGCTTCAGGATGGGAATGTTATACAGGATGAAGGAAGTCAGCAACAGGACAGCACCACATCCTAAGCAGGAAAGCCCCACAGGGGCCTCTGCTGCCCATGGAGGAAATACCCTGTGTCCCACAGTGGAAGGTCAGCATGTGGAACCAGCTTCAACACTCATAAGCAGCAGTGCAAGCACAGAGGGAGGAGCTGTTTTGTTCCAGCCAGCTCTGAAACACCAAGGCTATTGTGTTTTCTTCCACAGGGCACCTAGTTTATCAGTATCAGAGTGGTCAGCATTAACTCAGCAAAAATCAAAAGGAATTCAAGCATCAGCTGAAGGTTGGTTATACTGGTATCCTAATTTAATAGTTCTCTGATGTGTTTGTTCAACTATGTCCCTCATTATGCAAATAAAGCAAATATATAATACTGGCAGGCCATGGAAACTGCTACACCAGTCCCTCTACAATGAGATAGGAAACAAAACAATACAAAAAGATACTTACTAGTTGGGTATATACACTTGTTTTAGCTTGCTTTCTGCTTCTGCTGCTTTCAATCGTTTCTTTAAATAGAAAGAACAGAAAAAAGAAAACAGAATTAAAAAAAAAAAATAAAAGCTATTTTACCTGAGAGTCAAGTAATACACTTATAAAAACTTTAGCAGTTCTTAACATTTACCTTTTACTGAGCAACTACCACTAAACCTTTTTCCAACAAGAAAATATCCACCCAAGACAATTGTGGGCATCAAATGACTATGTACACAGCTTTTCAAAAAAGTCAGAGATGCCAAGCTACTATTAATAAGGACAAACTTTTCATTCCCATTCACTTCAACATGAACTGTTCCCCCCACAACCGTTTTTTAAATTTTTTATTTCTCCTGCAGAGGAAGATCTGACACATCAGTCAGTGTTGATTCTTCATGACAACATTCAGCAATTGGACAGTAACAGGTATAGAAATGCACCCTCTCCATCACAGTTCCTGAACAGCTGCAGCAATTCAAAGAGTTTCAAGGAAGACTTTTGTGTTGATACCTCTGAACTTCCGAGGCCTAAGTGACACAGAAGATTTTATTTAAGCATTAAGAAGGCCAAGAGCTCCTTTTATAACTCAAACCTTCACCATTTAAAAAGTAAGAGAGACACTGAGGTTCAAGTTTGCTCTTTATTACATCTGCAAAATAAATTTAGGGTGAGCCTCTGAAGGTTTCTAGTCCAACCCTCTGTTCAAAGCTGGTAAGAGTGGCCTGCATAAAGCCACAACAATGTTTTCCAGGCAAACAAGCAGCATTGTGATATTCCAGACAAACAGGTTAGCTTAGCATTTGCTAAGCAGCAGCCTCAAGGCACAGTCTAGGAAAATAATTGTAAAGCTGAAGTCAGTATCTTCATAGAAGCAGGAAGTGCCAGAAAATGTAATAACATTGAAGAGTGTGTCACTGAGGAAACGGACAAACATAAAAATCCTTTTTACAGGGACACCTTGGACACACAAAAATGATGAAGTAAATGTTTCCTGTAAGCATAAAGCTTTGATCAGGACAGTTTTGAACAACAGTTTTTCCATATGACAATCTGATAGCTCCTCACCAAAGCTCTCCAGGCTCCTAAAGAATTCCCCTCTTCCCTTTTCCTGCAAATAACAGTCGACCTATCTTAGAAATCAAAGAATTAAGCTGTCAGATAACAGAGCAAGGACCGAGAAAACAGAACTTCTGAAAGTCTTCCTGGGACTAAGAGTACACCTTAAGAGAGCTGCACTCTCTCTGGTTGACTCCCTTCTGCTGGTGTAGGCCAGTTTCCAAGATTGCTTCTGTTAAACCTCACCTAGGACAGGAACTGCTGCCTGAAAACCGACCTCAAGAAAAACCTAATGAAGACTTTGTGGAAACAGTCCTTATCAATCCTATAAACTTGGAGGAACCAACATTTTGCTGGCAATCAGTAACGGAACTAAGGAGTTCTCCCTTTGAATACAAACTACAAATTCAAGTTGAAGGTTTTCAAGCTACCCTACCTGAGCATTTTTATGTAAGAAACAAAAGCACCCAATGAGAGGCCTCAAAAAGTACTGTGATAATGGTTCTCCAAACAGCATCAGAAATCCTCCTCTACCTTCCAGAGAGACACTACACAAAAAACCCCATCCTTTAACAAAATGCATGCTTTTCTGCTCAGGAACTGGAGGTTGTTCCACCCACAGCCTCAACTGAAAAGGAGGACTTGATGCTCCAGGCACAGACTGCTGTGGGCAGTTACATCAGCAGATGAACAGCCATAGAGCTCATCTCCCCAGGAAATACCTGGAAACCCAATATCAGATACTGATTAACAGCTTAAAATACTGCTTGATGAACAGTACAAGAAACCAATTTCCTTGAGACCTAAGCAAGAAATTCAGAAAACTTACACTGGCAGAGAACTGCTGTTTTTTTAAATTTCTAGACTGTGAGAGGGAAAAGCTGCAGTTTTCTTGACAACATCTCCCATTATGTTAAGACAGTGTTGGAAATATATGAATGCAAGAGCTTCACTTAAGCATGCAGCATTATCAGCAGCTGAAATATTCTACTGTCCACAGTGTAAAGTCATTTGCCTTGGGGACATGGTTAATTTAGGGTATTAAGCAGCATTCTTGTAAACAGGTGATGAATGTTAACCTCATACCACAGATTTCCTTTGTTACTGATGATCCTGGCATGAGCTCTGAGCTAACAACTGCCATAGATCACTGGACCTTGCAACACCCTCCTCTCCTACAGCTGCCTGGGGATCAGCACAATGTACAACACGCAGCATACGCCCCTTACTACAAATAGTATACAAGGAAAATTGAAGGTTTCCAGAAGGTACCACAATGTCCTGGATAAGAAGAGGTTTTGCACTAAGTACCTGCAGCTGTGGGCAATCAATAGACCAGATATGATGAGTTTCCTATTTCCTGACAGTGGCCAATTCCAGAAGGTACAAAAGAAGGGGGCCTGAGATGCAGTCATGCACAATTTCAGAATAATCCCTTCCCTGAGAGAGTGCTTTGCTAGGTCCTTTGCCAGTTATTAATTGATCTGTGCCTGAAGCATATTTACACTATAAATTCTTAATGCTGTCTGATGTAGTTATGAATGTCCTCACCCGCAGGAAAAACCCTAAACATTTGTAACTTTTTCTAGTAGTTTGGCCTAAAATAAATCTTTTCTCTTTCAGTTATTTATATACACACATCTTAAGAGGATATACTTATTTACCTCATCATATTTTCCCCATCTATAAAAGGAAGATATTACCAACTTGTCTATCCCCTGGGGACCAAGGGATTAAAGTACTAAGCACTGTACATTCAAGTTGGTGCAAACATCTATCCTTTATATATCCTCTCCCTAGATTTGATATCTTTCACTCTATCCACTGGGCTTGAAAGAGTTTTATAACACATGACGTATGAGAGCAAATGTTTGTGGTTCTTTTCTAAAGAGTGAATCATTTATAAAGGGGAAATAACAGAAGAAAACCAGGAACGTTGGGGATACTTCAACATTCACAATGCAAGAATTGGGTTGGTAGACAGCACAGGGATGCCTCAAACATCCTCAAATATTAAGCCTTTATTATTTTATGATAGGGAAAATAAATTGCATTTTCTGGATTTAGAGGAGAACTTTCATACTGCTTATTTTTTTTCAAACCTCTGAACATAAAAATGTTGTATATACAAGGGTGGATGGGGAGATGGGACAGAAAAGGGAGTTAGTCTGTGATGCACTTGGGAGAAATATTTCCAGCTGCTTGTGCTCCACCAACACATCTCAGAACTGAGGGGTGGTACCTACAGTTTCTGGCAGTTTTGGCAAGCAAGTGACAGAGTTCCACAATACTGCAGTTTTAACAGGAGTTGTTGGGGGATAAAATATCCTACGGACGTGGAAAAACATTTCATTGATGTTATTTCTACATTGCTACACACAGGACTTCATGAAGGCTGGTACATTAAGACATCACTCCCAGCCCTCAGCTAGGTACAAAGCAGGCTTGGTTTCCTTAATAAGGATGTTTCCTATCTGCATCAAGACTGTCCCAGAGCTCCCTACCTCACTGACTCAAACATAATGGCACTTTCTCCAGTATCTTCCCAATACTATACATACCTTAAAACCGATTTTCTCTGTCTATTCCTCCTAATGGCACTTTTCTAATGGCACTTCCACATAAGAAATAGAACAGTGGAAACTCATAGTATTTGACCTTCCTCTTGAAGTTACCTGCTCCTCAGACACAAATAAAATGCAAGAAGTAAAGCCTTTCACTCTCAGAAAGCATATGACTAATTCCAAGTCATCTGCCACCTCCACAGAGTTCTTCTCAACCTATGAAAAGTTAAATGTTTTAAAGTTTTCAGGACTTCCCCTCATGATATGCAAAACAGTAGAAGCATTTACAAATATTTTTTAAAAAAATCACTCTGGAATTCACAACTAGGTAAGAACCTCTACATTGAATGAAAATGTAGCCAGACATCACATCAACTCAGAGAGCTTTCAAATCACTGAAGGAAGCCAACAAACAGCAGATAAATTGGTCATGCCATTTCAAATCTTTCTGAGTCAGAAATATATGATCTTGTGAATTGAACACAAGAAATCTGTCCCAAGAAAAGAATGCATTCAAAGGGGACCCGGGATACTGAATTTGGAATGCATCACACTCATTTTCTTCAGAACAACTCTGAAAGGGTGTCTTTGACAGGACAGCTCTTGGGATCACTTTGGACAGGCGTTCAGGAGCCTACATTAAACCACAAATTCTGTGTTGACATTGCAGTAGAATTACTCCTTCTAGCAGTTCTGTTCTTGGAGGGTCAGTCCTTCCCTTGAAACGACTGAACTCCTGATTATGCTGGTAATCTTCAAAAGCATGGGGTAAAAGAAAAATTACTGGATAAGAAATCCAAGTGCATGCTCCAAAAGAAGTCAATTTGCACGTATCTCAATCTTGTGAGTGTCCTACTCACAAGACAAGGAAGTGCTGCATTAAGCCCTTCCATCTTAGGTACACCAAGCATGAGTACACTTTATTGTTCAGTTCTCAGAACGGGCCTTCTGTTGAAGGCAACTCAAAATGTCCCTTCCTCAGAGGCAAGAAACAGATAGATTCTACTTCAGGATTATAGCAGTGCTTTCTCATGCCAAGAAACTGTCAAGGGAAACACAGAAGGATGTAAACAGCTCCCAAGTAACTGTTGCTTTTTCATCCAAGCAGGCAATTGGTTGGTGAGAAAAATCTTTATTCCTATGTTTTGTAACTCACAGAAACAGACAGTTTAAATGGACTTTTAGTCTTCATTCAAAGATTCTATAGGAATAAGCAAGTTATCAATACTTTTATTAAAGACAATAACATACAGACTTGAAATATAATTTAATCATCTTCTTGGAAAGAGGGAAGTGGAAGTGTAACAACTTGAGATCCACACTTTTCATATCCTTACTTTGCATATTTTCAATATCTTATGTACACAAATGCTATTAGCCCCCAAACCATTTTGTGGTAATAGACCAAGGGAAGATTCTGCATAGATCAAACATGATGAAGAAACAGATGGAATAAGTGGCAACAGATGTGCTTTGCCAAAGATTTTGCACTCATCAAGTAGAATATAAATGTAATACACCATTATTTCAACTACAATTTCCTATGCTTTCTTTGTGGTTACATATTGATAGCCCTTTCAAGTTTTTTTATAAATGTTTCATGGTATTATTTGCTCGTACAAGCCAGGAATTTGAGATGAGGTCTTCAGCTCAGTTCAGATTTAATTGATGTGGTATCTCTGCATTGCAACTTCAACCAGTTCAGCTTATACTCACTCATACTGTCTCCTAAGTGCAGAGTCTCTAATTGGAAGTTTTCCCCAAATCCCTGGTAGACTCCTGGGCAGTAGATGTAAGGTACCATATAACCATGATAGAAAACCCAGTGCACAGGAATAGAGCAAAATAGTACAAGAAAATGTAAGTTTGTTGTGTTTTTTAATTGATGCAAGAACAAATAAAGTATTTTGCACACCTATCCCTTCTGCAGTTTTCCTTATGTAATGACAAACCTTATGGAAGAGGAAAAAGCAATGGGGAAGGAAAGACCATGCCTTCATTTCTCCAGAACCATTTTTCCCCACCATGCCAGCTTCCATCACCATCCCACTTTCCTACCACCCATTTCCTTGCCAGAAGGAAAAGTTTCAAAGAATGAACTTGGGAAAATATTAGAGTGAGGATGCCATTAATAATTTTATTAAAAGTAAAGTCTTTTTTTTTGTATCAGTTATGTTTCTTGTTTGTCCTGAGGACCCCTCTATAATTTAAACAGTGTCCTGACCAGAAAGAAAATGGTAAAAATCACATTACAAAACAAGGTGCCCAAATATTAGCACATGGCAAACATTGGTCAATGCCTCAGGCATCTAGTCTTTACCCCAGGCTGAATTTCCAAGGAAGCATGTTAAGGCAAGGTATTTTCATTAACTCCACTTTTTCTGATACTTCAAATAGATGCCTCAGCTTAAGGCTGATAATTATAATGAAAACTCCATTTTAAATTTCTCCCTTCTTTTACTTGATTTTCCTAATAAATATTGTAAGTAGTTTTCAGCAACTGACACTCTGCAACATTTTGCATGTTGCTTCCATTGTGCTTTCTTTATTTCAGGAACCAACCAGCCTTCATATTTAAACACGTAGAGATAAAAATGATTGTAAACACCAGTCAAAGTTGATTCTCAAGTATAACGTGTCTGGGAATTTGAGCCCTCAACACTTCCCAGACAAACACTTCACTTGCAGAGCTTACATGGGGGAGCCTCGTGCATCTGCCATCAAAGTCATTGGCAGGAGCAGTGGAGAATCAACAGTGGGTGCCTCTTGTACAGCAGCTGACCCCCCCCAAAAAAGTCAATGAAGTTAATGCTGACCTTGAACTCTACAGGCAGAGAGTAACTGCACTGCCTTCCTCTGCTGAATTCCAAAACAGACATTGGAAAGCTCCAAACAAACAGGGTAGCAGCAAACATGAAAACAATGTACTCCTGCCACTCCTACCTGTTTGTATCTACAGAACAGCTGATGAGTTTAGTGACAGGAGATCGTTCCGATCATAACAGAACCCACCTAATGGAAAGGCTGAACCCCAAGAGGGAGAATAAAGCAACAAGGCTCAGTTTCACAGGCAAGAAAAGCAACTTTGGTTAGAATGAAAGAGGTGATTCTGACTCTCTTACCTGCTGAACGTATCTGTCTGTAGTTTTCCACATATAGTAATATTCTATTATGCTTGTTAAGGACTTCCATGGGAGCTAGGGACACAAAGGAAAAGCAGCAGTCATCGAAGGGAGCTGGCACACAGACTCACAAATTCACAGGATTCCTCTCACTGACAGTTTGTAGCAGAATCCTGCAACTACTAACTCTCCTCATAAAAAAAATAGAAGACAAGTCAGTGTCTGAATCTCCCAAGGACATTAGATGCACATGGGACATATGTTAAATTAAATGCCCTTTCAAAAACATAGTTTTCAGTGTATAAGTGGAGCAGGTTACAGGTAGATCTTCATGCTGCACTGGCTCCACAGTAAACCATTCAAGAGAGGCACAATGTGGAAGGGAGCCCACAGGCTCAGACTCTCTCTGAGAAGAAGAGACTCAAGCAAGAGCCACAACTACAGTATCACAGTTCCAATTTACTTGGCTTCAGTGGAGCTGGCCTATTAAAAAAAACAAACAAACAAAAAAACCCACCAAAACACAAAACCAAAACAAACTAACAGAATCGTGCTCTGCCAGCTCTGTTCTCTGCATGAGAAGCACAAGGATTTCAGCAGGATCGCAGAGTGTTGTGCTATTTTCAAGTCCCTCTGCCTAAAAGATTAGAGCATTGGACAAGCAACACTGAAACTACTTATTTTGTTCCAGAGAACTCAGTCAGTGACACAGTGAAACTTGGCTCTCCTTACAGCGCTCCATTCAATCCACAGGCTGAGCACCTAGCATGGAGCTCTGGCCAAACTACAGGACACTTCCCTGGGATGTCCAGGATTCCTTTTGAAAACTTTCAAAGGCCCTTTCTGAAATGACATTGTAAGAGTGACTACATTTTCATGTTTCAGAAGGCCCAGTACTTACTCTCCTTCAAACACAAATTAATCTAGAGCAGCTCGGCTGTCACAACACTTTCCTAAATCCTCCCTCAGCTGTAGTGGAGCAGATGATTCTAAATTAACATCTCTAAAGGAAAAGCAATCATCTGTGATTTGAAATTCTGACTGTACAACAGGCTGTCATCAGTATGAGGTCTGCCTTTCCCCACTTTACAGCAAGACACATGCTCTAGTTCAAAGCCCTCTTCTTCAACACGAGGAAAAACAACACAGTTTAGACAAGCTGCAAACCAGCTCTGTCACTGATCAGAACCGGTCACCACAGGGGCCCTTGCTTTATATACTTACAAAATCTTGCTGAATGTCAGTGAAATCTTTTCCATATTTTTCTAGTGCTTCCTCGAAGAGGTTTGCCTCTGAAGCAGACCACTCCTCCATCTCATCTCTGCACAGGACCGGCCCACCTTGTGGCACAAGCGCAGAGATTGCCTTGGAAATGTCGTAGACATTTTTGTGCAAAGTGTCCATAGCATGGAACTACGTGGTTGCAAAGGAGAAAGAGAATTGTAAGGACAAGCATCTGGGGGGGAAAATGCTTAGCAGTTAAACAGCAATGACAAATGCTGCACCAAGATTTGAGAGTGCAGTATTCTATACCCCAAACAAAGTCAGTAAAAACTGTTCCAACCTCAGACTCGCTGCAATTGTCAGTGTACAAGTCTAACATTCACTGGCAGTAGTGGGGGGTGTGGAATACAAGCCCTTGTGTATCAATAATTCCTACTCAGCACCACTACTGCAGCAATACTGTTAGTTAGGGATAGACCCACTCCCCCAAAGACTGAGCAGCCCTGCTAACTACCATTCCACATATGGGGCATGAAGACAGAGGTCCAAGGGCGTTTTCTCATAGACTGGGCCATGCACCTTCATCATATGAAAAATAAGAGTAGCAACATGCACATACAGTTCCCCCCAAAGGCCAGAAGCCCCCCAAAAGATTTAAGTTGCACATCACAGCTGAGTAGGAAAATAGAATGACTCTCAGGAGCAATTACTCCTCAGAAAGCTGAGCAACTTGTGATTTACAAGGGCTGAGAACAAGCTGCGAGGGAGGAATTGATATGAGTAAATCCATAAATCTCAAATTTTCTCTTTCCTTGATCTACTCAGCAACATTTACAACTATAAAATGTTAACAATAATACCACTTCTCGAGTATTCTAAAATGGAGCTCAAAGAGAACAACTGGATCCACTGGCATTTCTTATCTGACCACAAGCTTTTCCCCTAGACAATCTTGCCCAAGGATGCCAGTGACAGTCTGGTGGTGGGGAAATGATGAGGAGTGGCACTCTGGCACACAGGCAGACAATCATTTGCATTCTTCTCAAGGCAGCTACCAAGCCCATGCAAGAGATGGGCTGTAAAGCATGTCATCAGAATATTTTAATAAAACTAAAAAACAACAATAAAAAAACTCACAGAACTATCCATGACGGATCATAGGAGGCCCAAGGCCAGAAAAAGTTACTTCATCTGTAACTAAAGGATTCCTTTACAAAGACAGGGTCTGCTTCACAGCAGGCCACAATTACAATCCATCTGCCCCTCTCTCTTTGCCAACTGTTGTTGCTGAGGTGAATATTTTGCATCTCTCACAAACTTAAGGTCCTCTTAAAAAAAAATCTCACCAGCGTGATGTCCCTGGAGGCTGCTGCAGCACTCATGTGCAAACTTGGCTGTCTGACAGAACTACTGCAATCCAGCGCTCGGGCAAACGTACCAACAGACCTGAAAGAAATTAAACACAGCACTAACTTTGCATGCAAACCCAGCACAAATATAAACACCCAACCAACGCTTTCTGAGATGAGCAGACTTCATTTCTCAGTTACAAGAGGATGTGATTTGGTGCTCATTGTGAGCCAGAGACCATTCTCTTCGATGTGGTTTGTTATTATCAACACTTTACTTAATTCATATGACCAAAGAGGTTTAGGTATAGGAGAGGAAACAGAGAAAGACTGAAGGATCACCAACAGGGAGTTCTGACCTGCTCTCTTATCCCTTATCTCTCATAGACTTAAGCTATAAAAGGAACTGAGCACAAGCAAGCTTTATGAATGGCAATAGTCTCTTCCACGATCGCAAGAGCAGTGCTGCATTGTCTGAAGGTATAGAGGCAGATGCCAAAACCATACAGGAAAAAGCAGTAATGCAAACATTTTTCTAAAGGTTTCAGTGACATTAAAAACAATATTTATTTTACAACTTAATATTATACAATATTTATTATAAAGCCTGCATAAACAGCAATTCTCGAATACTTCACAATATCAGTCATTTCTGCATCTGAGGCTACAATCCCCATGCTCTGCATCTTATTCCTAAAGAAATTAGTTGAAGGAACCTTTAACATAAACATCAGTTCTCGAAATTCCTACTCCCCTGCCTGCTTGCTACATCACATGGGTGAAACATTTGTCCTCCTGCACAAGGGAACTGGAGCTGAACTCCTCTGAGCAACTACAACAACAAAAAGAAGGCGGGTCAGGTTTTTCCCCCTCCACTCAGATCACTTCCCAAAACTAGTTGAGCCCACAGAGGAACACACTAGTGCCAAGCAGTGCAGGAGCAGGAAAGGTAAATGTTTAAGCACTACTTGTCATCAAACATCTAATTTTGGCTGAAATCCAAAGCAGCCTCCCCCATCCAAGTGTCTGTAGCGATTCACGCTTCACCCTCTCCTCAGCCTCCCAGTCACTATCCCCATCCCTACTTCACAACTCCCCCATCCCCAGCTTTAGCTGAACTGATACTTTTGTGTGTGTGTGTGTGTGTACTAATAATAAACTGGAATGCTTCGCTGATTCTGGACAGAAGGAATTTTTTCAGTGCTTCTCATTAGAGCGGCTGTACCAGCAAACCCAGTGGGCAGCACTGAACAGACAGAAAGAACCACTAAAACCAGCTTTGCCACCAGAAGCCTACACAAGGTGGAAAACCCCACCACAAAGGAGCTCTACAGTCACTCCAAACCAACCCACATGAAAACAAAAGAGGGGGGGAAAAGAAAGAACCAGAAGGCTGACAGATCCAGGGTTCACCCAAAAAGGCTTAACTCTGTTTTCCAGGGCTAAAGCCCGTGGCTGCAGCAGGCACCTAAACCATATAGAATGTGAAGTGTGCTACCTTTTTATTTTTTTCTCCAAATTATTCAGTCACCAATTGCTATGATGGCCTAAAATTTAATATAGTCTTCTGTTTATATAAATGCATAACAATGAATTAGCTCAAGAACCTTTAAAAAATGAAAAGTTGATCAAGAAAGATTGCTTTGGGCTTAAATAAAAACACCATCAGTACAGATTTGCAGGGTTCTATTTTATTGTGCCTACCTTTTCGAATCTAGGCCTTAGAAAACATCCTTGCTCCATCAAAAGCATTTACTAGAATTCTCAGCAAACTGTTAATGGATGTCAAAATGTCATTGGATTTGAAAAAGGCAGAAAATGGACTGAGCAAACAACTGCCAAGAATTTAGCTCACTGAGTCTTCTGCATGCTGGCCAAAGCATTTGAAAAACCTCACCAATTTCAGGATTGTTTTTACATGCCATTTGCTCTTCCTTAATGCAACTGATTAAGTTGTAAATCTGAGAAGCTGTTCCTGAAGTCATGCAATTCCCAGGAAGGCAGGTAAAATGTCCATCTTTCAAAATGGACCAAGTGAATCAAGCAACTAAAACTTGCATTCATACTAATAAAGAACTTAAAGTGCCTGGAAAAGTTACTAACATTTACTTCTCCAAAAGAGAGGTAAAAGCTTCTTACCGTGCTACCACCAGGAACTGGTCTATCTGCTTGTCTACTAGTGGGTTAAAGGCTTCCCAAACTTTTGTTTCAAGTTTTGACTGATCTCTTCCATCATCCTCGCCTGGTTGAAAAACAAATCAGAAATGCTTAGCATGGTTCTTTCAAAATAAAAGTACTTTCTAGATTATTTTTTTATCTCACAATAATGTCACTCTTAGCTCATTTTGGTTACTCAGTCTGACAGGCCACTGTGAAAATTTTATTCACTTATTTGTACGTGACAATTTCATCTTGACAGACACAGCAACACAGCTTGTCTGAATCAGGCAATCAGATTTTCAATAACTAGTTTCAAAGGACATGTCATGGCAAACAGTACATCCTTCTCCAAACTAGACAGTTTCTTTACAGTTTCTTTCCTCAGCTCATCTCTCTTCCTCCTTTATCTTGCAGCAATTTCAGGAAAACAGACACATTCCCAGCTGCTCTGAGCAGGCAAAAAGTAACTGGTTCAACTCATGTTGGCTGCTTTCTAAGGGGTAAGTCATGGCATCAGACAATCTTGTTTTTATTTTTCCAACTCTGTACAAACCAAAACACCCTGGAAAAATGCAGGAGGAACTTTTTTCCTCTTCTTTCTGTTCCCTTTAAAACATCTGGAGATTATCCTTCTCTGAAGCCCCATGTTGGCCCGCTGAGGGAAGAGGATTCCTTTCAAATTAGTTCACCCTCACTTAGGAGGCTTGCCCAGCTGTTGAATAAATACCAGTTTCATAGATAAATTAAACAAGAGTCCTGACCCATCTGTTTGCCTGTTCTAGCATGAGACTAACAATACCAGCAAAGCTCCTAAAGGCAGCAGAGGCACCTCACTGCTTTCACATCTTGGCCTATTCAGTCTGGATAGGGCCTTTCCAACATGGGTCACAACCCTTGGTCTCTTAGGAGAAGTGTACTGACAGACCTTTCCCCATGCATTGCACGGGGCTCAGGAAAGAACAGTTAGGTGCCAACACTCCCCATCCCTCTCAGTTTCTGCACCCACTTTCGGATCTGTAGCGTGGTGATCTTTTGGATTTGTCTGTGCAGAGACAAATACATCTAAAGTTAGTTACTGTTTGGTAACTAGTACTGGTTACTGCTGCGACTCCCTTTTCCTTGGGCCAGGGTCCTTGTGTCCTACTGTTTCATGACACAGTGGGGGCAGGCTGAGGTCTCACCACACACTCCAGCCAGCAAATTCTTCCCTCTGCCTGTTCTGCAGGTGAGAAGTCTAGGCTGGCAGCCAACACTGGGAATGGGAGAGGGCTCCAGGGAAAAGGCACCCGGCAATAATGGCCAGATTGATGAGGGCAGACAGCATTTAATTGGCAGTAATTTGGGAGGGGCTCTCATAGGGAAGTGAGTCTTGATTAAAAACACAAAAGGCTTTTACAGACACGATGGAAATTTGTGCTTCCCATGGAAATTCTGAAATCTCCTAATAAAAAGAGTGCAAACTCCGAGAGAGCCCATTAATTCAATTTATTTCAACAACATTTGTGATTTGGACAAGTGCCCATTTAAAGACCAGTTTGAAACAGAACTAATTGCCTTCAGTGGGCAACAGCCTCAACAAACCCAACCATCCTTGTACACATGGCCTGGCAGTGGGAACTTCCACCTCCCACACCTTGGCAGGCTGCACACACAGAAGTGGCCACATTCAATGTGGACTCTTGACAATTTAAATAAATTACAGAAATTACCCTCTTTTAGTAAGTCTGTTATATCTGCCTGGTATCGGTTTCCAACTCGAATCTCTCCTTTATCAGCGAGCAGAGTCTTTTGTTGAGGATCATATACTAGTGAATAAAAGAAGAAATCCTAAAAATAAAACAAGAGCAAAAAAGTAAACAGTGTTATTAGCTTTTATTTTCAGCTTTACGTACGTATTACCCAGCTTTTACGTTTTAAGTCTGGTTTTATTACCTATATATAGATTTTAAAATTGAATGAACAAACAATAAATGAACCACCAGCTTTAAAACCCTATTTAAACACTGCCATTTCCTTCTACATTGGAAGTATAACAGCTCTCCTTAACAGCAGTCCTTCCCTTAACATACAGTCTCTCAAACTGAAGTGAACTGAACTGAAAGATCCTCTTGCACAAGAAAAGTTCAGAAGGGCCAGGAGACAATTTTTAGTCCTATTGGCTGTTTCAGAACACAAAATTGCATTTTCCCATACCCCAAAACAGCAGTACCAGATGCCAGTGACTTATCTGCACAGAAATATTGGTACAAACTGCAGCATAACTTCAGAGTGTTATAGCCAGACTAATGCAACCCCACAGACTACCCCTACAGCCTCTGCTGGGCTTGCTCCAGTCTGTCAATGTCTCTCATGCTGGAAGGCCCAAAGTTGGACACAACACTCCAGAAGTAGACTCACAAGTGATGAAGTGAGGGCATGAATCCCTTTCCTCCATCTGCTGGCTACATTCCTGCTAATATAGACCAGGATGTGCTCAGTTTTCCTTGTCACAGAGATGCACTGATGACCAACTTCTTGCCTGCCACCATCTAAGCTTAAATCACCGTGTTTCCTTCTGTTCGTTATGGGGAGAGGGGCAGCAGATTTGGCAGCAGCAGTAATTAGCTGCAGGTGGCAATACATTAATTTGTGGCTTTTGTTCAAGTAGATGAGAAAAAGGCTAAAATAGCTGCTTAGCTTCCGTTACCTGGGTGTGTAAAATTAAAGCAAGAAGACATAGCAGAATGAGAACATTCTGCCAGGGCAGGGAAAGAAAACAGCCAATATTTTAACTACTTAAAACTGCATAGTATAAGTAATTAAACGTTTCTGCATGGATAAGTACTTAGCTGTAGCTATTGAGTGACACATCAGAGACCAGGTATGCTCCACCAAAGTAAAGTGTGGGATACTAGGCAGTATTAGAGCTCTGGTAGGACATGGTATAATAGACCTTTTGTAACCTCCGTCCACAGCAACATCATCACCAGGGAAGAGAAATGTTTCTGAATAGAAGCAGGACATGTGATGTGCCATTTTTCACATTTTGGGTTACTGGCTCATTTTCCCTTTCCCCATATTTCTGTGTCACTAGCAGGCACTCTCTTTAAATACATCTCATTTCATGCTCACCTCATTTTCCCTTTCCCTATATTTGTATGTGTCAACAGCATGCAACAAAAATTAGGACAAAACCACCATCAGTTTCAAGCCCTGTTCAGCTTTATGAAGAGGTGGCAAAGGAAAAGAGAGTCTCCCAATCTGTCATACAAAACCTCCCCAGCCAAACAAAAAAATAATTGCTGTGAATTTCCACAGTAACATAGCAAAAATTCTGGAAAGGAACTGAACTTCAACTGGAAGGGTTGTCTGTATTTGGGTTTGGGGTGGGGGGATTTGGTTGCATCCTAAATAAATGATACTTTTGACAAAATTGATTCCTACTCCCACAGGCACCAGGGTCAAATTACATCAACCTCCTGACAGAAGGCAGCTCCAGAGTACATGAAAACTCATTTATATTACAGCTATGTAAAGAAATCTGGGTCTCTTGCTCCCTGACATACACAGAGCTGAAGACACTACAGTATTTTGAAAATGCATTATTGCATGAATAAAATGTAAGAAAAGCTTTTGTCTCACAGACTTCCAGGTTATAAATAGAGTGTTTTATTTGTTTCAGCTCCAAAATACTTAACTGCAGGACAAAGTAGATGCAGTGCAGCATTAATGCTTTTGAGGCACGTTGCCCAGCAAATATGCAACCCAAACACTGTAGTATAACACAGTGGGCCCCAAGAAAGACCTATTCAACAGGCAATTTCTTTACACAGTCTTTCTTGGCCAGGGAAAGTCATACATTGTGGAGGGATTTTCTGCCATGGTATTTGACTGTTGGATGCCCTATTGCTTCTCTTTTATTGGTTATCACTATGAATTTTCTAATATATATAATAAACCCCATCCTTCTCTACCAATCTCAGGTCATCCTGTTGTATCTTATCCAGTTTTGTCTCAAATCGAGCAGGTTCAACAAAAGAATTAAAAGCTTCTTCCCAACCAGAACCTCCTCAACAGAGAAAAGATCAAAGTTGGGGGGGGCCAAGTGTGAATACAACAGAAACTGCAACCTCCAGAGACAATAAAATACCACTACCATCTTCCCCCATAGATATGAAATTCATTCTTGCAAACTGAGTGGGATTTCTGAAAACATTAATAAATGTCAGTTTAGTGACAATGCAAACCATGGTCTAAGAAACAAGTCGGATCCTTCTGTACTCGACAGCACACGTGAACTCTTGATCACCACTATTTGATAAGAACAATTTTTCACAAGGGTTTTACAAGAGTGATGTTCACAACAAAAGAACAGCTGTTCAAGATGCTCCATGATCATTTGAGCTGTCACAACTGTGTATGCTGAGTCTGCAGTAGTCAAGAAAGAGAAGGGTTTCCTCTTTTAATTTCAGATTCCAGAAAACACCCAACATGTTCAGAAAAATTAACATGACCTGCCAAGAATTAAAACTGAATCATGACTTTCTACATCTCCCAGCTGTTAGACAGACACATATGCTCAGAGCTTCTCTACCCAAGCCCCTAAGCTACCCAAAGCTACAGTCAAGAACCAAAGCCACTAAGAAACGGCAGAAGAACTAGAAAAAGACAGACCCAAAGTGAAAGTACAGTACAGAAATAACAGTTAGTTCATTAGAGCTTGCAAACTTACTTTCATGTATTTCATATATTTTAACTAGAGAACATTTTATTTTTAGGGGGGTACCAAAAGGAACAGAAATGCCAGACATCTGCTCAGCAGGCAAATTCACACAAGCATCTAGATATATTCAGGCAGAGCTGTAAAATAGACGGTACATATAAAATAGTTTCCTGCAGAATAGGGAAATCTAGTGCTTTTGCCATAATTGTCTATGCCCTTCTCTTGATCTCCATGGGAATTTGGTATCTACAGAAAATTCAGGTTTTCCAGTTACTTTCTTTTTTCCCTCTTTCTTCCTGTTCCTCACTCCTGCTACAAACCCAGTTTTACCAGGCACAATAAAAAGTCCATGCTGGTCCCCTTCAGCCTGCTTTTCAAATGTAACAAGGCAATCTTCCTGAGAAAGATGATAGAGGGGTGGAAGGAAGAAAATAGAGATAACACAAATGTAATTTTGCTATGCTTACTATCTCGCTAAAAATTTGTGTCTGCGTGCTTAACCTGCTTCAAGGCAGACACCCTTGGGCTGAAAGCCTACTTTTATTGGTCATAACATTTAAGAAATCAAATGACAGATTCCCTGGAACTGCTTAGGCTTTATTGACAGCAGTCATGTTAAAAAAAAAACCAAACAAAACAACAGTCCTGAAACATTTTGAAAGCAAAGAATGGATTAAGAACAGGAGGCGTGGGGAAAGAAGAAACAGTTCAAAACAATACCATCCAGTGTTAGGAATTTATCAGGCAACAAACTATCTCCTTTTCTTAATCTCTTTACCCTCCACCCAAGCACATTTGTGTTCTGAGCTTTTTTTTTACCATTTGTCCAAGCTAGTTTGCACCACAGCAAAATACCGTGCTAAGTGACAGGACACATTCAGGGAACTCTCTCATTCTGTGAAATTTCCAAGTGCCTGCTCAGTTTTAAAAATAACCCACATCACTCATCTTGCATTTTGAGAGTTCAAAAGGATGAAAAAAAAAAAATCTCTTTCTGTGCCTACATCTGCAACAGAGCAGTTGCATGATTAGAAGGCAGCTCCCTTCTGTCTCAGCATACCCACCTGTAACATCAGTGATAACAAAATCATGTTGGGAGCAACTGAGAGCAAACACAACTTAAAAGTTGGGTAGTAGAAAATCTAGAACAATTTCAGTTTGATTAACTTTTGCTTTCCAACTGGTATATCCTGGGCTGCTAACTGGTTACAAGCACTGCTGAATACAACATCCCTTGTTTGATGCGCTGCCATTTGGCAGCCTTCAGCAGACCCAAGATTTTTTTGGTTTCACATTCCAAAGAGAAACTCGACTATTTAAACCCTATGCTTTGTTTAAAATTCTCTTAAACTAAAGTATCAGATTAAAATTAATCTTATGCTTAAATAAATACTAAAGAAAGCTAAAAAAGCATTTAAAAAGAAAGCCAAGCTATGAGAGACTACAGTATGCTCCTTGCAAAAAACGACCTGTTTTCTCCTTGTCTTAAAAGCCAGGAATGACCATCACCCTGCTGTTTTTAATTATAAGATTTCCTTTCTTGTATAACCTTTTAAAGTTTTCAAATGCAAATTATTTGCTTGCAGATGTATTCAAATAATAATATAGTGAAATTCTTTGCTAATCTCACTAAGTAAAGCTCCCAGATTGTCAAATTCCAAGACTGTCTGACAAAGCCAGCAGCCAGAGGTCTGGCCACAATTAAAGGGATATAAATATATTTTTTAAAAAATACAATAGCAATTTTTAATATAACAAAATACCTAGAAAAAGTAAACCCCAATGTTTATACTCTGAATGATGATTAACTGTGCAAGACAATTCAGTTTCAAGTGGTTGCTTTGAGGTACCTTTAAAAAGATTGAGTAAATTTCTGCAGGAGTCAGATATCACCTGACAAGCAGTTTTTCAAGGATTTGAGTGTCTGTGGTGGCATATGAAGGACTACAGATAAGTATTTTAAACAGTGAACTCAAAGAACAGGGAACTAAGCTCCTCAAATCTGAGGCAAGATCAAGCTTAAAGCATATTAACATAAATCTGTATGATTTCAGGATAAAGCAAATATACAGAAACACAGCTTGCTTTATTGGTCCCCCTTCTACAGTTACTGCATCTCCCACCTTGTCTTGGCTGGGGCATCAGCCTCCAGGTTTGAACCCTCAGCCTGGCACACTAAGGAGCAAGTTGGGCTCTCTTTACAGAAGGAGAGGCAGCTTATTGTCATAGGGATGTAAACACCAGGTCTGGTCCCTGGATCCACAAAATTTTATAGCAGAATGCAAACTGTATTGGACCTAAAGCTTCCCACTGTCAATGCACAGTACGTATAGAAATGAAAGAACCGTCCTCTTTCTAGAAAAACTGCAAAAAGGCACCAATCCTAAATTGTGCCAGAATAAACTGTTCAAGCTTTACAATACACAAAATGGTTCCTACCTCCCGTTCCAGATATGATTTAAGGGATTCTGTCTCATTTAACAGAGTAACGCTGCATTTGCCTCTAAAAAAAGAGAAACATCTTATGAAAAAACATCGTAAATGCTCATGTGATTCACAAGATGGTATTACTGAAGTTATACACAGAACTTGATCTTACATTGAAGAATGCTTGAGTAATAACAATGCTATTTGATTTTTGAATAAGATGGAAGAAAACAGTTATTACCTAATGTGTGTGGCTGGCAGAGATTCCAGCTGTCGTGAGAGAAACAACTCACGATGTCGTAGCTGATGCTTCTGTTTCTCTGGTAAATCAACCATTTCTGGATTTTCCATCTCTTCTTCCATTTCTCCTAGTTATAAAGAGACAAAATTGATCATTGAGAACAGGGTAAGAATTGATTCTGAGCCAACTGGGATGAGCTGCTCTAAAACCTTTGCTAAATAATAAACAACCAGATTAAATCTACCTTCATCTGAATTCTCACATTTCAGCCAATTGAACAATTACATAATTGAAATGATGCCTGTGAAGAATGTATTTATTCGTTCACCACTGGAATCAAATCACCCCAGGTTCACACAGTCACACTGAAAGTCACAAATCTGCTACCAACAGAGAAGTTCTGAGGGGAGAGAGCTGCTTTTGGAGACCACCAATGCACTATCAGATTCACCGGGCAGAAGCTGACACACTTTGAGTGAGGCAATAAAAGTGAAGTCTTTCCTCTTTTCCAGGCATCAGTTCTCTTAAACCCTACTCCTCTTTCAGGATATCACACTGTCCCATCCTGACCTCAACAGCATCTGCAGGAAATGCCCATTGAAAAGGGTAGTTTATTTAATGAATGTATTTTATTGTCCTCACTCCAACCACAGTCAATAGATCACAGCCACAAGATTAACTGAAATGTAACCAAGTGCCTAAGGCCAGTCTTGCCACTCTACCCTACCACACCACCACACACATTCAACTGCAACACTCCAGCATTTCAACAGTCGGGATCCACCATGTCTGGCTTCAAGGTATCCAATTTCCATCCAACCAGTTCTTAAATGTATGCCCAAGTAAATACATGAAATCACATCCACACCAATACACAACTGATCCAAAACATCTCCAGGTATCTTTCTTGTAAGAAATAAATTGTATGTTTTGTGTTCATTAGCAAGTATCCTGACAGTTATGCAAAATAAAGCTGTAAAAGGCAAAATACTGATAAAAAAAAGCTGCAAAGGTCCTCCATGATGAACTGAGAAAGAATATATCAGACTTTTCCTTCTCTAAGAAATTAAGGCAGTTACTGTATTTTGCAAAACCATGGGAAAGGTTTCCCAGACTGTAGTAGAATGAGCTGTAAAGCCTCATACATGAATTGTAAAACTCTAATTTTACAGCAGCATTACTCTCAAAGAGCGGACTTTTGCCTGCAGCTTAATTCAACAGTTGTTGCCAAGAAACATTGCTAGTCAGAAACACACAGAGGTACAGTTATGATTTACATACCCTTAAGATTAGTTAACTATAATCCTTATAGTTATCAAAAAAATAAAGCAAACAGAAATGAGAGATCTCCATTTTATAAAACACTAAAATTGCATTTAGTTTTAAATAGGCCAACATTATGCCAAAGGGGGTGACAGAAAATTATGTACCCTACAGGTTCCTCACAATTTATCACTGTTTTACTGTCCTGAAAAAGGACCTGTGGTTTATTTGCCCCTCAGGTAGGCTGTTCCAGCAAGGAAGGAAAAAAATAGTAGCATAATTAAACCAGACTGCAACAAACAATACCTGTTACAGCACACAAGCTGTTAAGCATACAGCAGCAGGCACTTAGGTTTTAATATTTTCCTGGGAACTGGAACACCAAATTTACATTTGTGCCACAGTTTCATGGGTCTGCAATTTATTTACTGAAGTGGATTCTGTTTTAGTTGAAAATTAATATTGCGCCTGCTATCCTGCACTATAAATACACCAGCAGCAATCCACAAACAAGTCAGCAAGTTCCAAGCTTGCTTTCCTGAAAACCGAAGGATGCACAAATGAAAAGGCAATTCACACTTGTACTTAAAACAGCTTTGGAGAATGACAGTAGTGCCCTGTGTAATGCAGGGAAAACACTCTAAGGAGCAACCTAAAATACTTAATATCTTCAGTATATTTGATAGCCTAGAGCTTTTAAAAATTACATTTTTCCAGAAAGTGTGTCAACTGCTGCGTGCCAGTCAAATCCACAAACAAAACAAAAGCACCAGCACAACCAAGCTAATCCCAGGAACTGCATCCCTTCAGGTAGGCTTGCCTTTCAACTAGTGTTTTATTCATGTGTCTAGCTTTCGTAATAACATACAGGTGGGGGGAAGCACACATGTTGTTCTTACTCCAGCTCTGCTATGCACAACCTTTTAAAAATCAAAAAGCACGATACATTTTTTTCTTAAAAACAGACAAGAGTTTCTACAGGTAACAAACAACTCCCCACACACACAGAGGCAAAACTGTCAGAGACAGAGGTAAGAATATTCCAAGAAACAACAAACAAACAAATCTACACAAGCATCTTCTCTCCTTTTCCACAGGCATGATTTAGCACTGAAAAGAATGAAACTGGCAAATGCATTCGAAACCAAGGGAGGGAGGAGAGACCACAGGACTGGATCCAGGACAGGAACCTCTACCTCACTGAAGTCATGCAAAAGCACCTTGACAAAAACTAACCAATACCACCTCACACCCCACTGACACCACATCACCACCTCTGCACAGACAGCAAAGGGTTATTAAATCAGAGTATAAACCACAACAGGGTCTGTCCCAGCCACAGCACCAGGTCAAGTCTGGTCTGACACATCTGCATTTCACCTTCCTACAGCTCACCCACTCACACTCTAAGTGAAGCAGACTCCATCCTCAAGAATGGTGGCCTATGAGAAGTAAGAACCATAGTCTTAAAAAGAAAAAAAAGAAAAGAAATATATATTCATAAAATATCCAAGAAATCTTTTCAGAAAGACTTGCCTGCATTTTGATAGTACTCTAGAGTAAGTGCTATGGGAATTACGGGAATACAGGAGGTACAATATATTGGGACTTCAATGCTCTCCTAAAGCCTTACTTCAAAATTAATCTCTCTGTTTGATAGATGTGCTTGTGCAGATTTGAAACTAAACATTTAACCATAATACAAACAGTAATATATCAGCTATGCAGAAATAGCCAGTGGAATGCTGCAAGGAGCATATCAGATTAAGTATTATTTGATATTTGATGACAGAATCATTAATAGCACATTAACAAAGCTTGAAGATGACTTATATTGGGAACAAGAGACAGACAGACTGGGCACAAACAGCAAGACTCATGTGAAAGCTAACATATATGGGGAAAATAATTAGGAAGAGTAAACTTTGAGTTGGCAGGAGAAACCCAAGAGGCAGTAATTGTAATTTAAAATGACTGGGTGTGTGAGATGTGAAATTAAACATCAATATTTGCTAGACACTAGAAAGAATAGCAATTTGCCATAGATCAGATTGGGCTCTCAACAACATCAGAGGTAGAAAGCTCTGCATTCTGTGTGTTTTACAAGTAGCTACATGACAGAATTCAGAAATGCACAAAGGCAAACAAGATACAGAAATGAGGTTTAGAGAGCACACCAGGCTGTCCAACTAGGGAGACAGCCTGTAGTAACAGAAGAATTAGTTAACAAGGTTATCACTAACAAAATAACGTAAAGGAAAAAAGTGGAGCCAAAACACTGGGAAACACAGTAAAGCCAGCGCTGGTGACCTGCATAACAGCTCCTTCAGCAGCAAAGGAAGTTGTAACTCTTGCTGCTCTAACAGTTCATCTAAGGACCTTAGAAAGACATTAAAGAAATGCTGCACTGGAATAAATGAACAATACAACACCAGTTTCCTTCTTCCAGGTTCAGTTTCAAATGGTCTGTATGAAGCCTTAGCCTTATTTATCTTCTCTCTACCAAAAACCAGATACTGATTTGTAGCTATAGAAAATATGATGAAAGTTTAAACAACTAAAAATCCTTATACCTTGACACTTCAGAAGGAGTTTGCCACATCATCAAGACATCCCACCAGGATTCCTGCCACAAACTCCTTGTCATCATCTTTGCTACCTGTAATAGTGGCCATGGCTGCAAAACAGACACTATTTTGGACTCTTATTGTATCTTCCCTCCCTGCACTGCTCCCAAAGAGAAAAACCACAGTTTCCTCCTCCCAGTAACAACAGAGCCAAAGTGTCATTAGTGGATATGTGAATTTGACTCCTCTTAAACCTGCAAGTGTGGTGTTGGGAAAAAATGGAAAGGGGAAATAAAATGGAAGAAATAAAATAAAACCATCTTATTTGTGAAGCTATGGTCAAACTTTATTTAGATTGGTGTTATCTAAAATGTAAAAAAAATTCTCAATAGACTCCTTACCTGTTTAGGTATGCAGGTATCATGCAACTCATGGACTGAATGAGCAATGACATTTAACCGCTACAAGACATTTATTTTCAGAAGCTTTGGCATTTGCCAAACCATTCTGCTATGTGTGCCTGGCACCCAAACATCAGCTGCTGAAAACTAACTATAAATCTGCCAAACCAGCCAGCACTAACTACTCAGTTCTCCAACTGGTCACTCATTGCTTTGCAAATCGGGGCAAACATTTTTATGAAGTGAAAACTGTGGTCCTAAGGCAAGCCACAAGTATCCAGACATGGATGGGGGCAGATCATTAGAAGAGAGGATAGGAAGCTGTATTCCTGCTGCTGAAAATATTAACTTGATTATAAAAAACTATATAAGACATATAGGGAAAATATGTAGTGACAGCACCCAACAGCAGCTTGAGGAGTAAAGTATCTTTCCCATTTCTCTTCCATCAAGTCCTGCCCGCAATCTTCTTTGCATACAGTATCTCTCTTAAACCACTATGACGTCTCTGGGCAAGAACATTAAACAGTTTCCTACTGGTGAAGCAGGTTCATTTCAGAAACAGGTGGAGAAATTCCGTAGAATAATTTGCGAGGTGATTAAAAAGGTTTATGAATAAAAAGTGCTAACAATGTATGGAAGACATTATGAGGCTGAAAGATTTACAGGACAGCCCAGATAAGCTTTATATCATATGATAAAAATAGTAAGATCACAGATCAAATCCAAGAATCAGGTTGCATACATCAGGTGTTAATTTACAGCCACCAACTACAGAATAAGGTGCTTCCAATCCATTTTCCTGTGTAAAGACTTATGAGAAAAGACAACATTTCAGACTTGTCTGTTTTAGATATCTGATTGATCATACAATCTAAAGTGGCTCTTTTTTTTTAAACTTCAAAACATTCATTTCACAATCACACCTTTTTCCTTCCTTTATTGGAAGAGTAAAAAATATATATATATATGTGTATAATTTTTCCATTCACGTTCTGGCCGTATCTTCCCATTACTTGGCTCTCTCACTGCACTGCTCTCAACAGTAGGTCTGAAATAAAGGCATCTTAAACAGAAGACTGTGTGAATCCAGAAATGTCTGCAGTCAGAAAGCTCCATTAATCAGCTGAACAAAGGCAGTTAAAAGATCAGCGATGCAGATACGTACATCTACTGCAAATGCATCAAAATGAGGCAACAGGAGACTTTATGGAAATGAATTCAAAGTCAGTGACAGTGTGGAGTATCTGTACCAGAATCTTAACATCCACAAAATTTAATTTCATTATATCATGCAAGATGTAGATATTTTTTTCAGAGTAAAGAACTAATGGCTGTCCAAAAGCTTAATTTTACTCTCTTCTCCCTCCTTAGGAAGAACGGAAACCACAGAACAGCACATCTATCTAAATAAATGGAAGTCATTGAGTAGCAATTTTATTCTGCACCAGAAAGAAACATACTGGAGAAAATGTTAGTTACTAATGAAATTTACCCTAAGAGGCAGCCTCAGTTGTCTCTGGTGGCTCCATTAATAGCATTGTGCTATAGAAGAATTTTCCCATCTTTCAAACACATATGAACATGAACAATGAATTATTTGTTTGCATTAAAAAAAAAATCCATTTAAGTTTCTAATCACAAAGAGAAATCAGCCTCTGCAGATTCAAAGAGCATTTATATGGGTTCAAATATGTTTCATTGCCAGTCTCAGAAATGCGTTTCTGTGAATCCTTCCTACCTGCTTCCTTTACTAAACCTAGTGAAGTGAGACACAGATGAAGGAATCAATAGTCATGTTGTTTATGGTGAAGCTCCTATTAAGCTTCAGGATTCTCAGATAAAATAAGTACTACTGTATTGAAGAGATATCAAAAAAGCTTTGCCTGCCACCACAATTCTGCCTCGCAGCCAAACCCCATCTCAAAGCCTCATGACCTTTTCTTCAAGGTATGGCTGCAATGGAGGAATTATTTGGACAGACTCCAATCTACAACAGAAAATACTCAAATTTATTAGAAGGGACTAGTTTTGCTGCATGTTTTCCCCAATGGCATTACAGGAGTGAGAACACAGCAAGATACCATATTCATTGTTAAAACTGAATATCTGATTTAATCAATCCCCATGCAGTAAAACTACGTAAGATTTGTATTACATATACATCACTCTATTCATATATACACCAAGCAGCACATTAAAAGACAATAATGCTTGCCAGCTATATCATAATTCTCACATGCCCATATCTGATTGCTTCTCTTTCATTTATGCATGTGCCCTGAATTACAAGGATTCATATGGCTGTCCATGCTTTCTGCTAAATTTTAAGCAATCTGAACAGCTACATCTCACACACTCCTCTACTTACAGGAAAAAACAGTTTTGTAACTCCACCCGCTCAGTCTTTTTCTCCCTTTCAATATCTCTGTTTTGGAAAGTGTTATATTAGTACTGTTTCCATCATCTTGCAAGGATGGGGCAAGAGGGATGTTGAACTGGCACAGGAAGGTGTAATAAACCTAAATCTAATTCTCCCTGGCAATTGGAATGGAGTCAAACAGGCTGGAAGCACCTCACATAAAGTGCCAAACGCCGTGTAAATATGTTGCTCTGTTTTAAAACTGTTTCTATAATTGAAAAAGAATTGTAGCAATTAATTCTTGTTTAGAAATAAGCTTCCACCTTTACTCATCTAGGTGTTCCACATGCCTCTGATCATCCTGGGAGAGGAGTACATGCCTACAGAACACAACATTCTGTAAAATAATAAAAAAAAATTTTAACCCCCCCCCCCAAGAAATTAGTTACACAATGTATACACACAAGGG
Organism: Neopelma chrysocephalum; assembly: GCF_003984885.1. NCBI lineage: Eukaryota > Metazoa > Chordata > Aves > Passeriformes > Pipridae > Neopelma > Neopelma chrysocephalum. Next base: position 4,222,779 of record NW_020897761.1, on the reverse strand, counting down.
AGGTTGATGTAAGATAGCGTGAATAACCATCTGAATTTTATGATATTTTCATGCTTTTTTAAAAAATCAGAATATAATACTCAAAAAAAAAAAGTTCTAAATTTAAAGTCTCCTCTCAGCATAGACACTTCTTTTCTGAAAAAAAGGACTTGAAATATTCAAAACAGTCATAGGAGATCCTAAAATTCTCTGCTTTTGAAGTGTATTTACTGAACATGTTCAGACAAAAGCTATGTCACTACAAAAAATATTAATATTGAAATTTAAAGAGAAATCCTGTTAGTCAGGTTTCAAGCTGGCCACGTTTCAAGTCGGTTTCCTCTGATCAGTCTATTTGATTTACTTATAAAGAATGTTTGAGGGGGTTTTTTTAATCTACAAACCAAACCAAGTAATTCATGAGAAGTAATATGAGACAGGAAGAATATTCCCTTCTCATTCCAAAAATTAAAAAATTCACTTCTCTGGAGCAAATAAGATGATGCCTTTACTCAGCTCTAACTGAAAACTTTTGTCTTGTCCCCCCATAATCAAACCATACACAAATGAGGTTTTCAAAGGTGTAAGGAAAGGGGAAAGGAATAACAAAAAATAACAAAAGAGGGGGGCAAGTAGAAAGACAGAAGTCAGTCGAACAAGTAATGCAAATTGCTGAAAAAAGACATTTACGAATAGTAAGACTGATACTTGAATTCAATATCAAAGTCATATCCAAGTTTGACAGTTTTGCATAGAAGCAATTTAATTTGAACACAAACAAGCTTACTTGCATGTTTGTCTGCCAATACAATAAGTGTACTTGATATGTCTCTCCTTCTGTAGAAACACACCACCTTTGCTTCCACGTTTCCATTGGCAGTCTGAAACAGGGGGGGAAAAAAAAGAAAATAAATTGACCAATAATCAAGAGCAGAACTGTACACACTAACTAGAAACTGCAGAAATAATTTGGAATTTTGCACAGGAGCTACACAGCATCTACTTTTAGCACCTCCATCTGCACGTGCTATCTAACACACAAACTCCAGCACCATCCATTCCAGGGTAGGGAAATTCCAGGTAGTTTGGCCCTTCCCTCCTAATTGTTTCTGTGGGATCACCATTTTTAGGTTACAGATGTTTCAAGGGGTAAGAAAAAAACCCACACTTACCTGCAATTACAACATATTAAAAAGCCACTTTGCTATTATTGAGGTGATGCCTACCTTAAGCAGAATTCAAATACATCTTTAAAATCCTAATAAAAAACTGTGAAATATAACAACAGAATTCAGATCTAAACTGTCCTCCAAACTCTGCAGGGTGGTAGGAAAGCAAGAAAGAACCAGGCCATTATTATTTTCACAAAAGAAATCAAGTAAGGTTTTCTTTATCTGACAGCAGTGCTAAGCTAAACAATGACCAACATACACACACAAAAAAAATCATTCCAGAAGGAGAACCAAGGAAGCTGGATCAGGCAATAAACTCTACACTGGTGACAACACACAAAAAAGGTCTGAATTTTTGAAAGATTGTTTTCTTTAAACTCTTAATATTACACAGGTGATCAATTACTTGTAAGATGGCACTTGCTAAACTGTGAAACTGGCTTTTTACAAGCTCTAGGGGAAATAAACCTCCTGGTTTGTAACAGCATCAGACAATTTACTCAAAAAAATCAAATAATAAAAATGTAGCTTAGGAATTGTATCCTACTGCTCAAGAGTCTTGGAAAATCATAATGAAGGCACACAGTTTCAGAAACTAGAAGACTAAAACACAAATTCCATGCTGAGAAGTGTCCAAAAAAGGTAGTGAACCAGCAATGTGTCCACAAGGAAACAAAAATTCGTGTACATGCTTGTTTCTAAGATGTGAATGAAGGAAAATTTTCAACTTTTATAATACCAGTTTTCCTACCACAAAGAAAAAGCAACCAGACAACACATAAATGCACAAGTATTTCCCTTGCAGAATAACAGTTTTTAGGACAGACCATGCAGACTTTCTATAATTTTCTGTTAAATATGTCAGAACTTTCAAATTTTGAGGAACTAAAATACAAATGCAGGAGCCATCTTCTTAAAACACAGACAGCTACAATGTAAGTTTATCTGATTTATTTAATTATCCACGTTTCATTTGCACTCAGTGAAAAAAGGCAGGACAAGATATAGGATTAATTTCAACCTGAGAGACCCATTTCAAAGAGTAGGTCAGAGAAATCATAGCTCAAGCAAGAGTTGCACCAAGATGGGAGATCCAGGCTGCAAGTTCATTTCTTTAAAGGTATGGGGAAGAATGGAGAGGAAAAATAAGAGGGGAAAACAATGCTTTCTAGGAAGTGACTGACAAATCTGCACCCTGTGACAAGTGGAGCACAGCTGGTGATACCTCATGGCTAAGGATCCACTGGGAACATTTTAAGAGCTCACTCGAGTTTCTTTAAGGGAAGAGAGAAGATATTTCTGTAAAAGACCTCCACTAAAAAAAAGAAAGAAGGGTTTACAAGGATGTCCTTACCTTCAGACTCTTTATTTGTCATCAAATTGATACATTTTCTATTCCAAGTAACTCTTTTAGAACTACATGCTCTTCCATCACTGGTTGCTGAAGAAAAATACTTAATTTTAGTCAGCTAATGTAAACTCAAATCCAAACCTTCTGCATGGGCTGCTCCAACGCTGGTATTAAACCCGACGAAGTGGAATGTATAGGACACATCCAATGGCTTCAGAACAGTCTTACCTCCTCAGCTAGGTCAAAGTTCAGCACTGAGAACTTCAGCTGGCTTCCCACATACAAACCATCACCATTCCCTTTTCGATCCATTGACAGGGAATTTGGCAGATGAAATAATGCACAGGCCCAAAGGACAACCAGCAAAGTCGGAGAAAGCAGATAATAGCTACAAACCCTTCTGTTGAGCAAGAGTCTCCCCCAAGAAAGATCAAACTAAAGCTCTCCATCCTCTAGACAAACTGTTATATTGTCTTTATCTTCCACGATCCCTGGCATGGAACTGAAGAACCACAGAAATCTCCTGCCCTAAAGGTGGGCATAATCACCTTGAGAATGACCTGCCATTGACATTCAGTCCTTTCATACCAAAGGAGAACAAAAGGTCTTAAAGCATTCCAGAAAATTATCAGAGAACAAAAGTATTTTTAAGCTTCTAATTACCAGAGAACTGCTAAAGAATTGTTTTGATTTTAATCAAATCAAACAGATCACAAATTCAATTAACTTCAAAGACTTGATGGAAAAAATGTTTACCTTATTGAGCTCTTCTATTCTTCGTATCAAATAAGGGTTACTTGAAGAATTTTCGAAGTAGACATAATCTGACAAAAAGAAAAAAAGAGACTCTTTAAAATATGAACTGCTAAAAATCAAACCAAAACCTCTGTCAGCCTGGAAAGCAAAGCATATGATCTTCCTTCTCTCTCTGATCAGATTATTTCCACTTTGACCACCCTGTTGTTTTTTTACTTGCTTCCTCTTCTTAACAAAATCCAGCAGCAATATGTGATCCTTCTCTGCCCTTCCAGCCCAGTTTACACTTACTGCTCATTTACTTAGAATACAAATAGCTTTACTCTGTCTCTCTCTCATCTTTTTCTCTACTTCCTGGTCTTTTACACCTATATGATCCTAGAATGCCTCAACCAAACTCCACATATAACCATCCAAACTGTTCAGTAATACCTGTATATTTTCAAGGAGGACAAACATCTAAAGTTACACGAAGAAAACAAGTTCTTTACCCAAGACAGTACCTTTAAAAAAATCACAGAAACATCCGGGAGTGCCATATAAATTACTAGGGGTATTACTGATCTCCAAAAGCTTTAACACTTCTTTTTACAGGTGAGGAAACAGATACTCTAGAGTCCAAAATGGACTTGGCCTCTCTGTCTCCCAACAATCCAGAAACCAAACCCTAAGCCTGAACTGAGGCAAAGAGAGGGCTGAATCCACCTCCCCCCCACAAGGTGCTGACCTTGCATACAGATCTAACAAGAATTCCTTCCAAGACTACCTAAAACGATTTCCCTCCAGATTTCCCAGCTCATTTGTGTTTGGAGCTAAACACCCATAGCCTCTGGGCACGCCTCAAGTGATCTTCTGCATAGCCTACATTAGCATGATGCTCCAGGATGAACGAGTGTTTAGCAGTGTTTGCCCTCTGTAAATAGGGACAACTACCAAAGCTGTTAGCATCAATCTCCCTGAAATCCTTGTGAAAAGGGCTGTAGGAAGCAGAGATACTGTTCCCTCCTCCCCGGCCCAGAGGAAGGAAGACATTCCCCCCAAGGGCCTTTGCTGCTGTTAAGATGTGTTGGGTGAATGTTTTGGTGTCTCCCTGGCCACCCTGGAGATAAAAGGGGGCTCCTTAACTCTCCTTGTGCAGCTTTTCCAATTCCCCAACACTACTCAAGCTACAGACACCGATTTTTTCAGACTACTGCTTACAGCTCCTGTTATCCATAGGTCTCCCTGGATTTACAGACCAAGCTCCTTGCTATGTGAGACACAAGAGCACAGCAGTGACTGCCGGGCCCATGACCCAGAGGAAGCTGCAGGTTGCACTACCTGCAAACAACTCAAGTGCCCTCATGTCCCTTTAACAGGGTTGGGCTGCCTTAGGAGAGAGGTCACTGGTCAGGAATCCCAGGGGTTGCAATCCCAAGAGCATCAAATTTTAAAAATCTGTTCTTCAAGCTTTTGTGTTTGCAAAAAATGTGCTGCATGCCATGAGTTACAAAGACACCTTGACAGCGAAGTCTCAACATGGTCTTGGTTGAAGTGAAAAGTGACAAGTTGCAATGCCAGTACTCAGCACAAATCTTGGGTTACCCAACCAGAGAGTGTAACCAGGGCTAAGAAAGCACTGAAATAGCACACCCGATTTTTTCAATTTTTGTGCACTCTCTCCTCCAGACTTCTCAGACTGATCATCAGCTATCTTCACACACGTTAACATGCACCTGAGTGACTCCAAAAATTTCCTCCCAATTGCAGGAGTTGGTTCCTCTTAAATGTCACATCCCTACAGGCTTTAGACTGGAGAATGATCTCACATGAGAAATACAGTTTGGACCTCTGGTTTGTAGAAAACAGAAAGTTCTCAGAAATGGTTAAAACGCCCAAGTAACTAGACGCTAAATTTCCATTCCCAAACCCTGGCTCTGTGCAGAGCGTCAAACAGGAAACAACAGGCTCAACATTACTACGACCAACTCTACCAAAAGTCCCAAAACCAAACAGATATTTGGCAGCTTCAGCAATAACAACTGCTGACTGAAATAACAATGATGGGCATTAAGCAATTTACTGATCAGCAGAGTAAAGAGAAATTTCTTCCACAGCAGAACTACCCATGCCCTACAAGGGCACTGCAGTGGAGGGTGTTAAAGCTTCGAGGTGCTTCCAAGCTCAATGTCCACCTCTCACCAGAAGGCTCCAACATGTAAAGAAAGAATAAGTTCTTTCCTTCCACCCCTCCAAAAACTCCTAAGACAACCAGCTACTCCTCACTTCAGATACTTTGGTTGAGGCAGATGCAAAAATCTTACTTTTCTAAACACTATGCCTGAAAATTAAAAATTAAAACTAAAGGAAATGTCAGTCTATGTCTTGAAAGTATAACCTTGTCTTGAATTCCATGGTTTTCAGGTGGTTGTTACAAATGTTCATTTGTTCACATCATTTTTAATCAGCTTTTTTTTGTGTGCATGTACGTGCATATATTTTCAGAGACACATTTTATACCTCAAGTGAACATTAACTCAATTTTTCACGTAACTACGGTTTATTGATTGTAAAATCTGGCATGGATTTAAAAAAAGCTTATCACAGATGAATGGTTTACCAAAGAATAGCTCACAGTGGTATCCAACAGTTTTGAATAATAAAACCCCTAAACATTGTCTCAGTCAGCAGCAGGAACATCCCCAAACCCACACCGTGTGATCAACAGCAAACCAACCTCACAGGAACCAGCCAATTGCACACTGCTGGCAGAAAGGCAGAGCCCAAGCTGTCCCATGGGATGCTTCAGGAGCTGACACATGACACTGTAGAGGTGTGTGCTTAGGCCAGTGCTTGATGACTTCACCATGACACAAATCCACAGCCCAGTACATCTCATCCATGTTTTAGACTAATCCCACAACTATGTGAAGCATTTCACTAGTAGCTATGCAACTAATGGAGACCTATTTCCCATTACTCAAATTACCTGGAAAAGGGTTTCTTCCTCTCAGCAAGTAATGCAGAGCACTCTGCAAATCACATGACTCAGAACGTGAGCAGATCAGAGGGGGCTGATTTGCATTTTTCATAGAGATTTTAAATACTTGAACTAAAATTAAAATGCTAGCCTGCATAGAAAATTGTTTGAATTACTCTCCCGCATTTACAACAAGGAAATTTTAAGTTCAACAAACCACTCTCCAAACTGATGCTTGTGCTGGTGAGAACAGTCCTCTAAAATTGCTCCAAGAGCAACAAAACCCACAAAGGCTGGTTTCCTGCACAGGAGGTTTAAAGGAGGCACAGCACTGGTCCCCACACTCCAAAACACCACCTTTCTCCTTGAGCAGCACTTCCCTTCATCTCCAGCTTCCTCCCACACCACGAAAGTGCACCCTTCTCATACTGTGTACCCAACTAATACTACTCCCAGGTGCATGTGCACAAACACACACAAGATAACAGAAACCTTCCACAGGCTCCCAAGAACCCAGTTGTCAATGAGAGACATCCTGTATGTGCACAACTGCCAGGGTCTCTGTGCCCTGGACTGAAAGAGGGGATGGGGAAGGAGACAAAATTAGCAAATCTCTAGGCAACAGGGAGATAGGCATCTCAACTCCTACTAAGAACAGGAAGGAAGAGTTCACTAAAACAAAAAATAAGGTCTAGGGACAGAAAAGTAGAGCCTGATAGCAAGCAAAACAAGTCAGACCCTTCGAGCTCAACATACTGTCTATCCTTGCTGATTTATTTCCTTTCCTACTTACACAATTGAAGAAAAGGACTAGTCTAACTGCTCTGCATCCCACAAGGATGACCCTTATACGCAGCAGCCACCATAAAAAGCACATGAAGCTAACCCCTCACCACTCAACTGCCCGAAGAGAGGTTGGAGTTTCAATCCCATACCTTCACAACACATTAATTCGATCCCCAAATTAATCAGCCACGCATCCACATCACTATCATAATTAACAGCATGACTCATGCACATTACAGTTATCTGTGATAAGGCTAAAACAATGACTGAGGAGTATGGAGATACCACAAGACAGTAAAGACCATCACACGTCACCTTCTGACTCAAACTCAAGATGTAGTTCTTCCTCTTGCCTGTGCTGTTATAGAGCAGAAGTACCCACGTACATAAATCTACCCAAAAAAGCCTTTATATCCTGTAATGTTTTTCCTGAATGTGCACAACTTGCTAGAAAGCAATGCTGTATTACACAGGTACCGACTGAACTGCAAGAACACACAGACACAAGAACATTTGCAGTGGTCTAGCAGCTAAAACTAGAATGGTAGCCTACAGACCATAAAAGATGGAAATTTTTCATAAAGGCAGTAAAATAATTGTTCTCAATTAGCAATTAACATAACAGAATTTCTTTTTGCTCTTGTACACTTTTAAGACATTATTACAAAATAACTTCCCCCTCTACCTTCTTCATGTCAGCTGTTGATTATGTCTACATCAGTGCATGGAAAGAAAAATCAGGAAGCGGTACAGCAAAATAAAGAACACACACACTGTCTAGAGGTCATATATTTATAAGATTAGACATGTCTGAGCTACCTAATAACCTTACAGGCTTTTAGGTGATCAAGTTGCAAAAATGCCCAAAAGTATTTTTATCCTTCCCGATGTACATTTGCCTTTCAAGCTACAAGTGCTTTCTGAGGACTGACCTGCCTGAATAGTCCCTGCCTTTCCCCCAGAAAGTCTTACACACTATACTTCACCAGCCTACAAACGTTCTCAGAACTTAAGGGAGGCTGAAGCCTTTCCATTCCCACACTCACTACCCCTGTTGGGTAACAGGTGCATTTCCAGACACGTGATAAAGAAGTAACTTCACAGCTGTGTATTTCCCCTGCCCAATCCACAGAGCTGCTGCCCTGAATTAAAGATGAGCATCAAGAGAGTGCATAAACTTATGATGACCTGCTTACTTTATGACTTCTCTTATGGGAAATATATGCCTCTCATAGTCTAGGTTTCCAATTCAACTTTGAGCCAGTTTCTTTCATTAAGATCCAGTTTTTAAATTATTCACCAGCTTGGCCCCTAAACCATCAGTGACATTATATTTTGGATAATACAATCCCTTCTGGTCCATATTCCCATGAAAGAGAAGGTTGCAGAGGCAACACTACTTTCAGCCAACAGTCCTGCAATCTCACCTGGCAGAGCCCAGGTCCCACTGCCTTCTGGCTGTTGAAAACACGATGAAATGTTTAGTTACAGAGCAGACGGAGTTTCAACAGAAAAAGCCTTACCAGCACAATATTTTCATTACCAGAAAGACAACGCTGAAACAGTTGTTTCTGTTGCTAAAAGAATTATGAGGTCTAATAGATCTAGCAGTATACACAAAACAGGTATTTACAAGCAAATGTCTTTCATGGATCCACCAAGGTATTGAAGACATACTGTCAGTACGAGCTCAATTTGTATTTACAGGACAGCAGTATTTGTGATTACTGCATGCACAGGGTGCAGCAAGTTGAGGTTGAGGCAGCACAGGCTATGGGCAACACTCAACTCCTTCAAAAAGGTGTGGAAATGCCAAGCACACAAACACCTGAAATACCTATAACCAATTAGTGAAGGACATGGCAAAAGCAAGCACCATCTCCTGCAGAAATTTCCACTTCATTCAATCAACAGCAAATCATCAGTAAATTTAGCAAGGATAAGTTGAGGCACCCCAGTTAAATCAAGACAGCTTTGCTCTTCTTTCTTGAGTAAGGATTATCTACACGCTAACATGGTAAACAATATGTTCATGTTACATTTTCTTCCAAATGTGCAGAACTAGAGAGGGATAGCCAAAGTTACTTGGCTGTTTTGAGATGAAACCTATGCATCACTTTTTCTGACTCGCCTCCAGAAGTCCAGGTGCAATATTACCCAAACCATCGCCCAAAGGAGAAGGGATTCATGGCAAAGTCCACATAGCAGGACTACAGACTATGAACAGACCTATAAAAACATTGATACAATTGTTTATCTCTGCAAGCTCTCCTCTTATAGCAAGAATTATTACAGCAAAACAACAACCAAAAAAAAACAACTGCCCAAACAACAACAAAAAACCCACTAAAACACCAAACCTCTGAAGGACCCGTAATGGCTACAAACAAAAAATGAAGTATCTACCATGCAGAAATCTACTCAAGCTAAGAAATATTCTTTATCTTTTTGAAGATAAGTAAAAAACCAAAACAAATCAAAGTTAATAACATGCAACTTGCTGGGTTAAACTGCCAGTTGCTCGATCCAATTTAAACTCTGAAACATTAAGGTATTTGGAACTTCCCAGAGGTCTTCTGTTCTTTGTTTTCTATCATGTCAAGGCAGGGGGAGGAAAAATTCCTGTCCAGCCATCTCATGTCATTTTTTGCCTGATTTTTAGTGAAACAAGGTTTATGCAACTCCATTATCCATGCATTAGTTCTTCTCTATTAACTCCTGAACCCTTTGTTCAGACATTTCACAGAGGGACAGAAGTCTCAAAGATAATTAAGTTCTGATCACTGTTCCCTATCTTAAAGACATAGATACTAAAACTACAAAGAGAAAGTGAGAAAGGTAAGATAGATAAGTTAGAGATATGAAATGGTTCCCATTTCAGAAACAATTAATAGACTAGGTTTTAAAGCAAATCACTGGAGATTCCACAGTGTTTGGAAGAATTATCAAAAGTGCTTGCTTTCTTGTGCACCTCCCAACACCTGCACTGTCAGTGCTGCTCAAGGTAGGTCCTGGGCTCGATTAACTTCTGAACCACTTCATGATGGCCAAGTGTGCTCCCAAATGTTCCTCCTCTGCCACGGAAGAAGGCAGGTATTCTGCCTCTCAGCAACGGTCTGAGATCTGAAGATCTCAGCACTTCATAAGGCACAAATGGTGCATATGGTACCTTTCCTAGTAAAAGTGTAAGTTCCAAAGGAGTGGAAACAGAAGGCGGCAAAGAGTCACGTAATGGAAGAAAGAACACAACTTTTAGATTGTCAGTGTCCTTCTTTCTGTTCCTCACAGCACCACTGGCTGTTTTCACTCATAGATGATCTGTGGTAAAAATCAAAGACAGGAGTCTGCTGGTCCTTTTGCCAGAGTGGTTATGGGTGTCAGCTGCACTTCATGGGTCGCTCTTAGGTAAGAGCTGTGCCATGCTGAAGTAACTGCTACTAGGGATGCCAGCTTAAAGGTAAGGTAGGAGACTGTGTACAAACAAGATTTGAAAATAGACCGTGAGAATCCTGGAAATAAAATTAAGCTTCCAAAGCACTACCCCGAGGACAAAGAAGCAATTCTGCTGTTAGAAATCAATTATATGGCAGTTCAAGAAAACCAGTTTCAATTAATCTGCTCCCAATACCCCAGCTGTAACTTAGGCACATTTGCATGTGGCACTGACCCTTCAGGTTCACTAAGTCAACCTCATCCAGCTCCAGCAGGACAAGCATATGCTAAACATTCCTGGAGAACCACTTTTTAATCTGTGCTCTTCATGAGATATCTAAGCATGATTCTAAGGCCTCTGGGCACAACGCATAGTGTCTGCATTGTCTCCTCTGCCACTTCAGTTTCCAAAGATGTAGCCATACAAACATTAGCTGCAGTTGTGAGCCTATGTAATTTCAGTTGCATCCACTACCACTCTTCGTGGGGCAATACCATGAACCAGCTCATGGAAATAGTTTGGGCTTAAAAAGAGAAAAACTTCCCCCAAAGGTAGGTTGTAAGAAAAGAGCAGAATGGTCTAATTCACAGAAGAGTCAGACAAACACTTGAGCAGATGGAGAAACTAGTCAGAAGAGAGCTCCTCAAATCATGGGGGAGTATTTGGTGGGGGGGGAGACGGAAGAGGAGTATCCTCAAGCTACACCCTAACAATCATCTTCTGTAGCAGCCAAGAGAACAGCCTGTTCCGTTGTAATTCTCAGTGCTAAGGACAGATAAGAAAAACATTATTTTTCAAAAGATATTCAGGCAACACAGAAGATGACAAGAAATCAGACTCCTATTCCCTGCAAGTATCTCAAGAGTTGCAAAACAAGAACCTCTGAAGTACCTGGACACCAAGTTTGGTATCACCCTCAAGAAACAAACAAACAAACAAATGTTGTGGTTTTTTCTTTGGGTTTGCTTGTTTGTTTAAGAGCAACGTTAAACTTCACTTAGTCAATGTGAATTAACTGCTCTGGCCATAGTATGACAATATAAAGTCCAGAGGTAGGGGTTTCAGTGCCAGATCAGAAACATCATGGCTTCACAATGTAAAACATGGACGAAGTATAAACTCCTGCCATAGTTTTTGCAATTGTTTCTTCAAATGAGAGTGCCAGTGAGGCTGATTCATCCCCTGCCCTCTCATACAACTCCCTCAAGTTGTGACAGCCTCTCCCTGGATGGCAGGAGGCACACATGCACGTGGTAAACCCCACTGGGAATTCATACGGGTCAAAAAACTGTCTCCAACCAAAACAATTCCCTGACCTGCGCTGCACAGCCATGACGAGCTGTGTGAGCCCAGCAAAGGAAGGAAGGAGAGGACAGTAACACATCTATGCCTGAACCAACACCCTACCAAAAGAAACATCCACAGAAACTGCCTCACTTGGCTGGCTCAAATTTGCTCAGATGTTAGCAACTTAACTCTGTAACGACAAGCTCTGTGCTAAATCAGGGATCATCTCTTCACGTCACACTAACTTTATGCTTGGTCAAGTATCATCTGTTCTCCCACATCTTGCAGAAAAGCATGAAGTCCCCAAATTAACCAGAGCACATCACGTGCAACTTAACAGAAACATTACCATGGGCCACATCTGACATGGATCATGATTGGTGATCTGGCAATGCACAGAACCAGAGCCATGAAATCCCAGGCACCATAAAGACTGAAAAGTTTGTGAGTAACAAGACTAGAGAAGCCAACCCAGTTGAAACCTGTCTCCTTTCCTCTGCTGACTTTCCAATGGGCCAGTGACACGAATCTGGCCCAAGAGGCAGTAGGTGAGCACCACCCTGCTGGGACAAGAAGGGGAAAGCTGGATTTCCCCACTTTGGCAGAAGCAAGCTTAGTGCTTTAGCTCCATTTTACCAGCTGCAAAGGGTTTGACAGCTATCACAAATCCACGGAGCATGTATCGACACAGTTGTCACAGCTCTAGCCCCAGACACACCTAAGCTGGCAGACACCACTGTCCACCACGAAGCATTTCCCAACAAAAGGCTAACAAATGCTGAAGAAGTCCAATATGGAGGAGAGGGGGAAGGGAAGGGAAGGAAAGGAAGACTGTAACACAGGAGAAGATAAACTTGTGCAACTAGAAACAATGAAAGGAAAAGATGAAGAAACCCACTGCCTGGCTGTTGCTGAAAGGTGATAAGCTAGAAGCTGTCTTAAATTTATTAGGGCCAACGACTGCAGAAGCCTACTAGTAATTTTCAAGAATAAACTCTCCTTTTTATCCTTACTGGTTATTTAATACCTCTCTCAATGAAACCCACTCTCGGCTCAGGTTACCTGCAAAGTTAAAAAAAGAACAAAACCCCAACAAACACAACCAAAACAAGGATATCCCACAGTAAGCCCTCCTGCCACCCAAACCATATACACACTGACAACAAAGCAAGTGAACAGGAGGTTTACATGTGATCCTGCAGTTAAATGCTTTGAATTTGCTCCAGATCTGGACGCAGCAACATACTTTATGCAAGCTTCCTTAACAGCTCTCAGTTCTTTACCAGGGAAAGCTCAGAATATTATTATTGACACTATCGTGATGTCAAGAGGACTGATGCACCATTTGCTCTGCTCAGAGCTCTCCAGGAGAGTATGGATGTCAAGACTTGTACACTGCCACGAGAGTCTGGATGCCAAGTGGGACTATGTAATGGGATGGGGGGTAGGTCAAACCACAGTCCCCAGCCACACATTAATTAAACACCCTATAATAACAGAGAAATGATGTCATACTGCCATTCTTAAAAACTTTGGGGACAACCCAAGTTTTTCACATTGAAATAAGATGTATGACTGCAGCACAGGCAGGCACACCACCACCAGGAAGGAAGCAATGAACGAGAATAACACCAAGTAAGTTGCGGAGCTTCAGCCTCCAGCACACTGGAATAAAGCTGCTGGGAACCTTAGGTGCCCACATCAGGCACTGTGGGTCATCATTTCTCCTACCTTAAACATGTTAGATGTAGCAAGTACTGATGTGTCTGGCTGACTTGTAATTGGATCTCCTGATGCCATTTAAACATACCTTAAATATACCACAGACTCAAAAACAGTGATAATTTTTTAGCCAAGTACTCTCTCAAACAAGCAAAAAGTCAAGAATGTACAAAAAGCTTTTCATCTAGAAGCATAAACTGACATTTGTCTCAGCAAAAGTGTTGCCTTCAGTACTTCTTCCTCCATCCTTCCTCTCCTTTCTTTCCCCATCCCCTTGTTACCAGCCCTCCCACTGAGACCATTCAGCTGTTCACACAGTCCCACAGTGAACCAGATTGGGTGGCTGATGCAAGATTAAAAATAATCCAGGAAAAAACAAAGAGTGAGGAGGAGGGAAGGTGGAAAAAAATTAGGTTCCTCAAATCACTGCAAGATGGAAATTCAAAAAGTCATTGTTTCACTGCATCCAGGGAATGCCACAGGGGCATAGTCAATTGCCACCACTAAAGAAATACTTGTCGCACTACAGTTACACTCTCCTGGAGAAGGTGGAGACAGAATAGCTGTTGGAAAGTCTCTTGATACCAAGATGACCTGTTCTCTTCCAGGCAGCTGACACAGCACTCTCCTGAAAGTGGAGCCTGGCACAAGCTAGTACAATGAACATCTCTCCCACATGCATTTTTTCATTAGAGGCCCCAAATTCCAGCTGGGAGGTCCCAAGTTCTCAGATCTGGTGTTTATCCAACATTCCCACACGGTCTGTGATCATGCAGACCAGTCCACTATCTCCACTCTCATCATGCTGCCGTTTATTTCATGGCTCTACAGCAGCTGTTAAGAAAATCTTCACTTCTGCTACACTGGAGCCAGGCAATTCCAGGATTTCCTTCTGGTCAACGAGTAAGATCCCATACTTCATTTTGGAATGTGACACCCTGGCATCTTCCCTACACATTCAAAAGTTTCACATCCCCTGTGAGCTGTGCTAGCGTGTGACAGTCCCATTTGTATTGGAAACCAACTCTCTTGCCATCAGAAATACACCACTAGAAACGTTACAGGAACCAGGGGAACCATTTGCTCTCTCCAAACAATTTGATGCCACCAGTCAATTTACCCAGAGAGCCTGACATTCAAGGGGCAGCTCCTAAGCCCCCAGCATGCTCACTCAACACAGAGAAGACTTGCATGCCACCCTCACCCCCATAGTCCAGGATCCTCAGCTCATCTACCCAGGAACTACTGCATGTCAAGAGAGCAAGACACTTCCTGTCCTCTGGAAGATCTTTCAACTATACATTTAAAATCGGACTTATAAGAGCGGTGCAACCCACCCACTGGCTTCTGAATACAAAAATTCACAGTATTTCATGACCACGCCAAAAGCAACGACCAGCCTTTCTGAGTCAACACACATTTCTAGGAGTAGTATTGATCTCTAGTGAGGAAGCTGCTTTTGGCAGCTGTTGGGCCTGGAGTTCATGTGGCACAACAAGGCAGTCACAAGAGTAATAACAGATTATCTGCTGAGTGTTTGTCTTCCAGTGGGAAGTGTATGAAATGACTATGCACAAATCCCATTCAGGATTTAATCCTGCCCTGGAGTTCACACACAACTTCAGTGCACAAAGCTATTAGTGGGAGATACCAGCACCAGAGGTCAGAAACAATTCGATAATACACACCCCTGGGCTCAGGCTGAACAGAGTGCTCACACAGAAACAGCTGCATCCATCCATATGTTGATCTTGGTAATACATCAAATCAAGACTTCATCCATATGAGCCATAATGGAGCACTGTAACCTTGGCTGTCAGCCACCTGCCTTGTCCTCTGCCCAGAAAGGCTACAGAGCAAATCCTGGACACCATTTCCAAGTACAGGAAGGACAAGAAGGTAACTGAGACCAGCCAAAATGGATATACCAAAGGCAAACTACAGCTGACCAACGTGACTCCCCTATCTGGGCCAAGGAGACTGGCTCTGTGGCTGAGGGGAGAGCAGGGGATGTTGGACTTTGTGTCAAAGGCCATGCTAAGTCTCCCACAGCATCCTTTGAACCAAAATGCTTGGGTAACTGGACAATAAAGGTGGGAGGAAACCTCCAATGTGGCTCAAAAGATAATGATCAGCAGCTACAACCTTCACCTGGCTGCCCATTACTAATGGCACCCCTCAAGGATCAGCCAGCCCTGCTTAAAAGCAGGAATAGGATGAGGGATAAGGGAAAAAGGGACAACAGCTGAACAACAGAAAATCCAACTAGGCACATGGAAACAAATATTTGCTATAAGCATGGTCAAACACTGACAGGGCCCAAAGCTAGGATGGCATCACCACCCTTAGAGAGAGCCTGGGATGGACCCAGCCCCAAGCACTCTGCTCTAACAGGACATTTTTAGCATGAGGTTGGCCTAGAGACCTCCAGAGGTGCCTTCCCACCTCCTGTGGGATGCACAGTACAGATTTAGCCATACAAAATGCTAAGAGATGACATTCCCCACAAGACTTGGCCGTTAAAAGACGAACAACAATTTCCAGGAAACAACTCCCTTTGCAAGTCACACCAGGGTGAATTTTCACAACTCATCTTGCCCACTATCCTTCTGCTCTCAGCATGTCCATCCCAACACAACGTTACATGCACACTATCAGCTTGGAGCAACCCAAGACACAAAGCTGGGACAGCCAAGAGTCATCCCTTATCCCGCTACAAAACCAGGCACAACCAAAAAAATAGTATGAACGTGACAAAAGAAGTAGCATTTTTCAGAGCACAAAGTAAGGGTAGGCCAGAACAGCAGAAAGATCAGAAAGTAGTTGTTGATGGAGCACAGCCAGACAGGATGGCTTGGCCACCTTTGCTATATTTTTTGCCTTGTTTACTTTACTCCAGTTTTGCAGAACTCCACAAGAAACAAGGCATTTTGAAAAGGAGGGAACTCCACGAAAACGTCTTCCCGTACATCCTGTAGTCCTGGGGAGAAGGAAGCTCCACGGACCAGCTTTTAGGAAGGAAAATGGCCGAGCACAAATTCATGCCAGACCACCCTCAGTTTATATTCCATAAAATGCAGTCCCAAACCCCATCGCCTCTCCCTTCTCTTCACGTGAGCCAAAACAAAGGACAATCAGACAGGAGCGCAACCCTGAATAGAAGACTAATGGAAAAGCATACAACAGAACAGCAAGAGTGGAAGGGGAGGCCAAGATCTGCAGGACGTGCCTCACGCCAGCCCCCCGGTCTATCAGCAGCCTCTGCCCATCTTTGTGCTCCTTATCTCAGCAACTCCTCCTGGCTCCCCACTCCGACAACCTCGCATGACGCCCATCCGAGCAGCCGCTGCTCCCCGGCCCCCATCCCGGGGCCCGGTCCCACGGCTGCCCCGCTCCAGCCCGCTCCCCCACCTCCCCCTGCCCCATCCTGGACCTGCCCAAACCTCCCGAGCCCCCACCAGCCCGCATCTTACACGCCCCATCTCCCCGCACCCCCGAGCCCCTTACGGCCCCACGATGCTGTTACCCCTCACCTCAGCCACCCCGGATCGCCCCGCTCCGGGCCCCGCAGCCCCTCACCCCGTTTAACCCCACGCCGGGCCTCTCCTCCCCGCAGCCCCCCAGGCCCCTGCCCCGCTCCCGCCCCCGGAGCCCCCCCGGGCTCCCCCGCGGGCTGCCCCGGGCCCCCCCGGTGCCGCCGCCCCGCCCCGGGCCTGCCCCGCCGGGCCCCGAGCGCCGCTCGCCCGCACGCGGGAGGCACCGGGAGGCAGCGCGGGGCGGGCGGGCGGGCGGCGGCGCCGGGACCGCTCTTACCTCCGACCCGGTACATATTGGCGGCCATGCCCGCGACCGGGCCGAGTGCGGGGCGCGGGCCGCTCCCGCCGCCTCCAGGTGCCGGATCCGCTGGAAAATGGAGGCTGGAGCGGGCGGCGGGGGAGGGGAGCGGGGGAATTAAAGGGGCCGCGCCGGCGGACGGGGAGGGAGCGAGGCGGAGGGCGGGGCGGCGGCCCGGCGGCCCGGCGGAGGGGGCCCGGCGGCGGCGGCGGCAGGGAGGGAGGGAGGGGAAGGAGCCGGAGCCGCCCGCCCGCGGCGTGAGAGGGCGGCGCTCCGGCTGCGCGAGGGGAGGGACGGGACGGGACGGGAGGGAGCGGGGCTGGGGGCCGCACGGCTCCTCACACACACACAGGAGGAGGGAGAGAGGGAAAGAGGGAGAGACTGCGTGTACATCCACAGACACGGGGTCAGACTGCCTGTGTGCACACAGATCGCCGGTCCTCGCACATACACAGAGGCTGCCTGCACACACTCACGCACAGACCGCCTGTCCTCATACACACACACACACATACACGGCTTCTCCTCACACACACAGAGCCTCCTCACATGCACAGACCGCCTGTGCTCACGTACAGTCACACACACACACACACACACACACTCTCTCTCTCTCTCTCTCTCAAATACCACTTATGCTCAGATCTGTCTGTACACACAGCTCTCCTCACGCATGCATCTGCCTGTACTTGCACACAGCCTTCCTCATAGCACCCTGCCTGTATACACAGCCCTACACACACTCCACCTGTTCTTACACACACATCTGCCTGTACTCACAGCCCTTCTCATGTGTCACCTGTATTCACACACAAGCCTCCATGTACAGGCACCACCTGTGCTTGCAGATGCTGCCTGTCCACACACACACACAGTGTTCCTCACACACCCCCATCCTGTCCCCACCCTGGGCAGGAACAACAGGTCACTCCACAGACACAGCCCTCCTCGTGCACACCCACAGCCTGCTCACACTGTGTGAGATGCCCCTCACACCTGCACCTACATCCATATGCTGCCTGTTCTCCCTGTACATCCCTCCAGCCCTACATACACAGGAGTCCCATGCCCTACATACGCCTCCTGCTCATGTGCCCCACTCCTCCACTGTCTCACTTGGATCCCCACAATGGTGACAGGCTGCCTGGACTGTTCCCTCTGCACTTGTGTCACCCACTGCCACACTGGGGCTTTCCCCCCCCTTCGGGTGTCAGCCTTAGAAGTGAAATATAGCTGATGGCTTTAGCTCTCCCTTGCCCACTAACCTGGAGAGGTCACCGGTCCTGTGTGCACCAGGGCTGCACCACACAGGTACACCTCTTCTTCACTTGTGCACAGCTCCTGTCCAGGTGTTCCTCCAGCAGCCATGCTTACACAGTTGTTGAACAGTTGTCTGGTCCAGATCACTGCAAAACTTTCACATTGCACATTACCATTTCCTCTCCTACTGGAAGCAACAGGCTGACACCAAAAACACCCCAAGAAACCATCATAACACTTTTTCAGCAGGTCCCCCCAGCAAAGACTGACAAAGTGCAGTAGCAGAGGTGACAGTCCATCGCCCTCTGAAGACTTCTCCATGCACGTGGCCAAGGCTGGTTGATGAACTCAAGGAAAAGCTACGCCTCTGATGGTCAGCACAGGCAGACCCAGAGAACTGCTGGGCTCTTGGGATCAGCAGGACAACTATACTTGCTCCTCAGCATCAGCGCAGAGCTGGAGAGTCACCTGGTGTTGCCTAAGCCAGGTGTCAGCCCAGGACCCCTCTACATAATCAGACAGGTCAGAATGGCCAAAAAATATCTGTCATGAAACATTTTGCTGGAGCCCTTTATGAGGGCTGGGCACAGCCTCTACCTGCACTCTCAACCCTGGTTCTCCTGAAGTCCTGAAACAGCTATGCAAGACCACCCAAACATTGACATCTGCCAAAATACATACTTTTTTTAGAAAGAACAGGGCTTTTGTTAAAATTTGCTTTGCATGTTAGGAAAAAAAAACCCTACAACACCAAATCTGACAGTCCTCAGATCCCAGTAGGGCACAGGGCTCTGCTTACATGTTTCGAACGTGTGCAAGGAGCACGGCTGAGTGAGGAGAACGCTTCTGGGGGTGAAAGTTGGTCATCCAAAAAAGGTCAGTGCGCCAGGGAGCACCACCGTGATATTTCCTCCTTTCTGAGCCAGCAAGGGAAGCGTGTGCCGGCACAGGCACCGAGCACACCACAGGACACGAGGGAGGGCTGGCTCTCCCCAGGCTGCTTCAGCAACCATTAAGCAGAGCAAAAAATAATCCAGTAGGACGAAGGAAAATTATCCAGAATAAATATTTACAAATCGCATCACAGGGCACTCGGTAGTTTGCACATGAAGAAGCGGAGGGTCACGTGGTGTTGACTGCTTTTTCCAGATGCTGAAGTGTGCTTTAAACGACAGCAGCAAAAACGTGTCGGAACTTCCCTGCCGTTCCTCTTCCAGGTTAAGCAACAGCTGTGGCCAGAGCCGGGGTGTTATGCAGTGGGCGGGAGGTGAGCCAGTGCTGCAGCCTGGGAAGGAACAGACTCTTGCAATGCCTTGTCTCCCACCACCAAACCTCACTCCAAGGGGTGCCACTGACTCTCACTGTGGCAAACCCCATCCTCTCGGAAGGCTTTTGGTGCATCCTGACAGGGCATCACTTTTGTTTGACAGCTCTTCTGTGGCAGTGAGGGTGCACATCCTCTGAGAAAGGGCAAGACCTGCAAAAGGACACCAGTGCTTTGAGAGCCCAGTCTGAGGTTTCCTGGCAGAAATTGGTCTGTCCCAGTGCATGTGAGTGAGGGAGTCTCTCTAGGCCCATTGCATGCAACCTGGCACACCCTGGCCCTGACCCATCCTTGCTCCACCCAGCCCTCATTTCATTCTCCTCACTTCTGAACAACAGGAGAGTGTGCCCATGGTCCCACCAGGGCATTTGGCTTGGTGTGTTCCCCACTGATGTGGGGCTTGGTTCTCTGCTTCCCCCACCAGCACATGAGCCTTCCCATCACCTCAGTCCCCTCCACTTGCACCCTCCTTCCCATACTGAGATGTGCTCCTCCATGGACTCTAAAAAGTGAAGCTCAGGATGTGCCTCTTTCACACAGCTGTGCCCTCAGTGCAAGTTTATAGCTAAACCTGTGCAAAAAATACACAGCCAAAACAGCCTTCACACGCTTGTCTACACAAGCTGCCCCACAGTGCTCCCCCCATCTCACCAGCAGCCAGGCTCCCTCTGTGGCTTATGGTGCTGTTTCTGCACTCAAGAGTCCTGAATTTGCCCTCTCCTGATCCACCCACCTTCTTTCTGCCTGGAATGAGCCAATGCCTGCTCCGTGCCACCTGGGTGAGAGTTGTGTCCCCTCCTACAGCAAAGGGCTCGGGTCATAAATGTGCCTGCACTTGGCCAGGCCACACAGAGGGGCTAGAACATCCACTGAGACCCGAGTGCTTTGAGAGCAGCCTGGCCCACTGTGAGGGGCTCCCTTCACCCCAGCTCCTTGCTCCATCAGCAGCCACTCCTCCACCCTTCACCCTCGGTCAGGGGAGCACAGGGATGCAGGCTGCTCCAGCTTGGCTTCCTCCCCCCTGCCTTCAACATGCTGTGTACTAGAGACCAAGGCCATGGCCCATTACCCAAAATTTCTTCACCTTCCTGCCTCAAAACAGCTGCTTAGCTCTTCTCATCTGCTGACTCCCCAGCCTTGGAATCGCATACATCCCAGTTCCTCTCCCATGGTGCTCCCAGGAGCACACACAGCTTCAGGCTACCACAGCCTCAATCTTCTCCCACTGAGATGCCCCCCTCTTCATACCCAAACACCACCATGTCCATCCAACACAGCCCCCAGACCAGAAACTGGCACCAGCCTGGTCCCTTCTTGCTGCGAGGAGGTGAGGACTGGAGAGGGCTGTCAGATCCAGGAGAGATGCAGGGAAAGGAGGCAGCAGGGACAGTGGAGAGGGCAACAGGGCTGCAAAAACTACAGGAGAGCTCAGTGCTGGGCAGGACGTGCCAAGCCACCAGCTCTGCCCTGGAAGTGCTGCCAGGCAGCTGGATAAATAACACAAGAGATCCCCCCACGCCAGAAAGTCATGCTGCTGTTTCCTGATGAAGACAACTGCCCCAGTCATGCCAGAGCAGCCCCTGCTGAGAGACGACTCAGGGGACGGGTGTGTGCTTTCATGTCCAGTTTTATTAGTGTTGCATTAGTACCATAAAATAGTTGACGAGGTCGAGCACATTGCAGTTTGTTCCAAAAAAGGCTATTTACATTTAATCTGTCTTCATAAAAAACAACCCTAGAACCCAAACAATACAACAATGAAACAGATGGACAACTCGAGAATCTACAAAGTGATGATGTCCTGGTCTGGACAAGCCTGGTGGCACGCAGCCCCAGGAACTGTGCTCACAGGGCGCTTCCCCACAGCCACCACGTGTACGCAACCAGGCAGGCAACACACCCTGGCAGCTCTCCGGCCAAGGAGCAAAGCAGCAGCTTCCTGGATGTGGCCCCAAACTGGTGCTCTTCCTTAAGGAAGCCAGTGACCTGCTGCTTTGCAAGTGGCACGTCCCCTTTCGCCCCGGTCTGTCCCAAAGCACCCTAGTGATCCTGCAGGAGCCGGCCCTGCCAGGAACATCTCCCATGACAACACTGCTGAAGAGGCTCCAGGTGATGCTGCTGCTCATTTCTGGCCTTCTCCTGCCAGGTAAGCCCAGAGGAAGTGCCACATTAAACACTACCACACAGCCATCCACTGAGATCAAGCCCCCCCGAAGGGGACAGAGGCATTGCATCCTACCTTGCTTCAAGAAAGCTCCAGGACCCCCAGTCCATTACCACTGCATGGGAGGACTGTCCTAATCCCAGCCTTTCCGATCCCTCAGCACACCAAGAAGCAGGAGAAGGCCATCACCTCTGCTGCCTTTTGACAGGATTTTCTTCTTAAACTTTGGAAATGCCAGGTGCAATGCCCTCTGCCCTGGCTCTCCTGTGCTGTCTCCAGCACACACTGCTGGTGAGAAACACAACAGGGCCTGTGCTGCAATCGCAGGTTAAGCACAGGGCATTGTAGTTCTTGACTGAGTTTGATGATGGAAAGCAAACAGGCACATCTCCTCAGTCCCAGAAACCTCCCAGCCACCTACCCCTGCCCTCTCTGCAGGATAAAGCCACAAGCTTTATCTTCTGTTCTAATTAAAGCAGCAAAACACAGCCAAAGAGACCCTGGCTCTCCCCAAACTCATGTGTAATTAAGGAGGACTCTGCAGTTACCGCTGCAATGTAAATGGTAACAACTGAACTGGATGGGAACTGCAGCACTGAGCTAAAACAGCCGCCCAAGATGTCCATGACATCGTCAGCACCGCAGGAGAGCCAGCCCTGCTTGAGCGCTGGCAGGGCTGAAGCCCAGCCTTTGTCTCCAGGAAACTTAAGCCAGAAAACCAGGAAGCACTCAAGGTGCAACACAATGCCACAAACCCCTTCCATCTTTCATCTCCTTGCCAGCGCTGTTAAAGTAGGTCAGCGTCACGCAGCTCGGCGCGGCAGCGAGCCCGCTCCCGAGAGCTCACCTCCGAGCGAGGCGGGGGCCTTCTCCAACTGCAGCTGGAAAAGAAAGCAGCTGCTTTGAGAAGTCACAGCCAGAGGAGCTGGAGAGACAGGCTCCACAGGGAGCAGGGGCAAGCTCTGGGACATAAAGGGACAGGGACACCAGGGGACAGACATTGCCTTCAGAGCACCTCCCTTCTGGAGATCCACTCAGATGCTGCCCACCCCAGCCCCTGCCTTTGCTGTCAGACCACACAGCTCAAAAGCAAGCCCGACTTGGGAGACAACCCCACTGCCTTTCTTCATTTGAGATGTACCTTCACTGCCCAAACTCTAGAGAGCTGAAGGCAGAGTGGTGCTGTCTCGGCTCTAAGCCATCCTTCTGCAGTCACCGACTTGCAATCACCCAACCACACAGGCTGGCACAGCTCTGCAGGCACAGGCCCACTGCTGCCCCAGCAGCTTTCCCTGGTCCTGCAGCAGGGATCCCTCTGGCTAGTGGGGCTTGTTCCTGGTAGGGTCCCCTCAGAAACTGTTGGGGAAGGTGGGAGGGTGGGAGACTTGAGGTCAGTCATTCATTCACCTCTTATTCACCAGGTGCAAAGCCCCTTTCCAAAAAGGTCTGAGCCACATACATGCTTTGACACTCATTTTCCTTAGAGATAGAAATCTGTTTCTCTTCCAGTCAGGGACAGAAACAGCCACACAAAGTGGCTCCACGTGATACAAGAGAAACAACAGAGGCACAACAGCCTGATCTGACCTGCACCACCAAATCTGCACGGCCAGCCCTTGACTCCAGGGCCAGGAAACACCACATTCACACCCTGGGCACACAGTTGCCCTTGGGCAAGCCCAGCCTGCTACTGCTGGACTCCCTCCAGGATGACAAGGTTGAGACTTCAGGATGTTTTCTTGCATGGAAGAGCATTTCAGAGCAACAACAGCATTCCACAGGGGAGAAACCCTGCAGAGACACAAGCCCTCAGGTGTACGGAAAGTTTCCCAGTGAATTTGCTTGTATATAGTTAGAACAAAACACAAACCAACATGAACTGCAACGAGCAGAAGTGTTTCTCTCACACATACACACACACACACACAGAGTACAGCAGGGCAACACACATTTGATAGGCAGGACCCTGGAAATCCTGTCCTAGCTACCAGTTTTTTTCTTTACAGTAGGTTGAAATACAAAGAGGAGCACAGTGATGGTTCTCCCCTCACCCCCCAGTAAACAAAGTTATTGCAGTCAGTCCACCCCAGCTCTGCAGCAGTAACACACTCCAGCACTGAGAGTTGCCCAGGCTGCGTGCAGCTCCCGATGCTGGAACCCAGCCCGATTGCTCTTGTCACACCAGCATGAGACTCGAGGAAGAAATCACAAACTGACTGATTTCCTTTACAGAGCTTTTTCTGATGCAGCAGCCTCAATAAAGATAAAGAAGTGATGTGCTTATAGGCCATCTTCCACGCTGCCGCTGCTAGGCAACGCTATACAGTCCCAGAGCACCAGCTCAGGTCAACCAAAAACACGTGAACTGAGGGACCTGACAGCAGCCCAACTACAGCCAAACTTCTGCCACAGCCAAGAGCCAGCAGGCAGACCTGCCTGCGGCACAGAGCACTGCAGCTAGACAATCTGTCCTACCCAGCAGCCTGTCACTGGGCAGGGGACTGTATCCTCCTCCCCTGCATGGTTTGAAGGGAATACCCAGCCCCTGGCCAAGTAGGCTGCACTTGTGCTGGGAGAGGGTTTTGTGAAATCAGTCAGTGAAGCAGCCCATGCTGTGAGCTCTGCCAGGCACTAGATCCAGCTCTCACCTCGTAACTCCTCACTCCCTGTCAGCAGAAGGCCCAGCAGAGCACATCACCACTGCCCTGCCCAAAAGAACCTGTGTGGGTCCTGTGCAGAGCTACACAGCACAAAGCGGGTGCCCCAAGCCTTTAAAAACCCAAAGGTAAAGGATCAGATTGAAAAAAAAAAAAAAGGTTCAAAAGCATCACTGCCCTCAGAAAGTGCCTTCTGGAAATGTTCCCAGTGCCTGGCTTGTGCGCAGGGGTGGGACCTAAAAGGACCCATCAGAAATTTCAATCTCTTACCCTGAAATGCCAGAGATGACTGTTTTTCTGCATATCAAGGACACTCTGCTCTCCAAATCCCACCTGCCACCTGATCCCAGGCAAGCTCTGGGAAGCCTGGAGTGCAAAAGGCCCAATCTGCAGCACCTTTGTCCTGCTGTCTCCTTGTAAGAGCATCCCTGGCAGCAACAAGGCATACGAACTGAACACAAGTGCAGCCAGAGCCAAGCCAACAGATACTTTAAAATCTCAGTCCTCCATCTCACAGGACATCTTGCTGACCAAAGTGGACAGAAAACCTGTCTGGTTACATCCTCACTCACGTTCCAATGACAGCTTCCATTCTGCACCCTCGAGCTGAAACCCCTCACAAGGCCTCAACCCATGGGCAACGCTGTGCCAGAGGAAAAGCATATTCTGCTGGGGAAAGGATGTGATCTAGAGAGAAACACTTGTGGGGAGAAATACTCAGGAAGCAGAAGGACAATGTCCATCTCCAGAGCAGCCCAGAGGAGGCTGCCTGCCCTGAGCACCCTTCATTTCTGTTCCATTCCTTCAGTTCCCATGAGGAGAGATCCTGAGTGGTTCGAGGACAAGGGCCCTGAAGCCAGGCAGGCTCCAGGGAGCAGTGTGGTCAGGGCAGGATGCAGGCAGCAGACAGAGCATCCCACGCTACCTCATGTGTGCAGTTTGACAGATGGACAGGAAGGCAGCTGGACACGCAGAGCGCCTGGCTGGCTCCCAGTCCAGCCACTCCAGTGATATATCACTCCACAGACAACGGCTCATCTTCCTGGGTTTGTTGGTGGGTTTTTTTGGCAAATTAATTTTTTCCTGTTATTTTTTATTTTATTTTATTTTTTTTAGAAAGCATTAAAAAAAATCTGCAGCTGTTAAAAAAAATCCTTTCCCTTTAGAGGCTGGACGAGGTTTTATTGACAGGTAAATAATTGGTGTGAGTATGTAAATAGCAGCGACCCCACTGACATGGTGTCCCTCTGCAGCACAGCCAGCTGTGGGGACATGGTGACTGGCTTGGTTTGGTCATTGTCACAGACCTGGGACACTGGAGTTTCCTTCCTCTTAGTGTTTCCCTAATTCCTGTTCCTGACCAACCTTCCTCAGGCATCACTTCAGCACAAACTCCTGCCTGTCCCCGTGGCAGGCTCCATGCTCCAAAGGGGATCCCCTCTCCAGACCTCTCTAGCTATGTAAGTGGTTTGTTTTCCAAACTGGACCGTTGAACTCCCTCCAGACTCGCTGATCCTCCGTCCTTTGGCAGCAGGAAGACAGACTGGCCACCCTTTTTTCCTAGAAATATAGAGGGAGGGGGCCAAATGTACAGTAACACACATGATCTTCTGCAAAATCCGTTTGAGCTGATCCACGGCTCCCCCAGCCCACTCACACCAATGAGGTCTCAGGTTAATAAGCAGTGCAGTTATTCAGCTATCTGCTTGTAAGTGGTAGGTGTTCTTGGGCAGGTTGCCTGCTCCTGCCAACTCCCCCACGACTTCATGTTGTCAGCACATCTATATTTAAGACTGGGTTTTTTTGCCTTTGTTTAAAGGGGTTTCCTTCCCTTGTAGTAAACTTAAGAGTTAATAGTAAAAAGTAATTCAAAAGTAATCCAAGCACATCTGTAATTAATTCTGCAGGAGAGGGCAGAGCGACGCGAGTCAGAGTTGGCACGCAGTTCCTGGCTCCTGGTGTGCAGTCCCTGGGACAGGCAGAAGGTTCCTCCGCCGAGCACAGCTAGAAGTTAGATTTGGAGTGTCCAAATATGCAGATGGGAAAGTGCTTGACATGGGAGGACCACTGTGCTGCCAGCTGAAAGAACTTGACATCGTTCCACTCCACCCCATCGATCAGGACTGCAGGGGAGGGGAAAAAGAGAGGAAAGTTAGAAAATACGGAGGGGAAGTGGCTTTGCTGGAAATCTCCCTGCAGTCGGCAGAGGGAGGCCTGGCCACGCACTGCTCTGCCTGACTACCCCACCCAGCTGCACACGTGGGGGAAGAAAGGCTCGGAAGCAGACCAGGTTTAAGGAGAACAGCTCAGATTGTTGTTCCAGAATTGCTCACTGACATCAGAGCTCCCCAGACTGCTGATTTCAGTGTCATCTGATCCGATTGCTCAGATTTCCTAAACACACTTCATTTTCTTTTTTGGGCAAATGTACTCTTACAGAGATGCACATCAGTCTCTCCTCACTGGCACTCTAACCAGGAGATCCTTGTCTCTTACAGGGGTGACATGTTCTGTGAGTACCTCTCACGCTCACCAGCCTCAGACTGGGCCACGATTAAGGAGGTGACCCAGGCAGATCCCTCTGTTGGAGATTGTCAACTGAACAGGCTACAGGGATATTTTTGATCCTGAATGCTCAGTTCCAGTGACAGCCACTTCTGGTCTGCCTGCCAGATGAATATATGGCTCCTGCTGTGGCGTGTCTGTGTGCCAGCGACCTGCCCATAGGAGCAGCCACACTCTCACCAGTTGCCACCAAACAACACTTGTACCAGTTGTGCACGAGAAATAGAGAATGAAACAGAGGGGAATGGAGCCTGGTCCAGCCCTTGTCCTCATCCAGAGCACTGATTCAGAGAAGTTCATAGGTAAGGGAGGATTTTCCCACATCCCAGACCTATTAAAGCATTCCCCCGTGCTGGATACATCCAAGCCTCTTCCCCAGAAACACCCCATCACGCTGGCACCAGGGCACAGGGCAGGACACCAAGTCAGCCCTCTGCCTGGAGGACAATCATCTGAGCCTCATCCCAGAGCCTAACGGGATGCAAGCCATGCACTTACCACGCAGCATGTTCTGCTGATGTTTTGCTGTGCAAATCAACCTGCTGATTCCTTCAATACACTGGCTTTTTGACTCAACCTCCTTGTCTTTTGTTTTCTTGGGCAAAAACATCACTGGAAGAAAAACAAACCAGCACACAGTAAATCTATGTCACTCACAGGAGCTGCACTGACACTTATTTGAGTTTTTGCATTTAAACATTCACGTCTGAAAATTCTAAGATCCTCTCTTCTTGGCAGGAGTCTGTCAGTGCTGAGCACTATCACCTATATGCACATAGGCATCTTAGCCCTAAGTGTCTCTATGTGAAGCATTTCCAGCTCATAACCCAGGCCCCAAAGGGCACCTTCAGGGTAACTCCTGCTCCCGAGACACCATGCAGGGAAAACATCTGCATCTGCAGTGGCAGGTCTGCTGCACTGACTGCACCCCAACTGGGCTGGGTTGCACAGACACCTGGAGAGCAGGAGGGGCTACAAACTGGGGGCAGCTGGTGGAGAGGGAAGGCAGAAGGGAAGTTAAAAAAGGGTCCAGTTCCCTAAGAACTGTCCAAATGCATGAGCAAAGATGTACAAACCAGCTCCACGAACGCTGGTGGTGTTAAACACCTCTGCTGCAGGCTAGGCCAGCCCCAGGGAAGAACATTTGGAGTGCCTCAGGATTGCTTCTCCCATCAGCATGACACTTACGAAGGGTGTCATCACGGTGGCAGCTCTGGTACCAGCAGTGCCACAGCTGTGTTGGCCCAGGACTGCTACACAGTCATGCAAGGAAGCTCTGTCAGCCTTCTCTCAGAGCCCCCAAAACCCCTGCTTCCATCAGGAGTGACTCCCAGGCCCACAGGCAGGAAGATGTTGTGAAGGACAGCTACTGGCAGCTGAAAGTAAGTGCAGAACTGCCTTGCTGCTTCCTTGAAAATACTTTGCTGCAGAACTGTTCTCAGTTTCAAAAATGTTTCACATTACCAAGGCCAGGAGCAAATACAGAATTACTGACAACATTTAAAATGCCTTTTTTGTTAGTCTGTTTTGAGAAAATAAGCTCAAAGCTGTGAGTTTAAGAAGAAGAATAAAAAAGAAACAAGACAACAGGCGGCTTTGAACTGAGAGCATTTCTCTTCTACTTCCTTTTGACCCACAAAGTACTCTGTACAAAAGCATAAGAGTCACAGAATCCTTTAGGTTGGAAAAGACCTCTGAGATCATCAAATCCAACTGCTGACCTAACACTGCCAACTGGACCACTAAAACGTGTTCCCAGGTGACACATCTACACATCTTTTAAATACCTCCAAGCATGCAGGGATGGCGACTCCACCACTGCCCTGGGCAGCCTGTTTCAGTGCTTGACAATCCTTCTGGCAAAGAAAATTTTCCTAATATCCAATCTAAGACTCCCCTGGCAGAACCCAAGGCCATTTCCTCTTGTCCTGTCCCTCATTACCTAGGAGAAGAGATTGACCCCCACCTTCCTTTCAGGTAGTGGTAGAGAGTGATAAAGTCTCCCTGAGCCTCTTTTTCTCCAGGCTAAACACCTCCAGCTCCCTCAGCCACTCCCACATGACTTTGCTCCAGGTTCTAGATCACCCCACTGGTTCTAGAGTGAGGCTGTGTGCAGGGGGAAAGTGGGAGGTCCTAGACTCCAGGGGGTTCTCCTGTTTTGTCATCTCACTGGGATTCGTGGTACTTGCTGGACTATTGTCTCCCCCCCCCCTTTTTTTTTTCCTTACATGCCTTTTTTATTCTCTGTGGCTCTTTTGAGCTGAAGGCTCACAGGATGGGGATATCATCCTAGTAAGCATAGCTCTCCCAAGTTTCCAGCACTCTGTCCCCACCTTTGTTCTTCTGGACTACACCATCTTAGCTGTTCAACCGTAAGAGTGAACACATCCCCTTTTTACAGCACAAAGAGGAACCATCCTTTCAAACTCTATCACCTTATGTAGTCACTTCTCATCTACAGATTAGGATTTTGATGATAAAAACATGACTGAGGTGCTGTAATGCAGGACTGACAAGTCAGGCAGCCCTGGAGCAGCAGGGCAGGGAGAGCAGCATTGCATTCTTGGCCTTAGGCAGCAGCAAATGTATCCACCTTCACCTTACCTTTTTTGTTCTTTTCTTTTGTCACGACAGTCATGGACATGGTTGGAGTGGTGGCAATCTCCCCGCTGGCAGGTAACCTGCTGACCTGGAGGGACCGGAAAGTGCATTTCAGTGTGTTTTTGGTAGTGGAGGGGTCCTTCTTCTCCGGGTCTCTCTTTCTATCCACGGGTGGAGCTGCAATCCAGTAATCCACCTGCAGGCCCATCAACTCAGCACCGAGGCCCTGGCTGGAAAACAAGACAAGAAGGTAATTTCTGCACAGCTCTCAGCAGTTCCCCCCATCTGTGCTTTTTTCAGAGTGGCTGGCATTCCTGGTCAAAGGATAAACACATGGCTCTTCTGGAAATCAGGCAGCAACATTTCAGAGCGAGACCCAGCAATTACAAAAGCCCAAGAACTCATCCCTGAGAGATGCAGCCTGCATCACACAGCACAGGGGCATCAGCTTGGCAGCACAGAACTGCACTGAGCCAAGACAAGCTGACCTGTTGCACAGCCATGGGGGTGAGCAGTGGGAAAGCTTCCTTCCACAATGTGGAATTCGGTGACCCAGCCAGCAAAGGCATCCCTTGAGGCGTCCCAGATCACTTTGTCTTTTGAGTGGGGAAAAGAGGCCGTAAGCACTTGTTGCTGCCTCCTGAGCACTGATGAGTGACTCTGTCCAGGTGCAGCACTGTCAGAATCAACCCTGAACTGGGGTGAGCAAAGACCTGGTGGGTCCCTGAACTCAGTTCCTCCAGCACTCAGTTCCCAGTCTCCTGACTTGCTTCCATATCCTATGTTCTTGAGCTCTTCCTGCCATCAGCTGCTTCCTTTCTGGCTCAGAATCAAACAGCATCTCTGCTCTCCCCAGGTCCCTGTTATGGAGCTGGCATAGGATAACTGCCTCCTTCCAAGCCCTGCCACTTGCTGGGGAATTCCACTGATGGAAAAATGCTCTGCCAGTCCTGTGATGCTTGCTAAACAATGGCAGATTTCAGGACACGATCTGCTGTTGAAAACTCCCGCGCATTGTGTGGTAACAGTTGTGCATCACCAAAACACACTGCCAGCCTTTCTTGAGCTAGAAAAGGGAAGATGAGCAACCTGGGAAATTCCAGCCCTTGCCTGCCCCTGCCTCTTGCTAGCTAACCCCAAGGGAGCAGACCTATGGCTGACAGCCTATACTTTTTCCTACACAATGACAATCAGTGTTGAATAATATGCAAGCACTAGACAAAAAGCTAAATTTATCTACCAGTCCATGTCCCCTGTTTGAGAAATGGCAATTGTTAAGGAAGATAAATCTGATCTTGAATGAAATATGCATCCCTCTGCACCACCTGTCTAATAAGAAACTCTCAAGGTTAAACAAGGACATCCCATCATTAGAGTCTTTTCAGCACTTCCTTTTGTTTGCCATTTATTCAGCTGAGAGTCAGACCGCAAAGCTGAGTTCATCTTTGATCACCAAAACCAGGTTTTGGATTCTCAGGGCAATATTCAGAAGTGAGATTCTTTAAGGATGACGCTTTTGAGATGCTGCTTTGAGTTTAAAGACTCCTTTGCATCACATTTCTCAACTCAGTTGTAAAGACAAAGCACCCTAATGTTCACTATGCCCAGGCAGGATTTTATGTTCCGTTCCCTGTTAAACATGTAGCTTAGTCTTTCAGTCTGGGTCACCCTCCACCCCCTGTGTTGTCACTTACAGGTCAGGGGAAATGGAACAATGTTGAACCTAAACTTCCTCATTTCTTGATGATTTTACCCTACAGCATGGAACCAAAAAGTACCAGACTCCTAGAGCCTGGGTGCCAACTTCAGGTACATCACATCCATGGCTCACAACTTGAACATCCTACACTCCTGTGGGTATTGGTTCCCAAACCACTTCCACCTTTGGAAAGCCCATACAAAGCTCACACAGGAGAAGTCAGGTCTGCTCCACAGAACCTGCACAGCCCCCAGCTGCTGCTGGGACCAGCCTGGGGCACACAGGGCTCTCCTGCCACCAAAGCACAGGGAGCCAACAGGAGGGACCCAGGGAACTGGACCTCCTGGCACATGTGAACAGCCACTAACACCTTCCAGTGCTGGGCACCTGCTAAACTAGGCCTTCCACATTTACATTTCCTCTTGTTAAAAGGGAACTCTTAAGGCAGCTGAAGAAGTTCAGAGGAGTTAACAAATCAAGGGGAACTTCACCAAGTGCTTCTGAGTACGAGAACTGCAGGCAAAGTGTTAGACAGCTATGCCAATGTTTTGTGCAGCAACAAAATAAAGAGTCCTGGCCAGAGCAAATCTTTACTGGCAGTTTTCTAGAGGTTTCCTCCCTTCACCCCTAAAAATTTCAGCTAAGCCAGAACTTAATATTATCTATAGTTGAAGCCTCCTTGCAGTTCTGATATACTTTCAGGCACACACATGAACAGCAACTGCAGTTCCACTATGTCACCTTACAACTTCCAGCTGTCCCCTCACAAAGAAAGGGGTCAGCTCCTTCAAGAGTCACTCTGACCTTACACTCACCTGGTCATTGAAAACATAAGAATCATGAGGGATTAGCCTGGCACCCACGTGTATCAGGGTCAGTAATATCTTTGACTACATATCTCCTCAAAAGAATCCAGTCTCAAAGGGAA
The DNA here is from genome assembly GCF_003984885.1 of Neopelma chrysocephalum. NCBI lineage: Eukaryota > Metazoa > Chordata > Aves > Passeriformes > Pipridae > Neopelma > Neopelma chrysocephalum. Next base: position 4,190,302 of record NW_020897761.1, on the reverse strand, counting down.
AATACCAGCAGATGGAAATAACAAACCTACCCAAATGGCTGCCACAATGGCTCAGCAGAACCAGAGTTTCTGCCAGACTATCAGAAACAAGGCTGCCCCTCGTAGTTCCAGTGTGTCTGACCTTGGGACATGCAGCCTTCCCATTGAGTGCAAGATCCCCCCTGCCCTCCCCAGCTCCTTGTCAGTCAGCAAAGATATCGTGACTCCAGAGGCAAAAGAGGTGAAGGGGAAAGGCTTTGAGTGTTTGTTAAGGATGAAGAAAGAGCTATGGGTTTTCCTTTAGAGGAGCTCTCTCTTATGCATATGCCAGATAAGCAGCCAAGGGGGCTGTGAGGAAACAAAACATGGTTTACCTTGAGGACGAGAAGCTGCCTGTAACAGATGGTGAGGAAGGGGGTGTGGGGGAGGCTTCTTTCACAGCAGGAGATACAGAAGGTGGGGTAGAAGAAAGGACACTGGAGCTTGAGGGAGCTGCATCATCAGAGTCACCTTAAAAAAAGGAAGTCAAACTGTTTGTCTGGGTTTGTCTCACAGCCCAGCACATACACACCAGGATAGCTCAGTCTCCTTGCCCACGCTGCTGCTGCACAGGTTTTGCTCACACTCAATCCAGAGATCAGCCAGCCCACCAGATTTGATGGCCTCCACACTTCAACCACCAGGTTTCTATGTTTGGGTACAAGGCAGGCACAGACATTCACACTCCTCTGGGCTCCTCATGTGGCATCTGCTCTCCTAGGGTTTGCTCCCAGCCGATTTTAAGCCTCCTGCACAGTCAGAGCCCAGCCCATTGATCTCTGATGGGGAATCTCCCCCTGCAACCACTGCAGGGCAGCAGCACTCTTAGAATGCAGTACCTCTGGGCTGATCACAGGGACCTCCCCACTCCATCTGCTTCCACCCTCCACAACCAAGGCATCATTCCCTTCATGTCAGCCCTTCAGAATGGAGGGATCACTGTGGCCACAAGGAGTAACCCACAGAAGGGCTGCCTCCATGCACAAACCTATGTGTAACCCAGGCCACCAGAATCTGGGTTTAATAGTGAAGCAATACAAGAAACAATTCCAACAGATGACGAAAACAATAATCCTGACTAGCACTGTGTATGAAGGAGGAAAAAATAAGTTCACATTGACAAAATAGCACTACCTCATATCCATGTGTGTAAGCAGGCAGTATGGTGTAAATCATCTTGCACTCCCCCATTAACAAATAAAAGGGTACAAATTTTGCCCATCCTAAAGTTCCCAGTGTAAGGCACATGTCTGAGATTGATTTTATTAGGCAATTGAGCCCAGTGTAGGGAGACAGGTATGAACTTCTGATGGCCTGTTTCCCCATTTTGGAGCAGGAACCATAGCAGTGAATCCACCCCACTGAGAACATGTGAGAAAAATGGGTGCTTGCACAAATGGATGAAAGTGCAGGAATTTCATCTGGCCTGAAGCTCCTTGTAAAGTAACAAGAAAAATTGCCTCTCTCAACTGAGAGGGCTCTCATTCTGCAGACAAGCCACTGGGAGTCAAAGCAGTGGAACTGGGAGCCAACACAATCCAATTCCACCTCACAGCACTCCAAGACATCAGCAATGGACAAGTTTGTTCAGCCTGTGAAGTCAGACTCCTACCATGTGTAGGACACAGAAGGCACACAGGATACTCGTTACCTGATGTTGCAGAAGATTGTTCCACTATTCCAACCTTCACCACCTAAAGAGGGCAAAACAGAAGAGCTCTATGAAACAGGAGTCCCTTGAACTTCAGGAACCCACAACCCCAAACCTAAGCTCATCCCTGCAGTCCCCTTGGCACTGTCCCTGCAGTCAGAGTAGCTGAAGTAAGTGGAAAAAGTGGAGTCTTCTAAGAGCTGGGCAGGTTCCAGCACTGCCCAGCCAAGCAGTACCAGCTCACAGCCCTTCCCTGATCTATAGAAGAGACCCTATGGAGCTGTTACAGACCTGACAGCTCTGAACAGTTCACCATCAGCCCCAAGCTATGGCAACTACAGTGCCTGTGACACCTATGGGAACGGGTCAGGGAGGAGCAAGGGACATAAATATCCCTTCAGCACTGCTAATTACATACACATTGCTTCCACCACCAAAGTGCAGACACTTCCAGGGTGCAGCATAGCTGGGGTTTGTCAGGAAACCACAGAAGCAGCAACGTACAGTTTCTGCTCAGAGTTTTCTATGCTCTAAGCAAGGGCAGTGTCAGGCAAAGAAGATAAAGCTCCTAGCAAAGCCTCTGGATGCAGACATGGACAAACTACCACACGGACTGGTCAGAACGATCCAAATCACACAGTAATAAGGGTACAAATGTGTGTGGCCAACCACCAGCTAGTACATTAAGATTAATGATAAATGCCACTGGTGATAATTTGTGGAACAGAACATGCTACAAACAAGCTCCCAAGAACACAATACATCTAGAAAGATAAAATGCCCCTTGGTGATACAAAAGCAAGGACCTTCTGCAATGATAATCTGCTATGGTGCACACGGATTCTTCCTCTTAACACAGCAGAGACCCTTTTTTAAGGTCTTTAAGAAACCTGTATCCAGGGTTAATGTCTACCCTATGTAAATGTTGACAAATGGGAAAGAGCTGCAAAGGGAGTTCAAGTCAATAAAATCTGCTTTAGGATGAGAAATGACGCTATGCAATCTGTTTAGTTTGAAAATAGAGGTCCTTAAGTTCAGACATGACCATGTTTGGACCACATCTCTAGGGAGCATGTTTCTGTGCTATGGGGTCAAAAAAAAAAAAAAGGACTTAATATTATAAGCAGAAAGCTTTGCAGAATTTTGAGAGTGGGGAGAGGTACGTTGATCTTGGAGAGCTCTCAGGCTTTCTGGTGGATTCTCTGTTAGATCCAGTCTTGGAAAAGCCATCATGAACTCAGTAGTGTGTACTGAGGCTCCCTGAGGGGTCACTGGCTTGGGGGAAGGAGGCTGTAGCTCAGTTTGGCCAGTCTCCATCCAAAGGGCAACAAATCAGGCTTGGGAGTCCAGCAGCCATTTGTGCTGTATGTGTTAAACACCAAGAGGATGTTTCAGAGACTGTCACTGGCTGTGAGCAAGAGGAAGGAAGGCAGAAGAGTTAGGAAAGACAAGCAACACAGGAAGCTACCTACAGCCACCTTGATCTGCAAGCCAGACAGGAGTCTCTTCTGGCTTTTTCCTCCTTGCTGGCCGACTGAAGATGCTCGAGTTCAGACACATGGGAGGAACACAAACACGTTCCCTTCCCTCCATTCAGGGAGGCCCTTGAGACTGCTGCAGTTCCAACATGCTTCCATCCAGGAATGTGTCAGCAGCCAGCCTCCCTTCCTTTCAGGAAGAGGCACATCCTGTTAACTCTCCTGGCAACTGGACCACGCAGCCTCACCACCTGACCCTGGCCCCTTGTGAGGCTCCACTCCCACCACTTCAGAGCCCAGCTGAGCAGCAAGGCACTGCCCTGCTCACTTCTGGGATCCAAGCAGGCTGCAGCTGAGGGAAAGAGCCTCAGTGTTCATGTCCAGCCTCTGACTTTGTGAGACACCTGCAACTGGCCCTTCAGAGTCTCTTTACATGTGTTTCATGGGGAATTACTATGTCAGGAACACTTCAGAAGCACAAGCAAGCAGCATTGATTTGACCCTCATCACCAGCTGACACAGGAAGTCAGTCTGTGCTTTCAAGGCAAGTTTTTTGGGGGGTTGGCAGCTGTTCACTCTTCCACCACTTTCAGACAATCACATCCAGACTGGAAAAGCAGTGCTAATGTCAGGACAGTGACCACTTTAGAGCAACTTGATAAACACTTTGAGCCCCATTTGCTTGCACATAACACAGAACTAAATCAGTCCCAAAGAAAAGCTTCACAGAGCTATGAGAGGAGTCTGGGAGCTTCCACGCCCTTCTCAGCTTTTCATGTTATTAGGAAAGGTGAAACAGCTGTTTTATAAAAACAGTTCACTAGAAACTGCAGTTCATGGGAGGGACAAGATCAAGCAAAGCTCATCAGCAGGGAACAAATTGGGAAGATGTATCTTCTCAGGAATAATGCAGGGAGAGATTCTCACTCTGAGGAGACACATGAGTGAAAGCAGGGTCAGCCTGAGGGCAAGAGAGGCTAAGCTCTTTAAATGCCTTGGGATTTCGGATTAGCTCTGACGACAGGGACACAAACGGGAGTGCACACAAGTCAGCTTAACACAGAGCAGGCAGAGCAAGGCAGCCAGCATGCAAGAAAGAGAAGCTACAAGGCAGCAGCAAAAACTGAAAAGGACATCCAACAACTGAAGAGCAGCCAGGGGATTCCTCTTTAGTTGCAGGTCAATGACTTTGTACCTAAAACTTAATGAACTGAAGAGCTTGATCAAATAAGGGGAGGAAAGCTAGAAAAGGCAAAGGACACAGTGCATGAAATACATGGACAGAAGAACAAACATGGCCCTGCCGAGATACTCTGCATGTGGCCACCTCTGCCTGGAACACTTAAAGATAAGGACAAGAGGGAAAACTAGGGACTACTATCCCAAATACAAGTCCATATAATAAAATGCATTAAATAGCTCTGCCCCAGACTCAAGCTTAACAGAGGTATAAATGATCTCCCTGGTGGGATGTACTACCCACATCCCAGGAGTGCATGGGATATTAAGACAACTGGAGTTTGTTCATGACAAGCACATAGAGGACTGATAGTAGAACAGCAAACTTGGCCAAATCAACCAGAGCAATCAGATTTCCAGGGACACGTCACTTTCATGTCTGAGAAGTAAAATACACCCTGTAGTTTGTTGAGGGATCTTAGAGGAATATGCTTACATACCAGGCAGTTGCATTCAACCATCAGATTCTCATGCTGATATTCTGCCTTAGAGCACACCCAATGGCTTCTGCTCTACTCCAGAAACCAGGTAAGTTCGGGTTAACGCTTACGGACTTATTCTAGCTGACTTGAGACAGTGTAACTACGAGAACACTCACCCCGACAAAGGGAATGAACTTCTGCGAAGATTCTTCGTCAGGGCTAAAGGCAAAGAGAAAAGACTCGTTAGCAGCTTTGCTTCCACCCCGGTCACGGTACTCACTTTATACGTTGCATTCCAGCATGCAGCAGGGACGGACAGTATGCAAGCGCCAGTCCAACGCTCCTCTCAAGGCCCCCTGCCAGCACGCCAAGAGTCTGCACGGGTGGGGAGGAGCACGCAGCCTATGGCATGTACCTCGGGGAACAGTCTCTTCCTCCCTCCCTCACGCTTGACAGAGAAACATGCTTTGATGGCATGGCAGTCATCACAGACACACGACCTCCTACTGCAAGGAAATGGATCTTGTGCCACAACAACACAGAGAACTGTGCGTTACTTACTAGTCCCTGAAGCGCTCTGCACGCACGGCCTTCCCGCGTCCCACCTTTGGAGCCATGTGCCATACCTTGCACATCCTGGCACTGCTAAAGCAGTTAGCCTGCCACGGGGTTACAAGCCGTGACACGTGGTTATTTGTAAAGCACTGGCAAGGACGTGCTCACACACCCTCACGCACACACACGCGCGTCCCAGGCCACCGGGAGCTCGCAGTCCCTTCCACAGGCACACCGGAGAGGTCGGGCACCAGAGCACACTGGGCAGGTCAGGACACCAACTCGAGAACTGCAAACAGCTAAACCAAACTGAACAAAAGGCACACCATGTCCCAGAAACAACTGAAGACAATGCACACACTTGGAAAGCCCCTCCTGGTCTGGCCCTGCCCAGGATTCAGAAGCCAGAGGGTAGAGAAGGGCCAGCAACAAAGGTCACGGTCAAACCTAGAAGGAATTAGGGAAAGACTCAACAAACACAAGAGCAACAAGATCTGAGTGAGGAAGGCAGGCTGAAAGGGCCTGCAGAGCCACTGCTCCCTTCAAGGGCAACAGAGATTAAGATGGACCCACAGGGTAAGGAGAGGACCACAGGAGCACATCCACATGTTCCGAGAACTACAGCTCAGCAGCGGAAGTGACTGCATGGGCAAGACACTCACTTCTCAGTGACCAAGCACAGGAAACAGGTAGGAAACAGACAAACACTGAGACTTCTCATGTTTCTCTTTCTGTGCATCCCTCTGCTCACAGAAAAACCATCCAGAATTGAGCTTGTGGCAGCATGGCTACTGCAGGAACACAGGTGTTTCTGTGCTGTTTCCAGCACAGATCAGAAATGCACCAAATGCACAAAGGTTGTCAACCACTGTGTGATTAGCACAGGCTGGACACTTTCCTCTAAGCCTCATGGAAAGAATGGCATAGAACTGCAGTAAATGTGACTCAGGCAGAGCTCTCTCCTGGTCCAAAGCAGAGTGTAATTTTGCAAACAGCCTCTCACTTAGGTTCAGCTCTTCTTATCCATTCCTAGGGCAAACAATAGGGCTTTACTCCCTTCCTACCTCACAGACCCAGGCACTGCACCCCTTCATTCTTCCCCCAAAGCATGGGACAAAGTGACCAAATCCCTGATTCTGTGTTGGAAGGCAGAAAGGTCACATCTTTGCAAACACAGCTGCAGGCCCCCAGCAAACACATCTCCTACAAACGTGATATTTCCATGTGATATTTTCCTCCAGTTCTGAAAAGGGAAACCACTGAGCTGTTGGGTGCAGCACAGAGCAGAGGCTCAGCTTTTTTCTCATTCCTTGAGCTCCATGGGCTGAGAAGCAGGCAGAAAGTGAGTCCTGCTGACCAAGTGAGGGAAGCACAACAGTTGCCCAGTCATCTCTCAGCTACTAATGGCTTTACTCCGAGCTCTCAAAAAACAAACCATGCCCAATTCCAGCAGAAAACTCATTCTTGTTCCCCCTGGGAGCTCTGACTCCCACTGCGGAGAGCTCAGCGGCAATTCTGAAATAAATCACTGCTTCAGTCACCATTTATCACAGCTCACAATGATGCACAGGCTGTTCCTGAAGCAATCCAGCTGGATTTCAGCTCAGCTAGCCTAGTCCTGTCACATGTCCTCTTGGGAACTCTGGTCTTGCACATGTACTTCTGAAAATGCAGCTTTTCAAAACAGTTGCTCTTCATGTGGATGAAAGGAAAGATGAGATGATCGTGTTTGTTCTCCACATCCTCTTTCATGCTCTTTCACAATTCTTGTTCTTCAGGATTCCAAGATCCCAAAATATTAATCCAGAATCCTTTCACCTTCGTAACAGCCTCTTCAACTCCTCCTACCACAGTCCTGCAATGAAAAATATCCCCTGCCCCTGGAACGGCAGCTCCCCCTTATTACCTTGGCTGCACAGATTCCCAGGCTCCAGAGGTTTAACCCCACAGCCATATCCAAGGCTTTACTTTTACCCACAGGGCTTCTGAAGGCCCTGGTGCCTCAGCTGTAATTTAAAGCCAGACCTGACCCTGGGTTGTGATTTCCAACAGTGTTATTGATATTTCACGTCTCTAATTCTGGGGAAGAAAAACCCTCATACAACAAAAAGCACAAACCAACAAATTCTAGAGGACAACAAAAACCAGAGAGGCTGAAAAGAAAATCTTTATCTGGATTTCGGAGCTGTCTAATTACTATTCTTGCTTGGGCAAAATCCATGCAACTGTAATCCGTGCCTCAAAGGTAACCTGTCCAGAAATGGACTTGCAGGTTCCCTCCCTACCCCAAGAAATTCATTCAGATTAAGACATATATCCAGATTTATGTTTTAGGACTCTTAGAAAGGAGAAGCAGCTGTATCACCAGGAGTCAGTCACCTGACAAACAGAAGGAATAATATCTTTCAGTGTACAAGCTAAGCTGCAAAGCACTTGGATATTACAGTAAAAGAGACTGAATTACCACTTAGAGCAGTTATGCCACTTATTAGCCTTTAAAATTTAAGCAACCCAAAAGAGATTCAAATGAAGCCAAACATCTGTGATTTCCTAGCAGGAGGGTCTCAGACACTACCTTTATTCCAGGCAAGTCCTGAAGTAGGGCAATAGGAAAGAGGGGACTTTTATCACCTCTGAGCCACTTCAGACCAGGCACTACCAACAACTGTCCAAGGTTTATTTTTGGTATGAAGCATTATCACCAGGCAGCTGCAGCTGTCTGCTCGCCAACACTGTCCCAGTTCCACCAAGTCTCCAGTGGTCAAGCCAAAAAAGGGACAAAGCAACTCCAGGTCCCCAGGACTCATCATATGAGTCACCTCTCAACCTTCCCAAAAACCTCTCATACAGCACTCTTCACATTCCCATAGTGAGCTGAATATACTCAACAGGACACCCAGCCTTTCTTGAGCCTTGATTCTCCTCTGCTGCACTGCTTGGCCAGGCCAGGGGCACAGTGAACTCCTGTTATGTTTCCACCAGCTGCCCAAGGAGGTTCCTGAAGCAATCAGACAGACGATATGGGCTCTGCTGAGCCAGAGGAGAGACCGGGGCCATCTTCACCAGCGTGTTCAGTGCGTTCATGTTCAGTGACTGCTGGAGGTTGTGTTCGAAAAGCAGAACTCAGAGCAATGACCTGGACTCTGCAGAGCCTCCAAGACACACAGCAGGCAGAAAGCAGTGTTACCCCTGCTTCCTATTGCCCAGGAACCCTCCAACCCAAGGCAACTGTGCTCCAGAGAGCAAAAGCTGGGAAGTGCTCTACAGGACAGTGAAGAGCTTTTGGTAAACCAGGCAGGAAATGACCCAGCCTTTGTCCTGACAAGTGAACAATGCTTCCATTTCCAACAGCCAAGCTGCTTCCCAGATTCATGGAAGGGCTATCCAGAAGCCACATAGCATGAGCTGTGCTGGGCACTGAATTACAGTGGGTGACACCAGCCCAGGTTGACAGAGCTGATCAGCAACCCAGCACTGGGAATGAGTGTCTGGTGAGCCTCAGATCTCAAATACCACAGTGTCTCTTTCAGGAAAACAATGCAGAGAGTTCATCGACATCAATGAGACACCCCTCTTAGTGAGAAGCCCACCTCACCACCATGGTCTCAGCACCCCAGATGTTGCCTGGGCTGCACTGTTCCTTGACAATTCCGTAACCAGTACCCAGAGCTCACAGACAAAGTCAGTCACCCAGTGTAACGCAGAGGAGCTGCAATGGCAATTCGTTTCCCTCTTGAATCCCTTCCTCATTGCCAGCCCTCCTGATTCCAGGTAAGGCCAGCAAATGCTCCAAAAGAACAGGACAAAGCTTTGGCACCATTGCAGTCCATCACAGGCAGCACATGCGCCAACTTTTTGCCATGACAAACAGAACGAGGGGACGGGAAGGAGAGTGTAGGTAGGTTAAAATAGGGATAGCTGGCAGTAAAGTTATAAAGCAGCTCATCACATACAGCTACGTCCTAAAGACTGGCTTGGCTTTCCTTGGACCACTAGGACTTGTTTAACAGAGCAAATGCTAGGATTCTGGGAGATTTCTGTTGCAATGAATTTGTAGGTAGTGCTGCTGTTTCTGCATAGACCACTGCATTGAAAGCTGGACTTGGAGAAGCCATTCACCTCTGTCCTCAAGGGAGGGGGAGCTGCAGTAACTTTGTGAGCTGAGGACAAAATAAACAATGTCCAATTTTCATACGATTCAAAGGATGGGACCCCGCAGAGCAAGGGGGTCTTGGAGGCAGCTCAGAGAGCACAACTCCACTGCTAGCATACATCTGTCTTCTCTTTCTTAAGCTCAAAGAAGTCCCATACATTTGGGATAGCCTGCCAGTAAGAGACTAGTCCTCAATTGTTTTGATTACAGGGAGGAGATTTGCTGGTCTGCACTCAGACACTGCACAGCTGAACCCCACCCTGAGCCACTGAGTGCCACCTACAGCACTCCAGTTCCAACAGACGGGAACTGAAAAGCCTTTTCTCAGTTCTGATCCTTTTGGGGCTACACAATATCCTCTGATAGCCAGGAAAAAGGCAAGAAAAAACCCTACCTTCTCCACATTTTACTGCTCAAAGCTACTCTCTCAATAACTCCTTCGTTCCCATTCAGTCTACATGCTGGGAACCCAAATGTGTGGTCCAAAGGCACGGCAGTCACTTTCAGTTATGCATTCTGCCAGCAGATGCCATAGTTTCAAAGCAGTGAGCAGAATTTAACCTAAAGCACAAACTGTGCATCCCAGATCCGCAGGAGCTGTTAAACAAGGCACAAAAGACCAGTTCACTGGGAAAAGAGATAGGAAATGGGAGAGGGAACCTAAAAGGAACTGATACCTTAAGGTAAAATCAAAATGAAAGCTCTTTTTCCTTTTCAGGAAGCAACCAAAGAAAAAGATAAATGCGTTATTATACTTACAACAAAGTGATGCATTCATTTAGATAGTGCTAATGGAGACAATTTCTGTGCTGTTTTTCACAATACCCTCCCTAAGCTGCTGCCAATGAGAGAGACAGGCATATCTAAAGGAAGGCACACCAGGACACAACTGCCCACGCTCCATGGGAGAGCCTGTTACTCTAACTCGCTCTGGTTCCCTCGTGCGGTACTGACCTGAACGCAGAAGTTATTTTAAAGTGGACACACAGAGACGCTGAGAGACTGCCAGCTGTGCCAGTCTGACTACCAGTCTCAGCAATCTCTCTTCCCAGTAGCCTTCTGCAGGGTTTGAGCCTGACTTAAACCTATCAACAGCTTCAGGCATGGCACCAGAGTCCAAAGGATGTAAAATCCAAATGGATCAGACCAGCCTGCTAAAGCCGTCATGCACACTGCTGGGAGGACTAAGGGCATGTGTTGCTCAAGTACATTTCAGATGTTTTTCAACAAAGTACTGAGTTGATCTTTATGAGCACATTGGAAACTCAAAATGATTAAATGTGTGTTAATGACAAAAATGAATCTGCAACAGAATGGAGGAGGCAGTGGAAACCAGTGCAGAACCCAGCAACCCAAGAGTGCAGAGAAAGAACAAGGCTGCCCTGAGAAGGGGTTCACACTGCACTAGGGGTGTCTGATCTCCCTGCTGGTAACTAGGGTAAGACTTCACAACAAAAACAAAATGGAAAATTGAAGACAAGAGCTTCAAGTACCCCATGGCTCTGCAAATTTAATGCTTATTATCACGTTAATTTTACAGAAGTTCACAAATACATGAACAGACTGGACTCTTTTACTGGACCAATCAGTTCAGAAATATTTTCCCTAGGAAAATATGTAGAATGGGCAGAATTTTACTGAATCATTTCTGCAAAGTAATGTAAGAACAGACACAGGAATGGAAAAGCAATATACAATGAGAATTTCCAAAAAAAGAAGGAAAAAAGTTACTCTATCCACACTTTTAATCCCTCACAATTCTTATGCAAAGGAGACACCAATGAGGGATGTTAACGGACCAAAAATGAAAAACCAAACAGAAGTAATTAACAGTTAACACCATCCATGCCTCATAGGAAATTGCTAGTCCCTAACTGAGAAAAATCACATGAGCTGAGTGTTTGTCCTACTCTTGGAAATTATTGGCAAGTGAGTTGGAATCTATTATTCTGTCTGTCCCTTGATAACAATGCTTCTCTTACCCTTCAGTGACAGTTACTCTTCTTCCTGGACCCTGGCCACATGAGGCTCTACATACTCCTGCTCTTGCTTTCAGACCCCAACTGACCTTCCTGCAGGCTACTTATTCCTTAAGAGAAGCTGAGATAAAACCTGGTGAACATCAGCCCTCCCCAGAAGGAGTCCTGGTAGCCTGCAACTGCCAATCAACAAGGATTTTGTCTCTCCTGCGAGAAGCTCTGCTATTTACACTCCAAAAAGAAAGGGTTTCAGTTCCATCAACACCAATGTAAAAAGGTTAGATCTCATGGGAGATACTTGGAGGGGGAATGCTGAGGTCCAGTCTTACACACCTAAGGTCTCTGTGGTAAGAGATCTCTGGAACCTAAGCAGATATAACCTGTCTGTACCTCATCCTCCTTAGTACCCACTTCCCCAAACCTCTCATATCTTCAAGAAAATCACTGCACTTGAAGTAACCCCACTGTTGTAGATTCACTAAGTGGGACACATCACTGGGTGCAGGCTACCGTAAGGCTCCCAAGGGTTTTGCTATTTGGAGTGATTTCAAGACTGCTGGCACATGAGATGAGAAAAGCACTCTGTTTTCAACCAGCTGCTCACCCTGGCAGCCAGTATGACAGCAGTGACATACCTTTTCTGTTTGTATGTCAGCATGGCTTCAGCAATGGGCAACTGGTGTGCACAGTTTGCCCCTGCTATGTACTGCGTTATCCGGGAGACGACATCGGGCGCCTCTGGAACTGCAAGAGAACAAAGAAAAGCATTTAAGTGACTTTTCCGACCACCACCACCACTGTCCTCCCATTTGCTGATTGTACCCTGCCATCTGCATTTGAACTCCATCTCCCACAGGAAGCTCTGCTTACTCCAGAGCACAGTAAAGCTGTCCAACCAAAAGCAAACATCCTACGAGAGCATTAAGGTGAAAATACTGGGAAGGAACACTAAGTACATAAGTACAGACATCTGCACACAGCGTTACTGACTGAAGTGGCATGGGTATTTTATAGTGGTTAAAAGCTTTTCTTTGAAAACATGTACCTGCCCAGAGTCAGATTAAGGCTTTTTCACAGCAAGATATCTGCTGAAGAAAATGCCTGGCCACCTCTCCCAGGTGAGCTGCTCTGCTCACACCAGCATTCAGTGACCTGAATTCCTAATGACCTCATGGCCTTGCTGAGTTCACTGAGAAGACTGAGAGACATGCAAGGATAGGAAAAGCACAAAGATCACATCTATGGCAGCAATGCTCCAGATAGGTGAGACTGTGCTTGATTCAAGTTGACAGGAAGACATTTCCTAAACACCTTCAATATTTCTTTGGTTTCCAGCGAAGAGCCTCAATGTGAGATCACAGGAATGCAAGTGACCTTCACCAGGCACTTCCATACCTCATAAATGGGCATTTTAACCCAACTCTTTGTATTTGAACAGTGAACTATTAAGAGCTACAATTCTCTGCCAGATCTTCTTATGCCATCATAAGGTTACTGTGCAGTTCCCACTGCACAGATGAAAACACAGAATGTACAAGATTTGCACTGAACAACAATGCAAAAATAAATAAGGGTTGCAGCATACAACCAGCATATGACATCTCACCAAGGAACACCTGTGGCTCTCGGGCTGGATTTCTACTGTATTATGAAGCATTCCTAACCTAGACACAAAAATCAAGTCTGTATTGACATTTGTCTGCATTTTCAAGTGCAGTAAGGAATTAAAAGAAACCAGTTCCATACACCTGTTCTTCCACAAGCTTAGGATTAAGGAAATGTGTAGACTGTGTTTCTAGTCCAGTCTCCTGCTCAAGCAGGACTAACTTCACCTTCAGAACAGGTTTCCCAGAGCCTTGTCCAGCCACCTTCCCATCTGCTGAAAAAAGCAGATTTATCTGTGAAGAGGTCTCTCTCTCTTCCTCTCATGGTTAAAGGACTTCCAGGAGCATCCTGGGAGTCTCAGGCACTGCAATTCCAACAGGGAGAACCACACTGCAACCTCCCCACGCTCACGGTGCTCCACAAACTCCAAAGCTTTTTCCTTCTAGTGAAATTTCCGTATGGGCTATGCTGCCGTGACAGCATCAAATCTCAAGCTTTCATGTAGCCCTAAATGCCAGATGCAAATCCTCCTCTCTCCTGTTTCTTTCCATTCTTGAAATCGATGAAAAAACTGTAAGCATTAATATTTTAAGCAAATGAATACTTTAACATAGAGTAAGGCTTTAACCTAGCCCAGAACAGTCTCAGATCAGAACAGGAATTTGTTGATTTGACCTAGGGCAGCTCCCACTTGCTACCACACCGGTGAAGAACAAAATTCTTTAACAAGAAAGGTCCTGCCAGCAGACTTCAGAACATTCTCACACACAACTAAGAGAAGTTAATCCTCCCAGACTTTCCAGTTTTTCAAATCTTTAGGCTGTACAGTTTCTGAAGGAAAGCAATGTACTGAACTTGGCAGTGAGATGTCTGCATCAAAGGACAAAGCTGAGAGCCAGGTAAGAACAGCATGACTCAGAGGCAGCTAGTTAGTGCCTCTGGGAACCAACAACTCTTTGCAAACCGCCACGTGAAGGGCTTACAAAGGTCAGATCTGAAATGGGAATGTGGTGGAGTGAGGAGAAAAGAGGAACAGAAACATTTGTCTGCTTCCTCTTGTATTTACTTGACCTTTGCTAAAATTACTCATTCAAACTTTTCATCCCACACAGGTCAGACACAGACACATGGTCTTACCAGTGGTCTGTGCTTCAAGTTTGTTGAATAGATCTCTCCAGGCTAGATCTTGGAAGAAGTTGTTGTATCTATAATCTACAGACCCCAGATACTTGGCCACTGGATGAGAGCCTAAGGAAAAAAGGAGAACAGGACAGTTGTTCTTCCCAGCACTTCACACAAGCATGATTTTTATCTGTAAGGAATTAAACTCCAAAATCAAAATTACACTAGACATCCCAGAAACAAACTTCTTCAATTATAACCAAGTAATTTAGTGCAGCTTATCTCTACAAGAGCATGCAAACAGGCTTCCCAGCAGAGACTGCTTCAACACACTGATATCCTTCAGTTGACACTTACCCCTTCACCCCAACAAATTAAATTTTAGAAGGCCAAAGAAAACGGGACTGGGAAACTGCTGAGGAAATAAGTGATTTGGAAAACACAGAGGCCCTGTGACTCTCCATCTCAGTCTGTCAGCTTTGCAAGGGGCTTTCCCAAACAGCCCTCCCTGCCCACAGACTGCACCACACACACCATGGCTAAGTCACCTCTGCCAGGAGGAGCCAGACCTCTTCTTCCCATCACCATTCACACACCACAGGTGTTCTCCAATACTGAGAACAGGCAATTGCCCTCAACCAGGAAAAATAACCCAGGGAGGCTTGTTTAATCGGTGGAAAAGGGCTATAAGCTCAATAAATGCACTGCAATTAAAGACAGAAGACGGAGTCCAAGGATTACAGCCCCCAGTGAATGTTGGCATATGCATTAGGTCCCTGCTTGCTCGAGCTAAGCCTCATGGTTCAGCTCCTCTGTGAGCATGGAAAGACCTCCTTGCAGAAGCTTTGTGTGTTCAGCCTCCAGCTCTGGATGGAGATCTGACTTTATACTTACACTGAGCAGGAGAGGGAAGGTGTTTAAGTGACAAACTCTGCCCTGGGAGGTGGTAAATTTTCATTTTAGGCCACCTATGTCCCTAAAACAGACAGCACCCTCTTGCAACTACCTCTCCAGTCTTTCAACATCAGAGAAAAGGTGTGCCAGGATCACACTTCCCAGTCACCACGTGGCAGTCATGCTCAGCATGAATCCTGTACATTTACAATCAGCCATAAAGCAGCCTCAGAGTTCCTCCTAATCAGATTATTTTTATCTTTCCTGCATACGAAATTCTCACATCTTCCATTCTCACATCTCACACTTCCAGAGGCTGCAACAGTTGAGTCACCAGCTGGTAACTGGTAACCTGACAAATTCTCTTGAGGCGACTCCAGTTGCTTAACTATACTCACTGTGCTCCAGTAAAGACCATGGTGGAAAAAAACCTGCTAATTTTCAGGGAAAAAAAGTGCTAATTTCCAGACCTCCAGGAAAGGTTCAAGCAGCAGGTCTCTCTGAGCTCCCCTCATTGTCATTAAAGACTGAGGCCTAAATCCTTTCCCGGCCCCTCCTGATCATGGCTACTTTCGCACCCATCATTTCTTTTGCAGCGAACTTTTAAACAGCGCACACAGAACAGCTCTGCACCATGCACTGGAGAAGCTTTCCCACATGCTGGGAAAACACACTGCATGTGGTAGATGCAGTTGGAGACAACTAAAAAACAGGTGGTCTCCCAAGAAGTTCTATCCACAGGAGCTACATAAAATGTTAAGATACCCCAAACAGCCAAAATAACCCTCAACTTCTTATTTTATTTTACCTGCCCCTTTTCAGTTGTTTATACAGTGGTTTGGACATCAAAAGAGTCTTCCAGCCATAGAATCAGCAGCATGAAGCAGGACTGAATCTCCCAGTACAGTTGCTTACAGACACTAAACATTTCTCATTATTAATAAACCACTGTCATTGCAGAGTGTAGTTGTGGATTCAGAAGGTAAAACCACCTGAGGAAAAATTCCACCATCCCTAGTTCAAAAGTATTGATAGCAGCACAGAGGCTTTTCCTTTAAGATGTTTATGGCACGGTCACCATTCTGTCTTTGGTGCTTTTTCAATTGTCAGAAATGAGAGGTTGCTCCTCAATCACTTTAACGAACTGCCAGAAAGCTGGCCAGAAATAAGCTCTTGATCCGACCAGGAAACACTGCAGACTTCTATGGAAAAGGCCCTGTTAGAGATGTTTCTATATTTAAAGTACATTTAAAAAGGATTCACAGTTCTGAAGCAGTTTCATTATCAAAGTGCTTTGTTAATTTTTTCTTTTTTTCAATTACAAAACAAAGTTTTACGATTAAAAAGCCAACCCAAAGCCACACTAGCTGAACCTTGTGTTTCACTTCCAAAGAGAGAACATTTTCAAATCATTAATGACTGCAGGACAGAAAACTCTTCTGAGGCCAGGAGACAGTCAGCAAGTGAGGATCAAAGTCTCAGTCACACAGATTCTCATTCAAAGCACATTGAACCTTGCAGAAAATATTTTTTTGTTTTTAGTCCCAAAAGGGCTCTCTCTTCTCTTCCTGCCAACCACTTTGGAAACTAAATGCCTTTCCTTGCAGAAGGATCCAACTCTCTTCTGCCTTTTTCATTTGACTTCTGCAAATCCTACCACTGAATCAGCAGCCTAACTCCACTGTTCATGGTGCTGGGCCACCAGCTTCTGATTCCCACAGGAGTTGCCATCACCCGGTCCCAATCCTAGAAAATTGGAAAACACCAAGAAAAGGCTTTTCAAAGTTTTCTGCTGCCTACATCACCTGTTGTACTATTGTGTAAGTGTGCTGTCACACAAGCGTGCTATCACAAGTGCTCTGTTCACACAAGCCAAGACTCCGACTAGACCAGCTCCTGGCCTCACACCCTTACCACACCAGCACTGCCCAGAGGTCCCTGCCCACAGCATCAGTGACTGCCTGGCTTCTCAGGCATTGCCACTACAACATTCCTTACGTTTCTGACTAGAACAAGACCCTTAATGTTGTTATCAGTCCACTCAATTTCCTTCAACACAGGCGAATGAAGCTGGGTAACTTTCCAGCCAGGCAGGCTTGTTAAGCTGCTTAAAGGGCAGACATAAGGTGCAGAAAAACTGAGGGAAAAACCTGAGGAGAACAGCACGTAAAGGAAAGGTCAAAAGATGCATGTAATCTGAATAATTAAAATCCTCAGCAGCTTCAGAGCCCTTAAAAAATGTTCAACCCCTTCTCCACTAACATTTTTGGAGTCAGGCTCATGGAGGCCAGAACAGTTCTCGCTTTGGGAAACACGGTGCCCAATGAATTTAACATTTTGGTCAGGGAAAGAGTTTCTAGGACATTATTCCGTGCATTTATTGTACCATGATAAAAAGATATATAAGAATCTCTCTGTATGGGGAAGAAGTACTTAACCTCTTGCTTCAAATAAAAGGTTTACAAGCAGACTTGGCATCAAGAATGTAAAGATGAAATTCACTCACACAAGAGCAGCAACACCAGCATTACACAATAGTACAACAGTTTGCCTCATTTAACAGCCATATACCTATAGCCAAAGCTTCCAGAAAGCCTTCTCCTGAGCAAACACAGCACATTTAACCCATTCAGCTTTCTATGAAGAAAAACCATTCCTTATTTACCTAGAGGGATGATCAAAAATCTCATGTAGCCGAGCCAGTCGGGAGTTTTGTGAGACAGCTGCTCTACAAAGAGCCTCAATACAGCACTGAGGTAATTCTGGGCTCCTGCCACTGCAATTTTAATTGGGTTTGGAGGCTGTGAATTGCAGTTACAGCTAGACAGAAAAAGAGGAAACATATTTGTAATTGTGCTTTCAACCACGTATTTCAGACCAAGTAACAACAAAAAAAACAGCTTAATAACAATTATGGTAGAAGAGAGTTTCTTCAATACAAAAGGCAGTATCACAATGATAATCAGCAGCTTAAAACATTATTAATAAAATACAACATTTCTTCAGTAGTTTCTTAATTGCCCCCCTTGCTTCTTCCTTCACACATTTTGATCATCTAAAGGGCTGGACTCAACTATCTAGGTTAGGATGTACCTACTGCTACTAACTGCAGGGTCAGAGAACACCCTCAGGTACCCACAGACATCAGTAGATAAGTAAGGAGTGCCTTGAGGAATTCATTTGGGAATTACTTGGAGGAGGAAGCAAGAACTATTTAAAAAACACTTATTAGTTTTTCATGCTTTACTGCTGCATGTATCTGACCTATGAGGCAGCCTCCAAAGCACAACCTTTTATAACCACTGGTGTGGGTGACTTGCATCCCCCCACACATGGCAGAATAGGAACAACTTTGTAGGGTTGGTGAGGGCTAAAGAGTCACACAATTCCGACCTCAGGAGAGCAGGCTGGAAGAAGTACTGAAAGGCAGAAGCTTCATCCAGTAGTTGAGAAATAAACTCCTTGGGCCCTGGGGCACAGGAACTGAGAGGTTTTCACAGCTGAGACAAACAACACAAGCAAGGTGAGAACTTACTATCTCTGTATCCTGGAGACAATAGTGCTGAAAGCTGCCTGAATATCAGCGGAGGAGCATGTACAGACCACTGGCAATGTATGCTTTTGCAAGACATCTGATAGGTACTGAGGAGAGAACAGAACATTTTATAGTCTTTTTTTGGTACAGCTTGCCACAAGAAGAAAATGTGCCTCCCCCAACCTCCCAGGTCTTCTCATACCCAAACTTGGGCTCTCTCCCCGTGTCTGATTTGTAAGTGATATGGCTGTTTCTCAAACACCTCGTCCTTGTGCAACAGCCAAAGGAAAGCTTTTCCTCTAGAAAAATGGAAACACCTTCTTGACAGACAACAAGACCATATCTCAAACAAGGCAACAACAACTCTAGAACAGTATGGTTTTTATGGCCACAGAGGGCAGGGCACCAGCAGAAGACTGTTCACCTAGCAGACAGCACTGGGTAAGAGCAGATACTGTCTACCTGCCTGCTTCTAGAACTGCAGTTGCATCTCTCCCAGATTTCAAAAGGTTTTAAACAAATGCAGTGTTCTGCCCACCCCTGAGCACTGAAAAAAGGGATGGGTGCTACCAACATACACGTTCCTCATGAGGGACTGTTTCCCCTCCATGCAGCTAATGGGTAACAACACACAGCTTGGGTACACATGGACATAATTATGGCACTTAGCAATTATCTCACACTTTCAAATTCTGTACTACTAATCTATACAACCCAGCCAATGCTAAGTGCATGTCATCTGACACTGAAGGCACAAGCTGCCAGAACCACTGGAAGATGACCTACAATGCTTTCTGCTCGTCTCTAGAAGGTATTTCTCTGTCTTCCAAGTATAGAGAAACTGGAACGAGTAGTTCAGCTGGTATTTTTGCTCTCTCACACATTGAGACCCTAGTTCTTCCAGAAGCAGAAAGCCAAACCAGACAGTGTAACTCCAAATGCCTGGCAGAAGTTCTCCAGGCGACAGTCACCCAGCACATGTTTATTGGTCCTCTGCCATACATAATTTATTGCTTTCTCAGAATAAGGTTCCAAAAGGAGAAAAGTGTGTTCCAAATCCGTAACGAACCACCCCTTGTTGCCAGCTCAGGGTTCTCCTTAACAAAACTATCACTCAGAAAGGATGGGAGTGACAGACTTGCAGTCAGGATTCGTGAGTGCATGTGCACAGCTACGAAGCTGACCCAAAATATTTTCTCCTGTGTTCACCACCTGTGTTTAGAAATCTCAGCCTAAACCACAGGTCAGACCTCCCTGCTGCTTTTGTTCCATTCTACCACAGTTTAGAAGCAGGCAAGTGCAAGGGTCAAGCCATTCCCAGTGTGCTGCTAACCAGAAGGAATGGCATTTTATAGAAGAGAAAACACCTCTGTGGAAACATTTAGGTGGCAGAAGCTTTACAAGACCCACAGCATCTCCAGGTCAAATGAAATCCAACCTGTAGGCACCAAGCACTCAGTAGGTTGCCAGCCCCCACGCACCACCACTGCTCTTCCAACCAAGCAACAGAACCTACTTGGTTAGTGGTAGAGCTCAAGGCCTGTCCATTCCTGAGGAGGAACAGCGCAGGAGAACTGTGCTTCAGGTAACGTCTCCTGCCTTTACCTGGCCTTGCCAGTCAGATGTATTGACAAGAATAATGTTTTCTGGCAGCTGGTCGTCGGAAACCAGGATGTGATTTAGTTGGTCATACACTGTTTTCCTGGGGATCTGGAAATAAAGACATGGAGAAGAGAACAGTAGAAGATGTCACCTGTAACCATCAAGCCACCAGCTCTAGCTCTTGCAATTCATGAGAGGTGGCTGTGCATGGCTGGCCAGTCATTCCATCAGCAAAGGCACACTAGGAGCACATGGGCTGCTGGGACTGACACTCAGCAGCTTCTTCAATGTTAGCCACCTTGGACTGGTTGGCCATTACTTCTTCTGCCATGCACTTTTGCTTACATCACTTTATACCAACTAATAGTAGCCCAACATTTTAGGATTCATAAAAGCCAGGAACAGTCTCCTCCAAAGAGGGAAATAAATGAATCCTGCAGCTAATAAAAGCATGGCACATATGCTGTGTGCAAGTCAGTCCCCTACTGCAATCCCTAGCAATCTGCCTTAGTTCAAAGGAGTAATTCCTCAACACATTCCTATTCATTTCTCATTCTAACAATCTGTTCCAGTGTTTTCAGTTTATGGCTGGCTGACAAAACAAGCTGGCAAATCCCAGCAGATTGGATGGAAGATGCAATTTTAGCCAAGACATAAATTCCCTCCTTCCTGAAGCTACAGGGCCCAGTTCCTTTCCAGCAGGGACAGAACTCGGACCAGAAGGAAAAGGACCATGGGAGACAGTTGGAAAAGAGGAAAAACTATGGGTGGCTGGAGAGACAGCAATGTTTTTCACACCTGTAAGTGGTGCCGGGTGTCTGGAGAGCGCTCATTGTCCAGGCTGTTGGCTCTCTCGTTCTGTGGCCTCACTGGCTGCCTCTCCTTCAGAGATGTGCTTCTTCCCCGACGTCCCGTCTGCTTCCCTTCAGACCTGCTAGAGAGACGTGCTTACATTCCAGAGCTGGCTCATATCTGAGTGGGACCCACCTCCCAAATCCCAGAGCTCCCAGTCTGGCAATCTCAATAATGTGAGTGAAGGCACTGGGGAATTGTGCACGTAGATCTGAGTTAGCTTGAGACCTGTTAATTCTGCTTCTGATAGTGCAGAGTGCACAGTTCAGCTACAAAGCACATTCCCAGAAGTCCCAGGAAGACTTCCACAGCCCATGCTTAGATCCACACCACTGCTCTGCTATTGCTACGCCAGCATAATAGGATCCAGCCATACAAACTGCAGTCACATACTCCCAAGGCACAGAAATACCTCCAAAAGAACATCTATTTACTTGCAAACCAGAGAAACTATACAGTTGGATTGCTGAGGCCCACATTCACTACCCTATCTGGGAAGGTTTAAAGGTTAGACTTGACAACCAACCACCTTTGAGGCCAAAATCAGCATCAGATATTGACTTAGCAACAGTATCTTTAAGCAAGCAGCTCCAGAGTTTTATAAAACTTCCTTGGTCATGGAGCAGGTACAGCACAGGAGACCAAAGCAGCCTCAGGGCAGTGCTGCCCTTCATTTACCAAGTGCTCAAGACCCATCATTCAAATGCCCAAACACAAGGAGGGTGTCCTTGCAGTCAGTGGCATCATGACCAAACCCTAGCACGCTGTCCCTGACTTCCTGAGCAGCCCTGCAGCAGGCACAATGCTGTCCCCCCCCCCTCTACCTGGTGGATGGGATGATGAGGGACTCTGTCTTAGTGATCTTCCCGCTGGGTGGGAGCTTCTCGACAAACACATCTGGTGTGGGGAGTTCAGCCTCCTGGACCTCAGCTTGCTGGTTAGACTCCTGCAAAAAACACAGGGAACAAGGTTACCAGGAACAAATCCTCCCCTCTTCTCACCTGGAGAGCTTTGCTCTGGCTGGGGCACATTGAGCCTGCCTCCTCCACACATGCTACTCACTGACAAAAGGGAGAAGCCAATACTGGCTATCTGGGGTTACCAGTTCCCAACTCTGCCTCAGAAGGGAGCTTGAGGTAGAAAAGGTAGGATGCTATTTGGAACAGGCACTCTCCCAGCTGAAAGCCAGGGACATGACTCCTCATGCAATGCAGATTAATTCAGCTTACCCAAATGAACTAGCAGAAAGAGAAAGACATAGGATAAACATTACACACTTCGTATCCCCAGCAGAGCAACTTGAGCTTTGGGATTTTTACCCCAGGACCAGCTTGATTTCTGCCAATTCAGCTCGAAGTAATACTTCTGTCCAATAGAATGGAACAGGCCTGAGAACCCTTTTCAGGATGGTACACATGCTCAGTGGCATACTTTGGGCCAGCCTTCCTCAAACCAAGAGAAAGGCTGTTTGAACAGAAGGCCATGTGGAGCATTTCAGTTGCAAAAAGCTGAAAGACAAGAACCTCCAACAACTAAGGGCAGGAGGAGAGCGCAGCATTATCTTCACTGCAGCTGATGTTACCCATGGAAGTTGTGTTGCATGTGCAACTACATGGACAGACAGAAACATGGCAGAGAATGCAGCTCCCAGCTGACACCCAAACTGACAGGAGGAACATCAAGAAATGCATTTTCAACTTACATAAGGGACAGTGTCAGAAATACTGTCTCCTGTATGTTTGGTTCCAAGACTCTTTGTCTTTTCAGGCACTTCTACCTGCTTGAGAGGAGAAAAATCATCAGGAGGTTTAGCACGAGCACAGTTTCCAGCCACACTCTCTGGATCAGGCTACTCAAAAGATAGACTTCTCCGTTTAAACGTGGCACAGCTCTGCAGGATGAACAGGAGAGCTTCCTGGCCACACCAGGACCAAACATATTAGTGTGAGATGTGGCTGAGCTCGTGCACAATACACAGTAGAGGCAAGGAAGTGCCCTGGAATGGGACTCACCCTTTATGCAGCCAATATGCCCATCCATGAGGGGATGGAAAAAGGGCTGAGCTGCCTCTCAGTGTTCGCTCTCAGCCACCACGAAAAATATGCCAAAAACAGTAAGGTAAAAGCCTTCTCCAAACAGTGCCAAAAAGTCCCTAAAACTCCCAGGCAACATCTCTCACCCTGGCAGTCATTTCACCTGAGAATCTGAAACTAATCATACCATTAGCGAGTGTTTAATACATAATCTGAAGATGTATCCTTAAGTTAATACAGGATTTGCGTTAAAAAAGAAAACAAAACAAAAAACCCAAACCAAACAAAAAACCGCCCCAACCCCCCAAAGAAAACCAACAACCAAACGTGTTTTCTTAGCAGAAAATTCATATCTCTGCATCCAAGTCTTTGGAGGAGGTCAGAGAGGGTGCTTTAATTTACACATGCAAATAGAGCTAGTGCAGGTCTGCTATATTACCTGCAGATAGGTAACTCTTGAAACATGACTTACAGGACTTGATGGCTCTCTCTGGCTCCTGATGCTATGGATGCTACCAATTTCTGTCTGAGAGCTGGAGTGTGACAGTCCTTCAAAATAAGGTCTGAATAAACAAAGCAAAATGACTTCCTTATTATCAAAAACACCACAGAAGTCCACCACATTCACAGCAAAGCACCATGACTGTTCCCAGAGGGTCTTACTGCTCCCCAGTGGTTCCAGTAAAATATATAGGCTACTTTTGAAAGGAGAGGAAGGTCTCCAGGACAGTAAGAGAAGCCAAAAAGTCCAGAGATCCCTGTCTAGCTCTGACACTGTCTGACCGTCACACAGGAGACTATTTTTATAAAGCTCTTACTAGGAATGCCTGCACACTCTCACACTACACAGCAAACAGCAGCTTTTGCTTCCATAAGATCCAGGGTGGGCATGTGGTCCAGCATATTCCCACAGCAGAACAGAATGCACATTGACCCCACACAAGCATTTATGTCCTTACTACCCCAAGCACCAGGTGCAAAGTTTCACAATGACCATCTTGTTTCACGTAGCAAATGCTGACTGAACTACACAACATTCCAGACAGGGTCTAGCTCCTGACTGAAATACAGCAACTAGAATTACTGTCTCCCCTCTCACCCCCCCGATACTCTGTTCCTGTGGGTAAGTGACTCTTGGTGCTAATATGCATTTTATTTCCAGCTTGCATCTGGATTTGGCTCTCAGCCCTAGGCTCCAATTACACATTTGCTCAATAAGATAAGGTAGCACACACACAATCAGATTGTGCTTCCACATAAGAGGCAGCTCATCACACCAGGCTACAAGACTCAATTACAATTTAAGGAACTGATTTTTTTTTGTTGCAGGAAAAATCTGCCTACAAGCCATCAGCATTTATCACATCCTCTTCAAGATATGAACTCAAGAACTGGATGCAGCAAACCACAAAGTGTCTCTCCAGGACCAGACACAGTAAAGTTCCAATTCCAGCATTAATCCAGTAATCACATATCCCAGAACAGTTAGCTCCTTGGCTCCAGGGAACAGGATATGAACTCTCGGTGTGTACAGTAAAACATTTTTTGCTTGTTTCAAACTGCTGCTTACCACAACACATCTACTTTCAAATCCCTTCAAGGTAGGGCCTACCAACTGGTGATATCTTGGGTCAAGCTCCAAACCTTTGTAAGCCACCAACCTCATCACTTATCACTGCTGCTCCAATCTATTCTCGACATCATCTGGCTCACTGATAGGGAACAAGTCACTCCAGACTCAGAATTTATTCTCAGCCCAACTAGGTTATTCTACATTAATATTAGTACACCTGATGATTAGCCAGCATTTAGCAGGTGCTGTACTGACCAACTGCAGTGGTCAGCACCCCAATGCTTTGTTTCAGAGCCATCACAACAGTGAAGGCCTGAGCACGCAACCACACACCAGTCAGAAGCATGAGTGCAGCTCAAACAGTTTCATGTCTTCAGTCTTTATTGGGCAGAGATGTGACACAGGGCAGGGATGTGTTACAGAACCCTGTTAGCTCAGGGTTCTGTATCTGCTCAAGACCCTGAGCCAGCGATCCCCAGCTCAGCTCCACAGTGCTGTGACTGACCCACACATCAGTGCCCACGAAAGCCCTTTCAGAACAGGCTCGAGTGTATCTACGTGTGCTGCAGTCAGTGCCCTTGGGCCCTGAGGAATTCATTTGTTTTCTGCAGTTCTGTTTCCTTAATCCTTGCAAAGACTGTCCACACAGGGTATTACCGGCCTTTCCAGAAAGACAGTCTGCCTTGCCCATCCCTGCCACTACTTCTGCAGCTTCCAACAACACCATCTTCTACCTTAGCACACATTTCCTATCTATTTCTACCACTTCCTCAAAACTCTGCCTGCCTGTCAGCAATTCCTACCCCTGTGCTCAGGTGGCAGGGCAGTATAACATCTGCAAAGGGAACAAGGAAGGACTGAGGAGAAGTTAGACCCCACAAACACTACCCCAAGCTCACAAGCAGTCGTTCCCATTCTAACAACACACACTAGGGCTCCAATGAGGGGGAAAACCAGAATGGAGGTGTGGGCACAAAACCAACATCTGATCTGTGCTGACACTGTGCATGGTCTCTCTCTGGCCCAGCATAAGCTGCCTCACACTTACTTTAACTTTGGCTTTGGAGTGCTCAAGACACTGTCATCATCCTCCATTTCTGGCCCGCTGTCACTGGGGTTCTCTATATCCAGCGTGTCATACAGAAGGTCCAAATCCTCCTCCACCTCTGGAACGTGCTCTGCTGGGTCCTGCTCTGAATCCAGAACCTACACACAGGACAGAAACAGGAATCACTGAACCTGTCAGCAGACAGATTGATCCCACATCACCTGTACTCTTCCCAGGACTGTAGTACATGGTCCTGGGAGTAAGATTCTATTCCTGGTACTTGGATACTATATCTGACAGGAACATTAAGAGTATGAGAAATGCATGTTTTGGATCAAGCTTGTCAGTGTCTGGTTAAGCAGGAGTTTCATATTGGACTAGGCATCCATGAGCAAGCCATTTAACTATAGGTTATGTCCATTATTCAACTCTATTCTATAAACAATGCTTTAAAAAGGCCACAAGGAATCCCAGTTTTCTTAGAACCACTACAAAATTCCAGTATTCCCAACAGCGTAACCTGTCTTGGGTTTTACTGAAAAAGCTGACCTGACAACTTCTCATTTGATACCCAAAAATGTCCACAGGAGGCGCCTGAAACCTGGACCAGGATCTACTGCCACCCACACACAAGGCAGAACAGACACCTCACACTACACTTTCCTGGTTGCTCCGCACATCCTCCAGAGTAAGCAGGGAGCTGTGCTTAGTCCAGAGTTTGCTTTTTGAGTGGCAGCAGCAGCTCAGCTGTCTGAGCCCTCAGCTATGGGTGCTGACTCTGCTGAGCTAACTTGGGAAGAACAGCAAAGCTAACAGGACTGTTTGAAAGCATAAGGAAGCACGAGGAGTTACTCACTCTTTCCCACAAGCCACAAAATCAACACACGGTCAAACAGCCAACAGAGTTGTTAACTGTTTTTATATTAGACACTTAATGTTACACAGGGGTTCTGGATCTGTTTCATCATTTTCAGCTATGACCAAACAGCTGACTCCTGTGGATCTGTGCTCCCTGTCCAAGTTTTACATGTCTCGCCTGGCTGTTCTAGTGAGATGATCAAATAGGCTGGGATTTAACTTCACAAGCAATATACACCATAGACTATTTGCCTTTGAAAGGGTCAAAGATAATTTCAAAGCAGTCTGCAAAACTAATGGGTACACAGATGGCTGCCAAAATCTGCTTTTGATAAAACTTGATCTAGAAAATGTTTGCTGACATTTAGAAGCTGGCCCTCAAGCCTCCATGCAAGGCCAGGGTGTAAGGAAAGGTCACATCCACTGCAGACTTAAAAACAAAATGAAGGAAACTATGGGGAAATTGGGAGAGTGTTTCTGAAGACTAAAGCAAGATGTTCCAAGCAGAGGGCAATACAGAAGACAGGAAGGCTTACAGAATTAATTACTTACCTCATCAGACACTTTAAACCTCTTCAGCAATGCCACAACCTTCTGTTTGAAGTTTTGTTGCTGTAAGTTAAAGACACTTTTACATAAGTAAAGCATTAAGTGAGCTGTTTTCTCTCAGTCTGCAAGAAGCCCAGACACATCTCACCCTGGTGCTCTAGCTGCTGCTTCAAATCAAACAACCCCTGGCACCACAGACCACATCTCTGCTCTTCTTACACTGAAATCAGCTTTTCCACACCTATGATAATTTCATTCCTGCATTACTACAACCTAGGTTCCACTCCACCAAGCAATATAAGTCTTCTGGCCCTGACAGATGGCACACTGCTCTTGGTTGGACACACAGTGAATAACAAATAACTTTATCTGCCAGATCACCTCCTATATCTGTTCGGTAGATTTTTGGCAAACATTTGACTGTCAGCT
Organism: Neopelma chrysocephalum; assembly: GCF_003984885.1. Taxonomy (NCBI): domain Eukaryota; kingdom Metazoa; phylum Chordata; class Aves; order Passeriformes; family Pipridae; genus Neopelma; species Neopelma chrysocephalum. The sequence goes on along the minus strand of NW_020897761.1, from coordinate 4,162,707 downwards.
TTTCTGATTCTTAACAAGGGTGAGCCAACACAGGCATCCATCCACTGACCAAAGAACAACTATGTTTTTTACCACCAAAGCATGGGGTTGGTTTTTTTGCAGGAGCTTGCAGTTCATCCTGGCAGGTTCATTTATTTGAGTAGCAGCACTGGAGAAAAGCTGTGGGGCTTGTCCTTAGCTCTTGTCCCTATCACAAAAATGCTTCCCAAGTCATAGCTCCAGATCCTAGACACAGCAAGTACCAAGTCTAGAACAACACAAGCCAAACCACCGCACTTCTTTCGTATTTGCTTGCCCCTAAGAGCCCCCTCTTTTGCAGGATTAAACAGCTGAGATTTGCCACGAGCTGCTCAGCCCTTCTCTGCCTGTCACTGACCAACCCAATATGCACAGTGTGAATAAAAGGAAGACAAGAAGGGCCTAGGTTTGAGTGCTGGTACAGAGCTTTTGAAGTGGCATCCCTGTGTCAGAAGGAACGGGAGAAGAAAGTGGCTGGTACCAGGACACTCTTAGGTGAAGAAAGTTGTTCACTTGTTGGCTCTCCTGTATCTCACGTGAGCTCTTCTTGCAAGTCCAACTGCTTGCTCCCACTCTGGCCTCAGACAGTTCATACAAACCCATGTCTTCAAAACTAGCCCTCTACCTCTGAACTCACATCCTGTGAGCTGCAGCCACCTCCTAGATAGCTGAAGTTTAGGTGGAATAAATGCCCCAGACTCTTCAAAGACTGCCCTATTTCTGTCTCTAATGCACCTGTGAGGCCAAGATGCTCTCATGATAGTGAAGGTTTTCCTCTGGCTCAGGATATCAAGCAAAATCATCCATCACACAGACCACCTTGGACCAGCTGGGAAGTCTGTGGAGGGAGGACACAAAATACAGTAGCTAAGGTGACATGGCAAGAGCTGTTTGCTGGCCTGAATGGTTTGACAGCGAGGAGATTTGGTTTGGAGCTGCGTTGATGTTAACTTCAGTAGCAGCATCAATCCCAGGTTTGCACCAGTTGCACACACTGGAGATTCAGTATCAGTTCACAGATCAGGGCCAGAAAGACTTTCCTATTATGAGTTGGTTCCTTAATAATCAAGTGGTGGATTTTGTCCTGGCTGGTCACTGACACTTCAAAACAATACTAAAGACACCAAGGATATGAACTAGCACACTCCTGGTCTCATAGAAAGGATCTTTACAGTGTCAGATTCAGGTCAAAACAGGGTTTATTTCAAACCTTATAAAAACATGAATTTCAGAAATAGCCTTAGAGGTGGTAGAATGATCTCCAAACTTACTACTAAGACCAAAACCAAAACTAATCCATCCCAGTGATTCCGAGTTATTGTCATCATTGACATGCATAAACACTTGTGCAAGCAGAAAGCTGCATCATGGACTGGTCAAGCACAAGTCCCTGCTCCATACAAGTGCAGCATTGCAGGCACACTTATGCTTGTGTGAGCGGGTGGATAGCTGCCATGCATCCTTCCAAAGCTTCTGTATATATATAATATCCAGCTATTTGTTTTGCCTCAGCACCACATGCAACACCTCATGTTCATCTGTCAAACTCCAGGCCTTGACTAAGCTGCTTCATTTTGAAACCCTCCTGCTGGCCTCTCCCGTGCAGAGCCCAAATAGAAGAGCTTTCCTTCAGTTACAGCTACTTTCAGGACTTACATGAGCATGCATCCTGCACTGGCTTCTTCAATGGGAGTGGAAGTCCATACACTTGCATGATTTTTAGAGCTCCTTAACTTTGCAGCCGAAGGACACTGAAGACAGCACATGCACACAGCCTTGGATGGTCCCATTCCCTGAACTGGCTGCTTTTCCTTGCTCTTTGCATGCTGTGACAGTGCCCCCAAGCTCTCTGCAGGGCAGCATTGTCTAGTACTGCTGCTCCCACAAGCCACATGCACTGCACATCCTGGCCAAACCCCGTCAGTGTTAGTATAACTAATTTCCACCGACCCTGGTTATGGACGTCGTTCTTACTATCGATCTCCGCTGCTTCTTGGGCTTCCCCAGCTCGTACTCATCATCATCCAAATCCTGAACAGAAAGAGGATTCCTGTGTTACCTTATGATTCTGTGACACATGAGCATTTAAGCACTAAAAATGTTCCTTCTATGAAGATGAGCCTGCCGCCCTGTCTTCCAGGCATTCAGCATTTGCCTTAATTGCAATTATGATGGCAGAGGGAAAAGGCAGTGAACCAGGTCTGCAGACACAGGAATAACAGCTTGGAGAAGCAAAACAGCCCTAGTTTTACATTCAAGGAACAAAGACAGTCATAACCCCACATTTTGGTGGGTTCCTCTCTCAGTAACCTCCAAGAGGTGGAAGGCAGGTGATGCCAGAGTCTGAAGGCAAATAAGACCCAAACTCAAAACCAGTGAGTTCTTTGTAAGGACCTATTTTGCAAAAGGTATTAAAGACTAAAGACTGCCTCAGACCCCACTGTCCCTTTAATTACAGCTGGGGATCCAGTTGGGCTCTTTGAATCCAATCACTACTATAGAACCAACAGAGTCATGCCTTGCCCATTAAGCAGAGAAACACAAGGATACTAATGTTTTTTAAGGGAGATCAAGTCCAAACACGTGAACAGATAAATTACAGCACGATAGAAGAAATGGGTGGTTGTGCAGGCTTTCTCCACTGCAGCTAAACACTTGGTAACAGTCTCACACTGGCATGGCTTAGCTACAGAAATAGACTTCTAGTTTCAAGCATGAGCTGAGAGTGTACCTGCTCTACTGAGCTCACACAGAGAAACCATGCCCTAAACAGTACCTGGCCCTGTACGGCATCATCACTGGCCTCCTGCTCAGAAGAGAAGCTCTCGTACTCTTCCTCGGAATAGTTGTCTGAAAGGGAAGGAAAGAGGGGAGAGATCCTGTGAAACTCCTTTAAGGTGAGGACATGGTCTCATTTCAGGAGCAGAAAAGGCCGAGTCACAAATCGAGAAAGGAGGCGCACAAGGAGAAGATAAACTAGCAGGCATCTATCTGTGCTAGAACCAGTGAGATGGGAACTGCCTGGAGGTAAGGAACAAGGAGAAACACTTTCAGTAAGAAGGAATGACCAGCACACAGATAAGGCTCCTAGACACACCACCTCCATTAACCCTGGAAAGGACCACCTGGTAGACAGCAGCAAGTAAAGAGGTTTCTCCACAGGGGAAATTACTTTTTCCCCCCTAACATGAGCATAACCGGCTTAAAGGAGCAAGTAAAACATGACAGGAGAGTCTAAATCCTTTACTGAAATGACACTTCAGGTGAGCTGCCTGGACTCAGGCAACAACACACAAGCACCCGTGTGAACTACCTTCAACAGTTCACTCCTGCAGCAGTGAGCAGAAGCTGGTGCCATGTAAAAAGATGATCACAATTAGAAACCCAGTGTCTTCCCTATACAGTGCACAACACCAGGGATTTACACTCATTAAACCAGGCCATCTACACTCATTAAACCAGGCCATCATCCATAGCAAAACATGTTGCAGGTTTGCAGGTCTCATCTAAAGTTAATGACATTTATCGTAGAATACTCAAAAGAAAAAGAAGATGGAAGAGGAGCTTAAATGTGAATCTCCTGAATACAACACTTATCCAGGTGAGAAGCTACAGGTTCTCAACACGCCCACCAGTAATGCTGGTAGAGCAGTGGTGAGAACACAGATAACCCTTGCTGGATGGCTCAGGCCTGGGTCTGGTATGCAGGAGAAGCTTTGACAACTCAATCCCCTACTCCTGTCACACTCCCCGCTTACACAGCAACTCGTCTGCAAAGTGGGTTTTCTTTGCATTAATCAGTTATAGACACAGCAACTTGTGGAAACCAGCTCTCATTTGTCCCAGGAAGCATCTAAACCCAGGTGGGGTTTAACTGCAGATAGTTCTGGAAGACACTGGTCCTCAGAGCATGTGGTTGTAACTCTTACCTGTAGACTTGATTTTCTGGCTGGCCTGCATGGTGCTGTCTTCATGGTCGATTGGCTGACTGGACAAGGAGAAGATCCAGATTTCTGCTACCTTCACTGCAGCCTCTTTGATGTTGCTGAAAAGGCTCAGAACCTGGCCACCTTCTGTTGGGTGCTGCATGACCTGGGACAGAAATTAAGCTGTACAAATCTGCATTTAAATGTATTTACACTTGCATCATTTGCATACTACAAGAGTTATTTATGTTAACACAGTTACTCCACTTTTCCAAGAACAGAAGCACGCCAAGACCCTGCAACTGCAGGAGCCACTTGCAGGCAATACACAGTGTTAGTTGAGATTATATCTGACTGCTAATGAAAGTGATGGAAGGAAAGAAAAAACATTCTGAGCTTAACAGGTGATTAGCTCATCCCTGAAGCACAGTACTTGACTACCTCATTACTATGTATAGGCTACCACAGCACAGTACTGATTTGAATTATCAAGTCACCCACCTTATGAACACCTAATTAAGGAACATAATTTTGTCTTAAAGCCCTGCAGAAGAGCCAGTAAAGGCAAAAATTCTTGGTGAGATACAGACGTAAAGTGCTTCCTAAAGCAAAAATCCCTGCTCCAAAGAGCCAGTCCATGAATCTCAGAGGAACTGGCTACCCCAGTATAATGAAGCAGTAGGTCATGAAAAACAAGACAGTGGTGGAGGCAGAGGGACATCTCAGTGCAGGTTCCTCCTTCCTTTGCCACTCACAGGGCTCTCCCCAGAATGTAAGTCCTCTGTTCTTCTCTTGCCCTGCCAGAGTCAGCAAGCACATCCCCACTCTTGCACCTCAGCTTTCCAACATACACCAGGCTGCTTTGTCAGCTCCTCACATGGCTCTAAACAGACCTGAGCTGATGAGGAACACATGCCCTTGCCCTGAAACGCTGCTCAGACCCTCAACTCCAATTCGCTGCTTTGTTTCAACAGATACAAGAACTTCTTTTTTTTCTTTTTTTTTAAGGAATGAGTCAGTGCAGTTCAGGGGTCATTATCCTATAAACTGCAAAGGGAAGGGGGGGAGCTTGTAAAATTTGTTTTCCTTAAGACTTCAATTTCATAAATATTCCAGATGAGCTGGAGAGCAACTATTTCCTAACATGGTGCACCTTTGAACATTTTTGACCTTCTGATCTCAGTCAGCTGACATTACAAACAGACATAAGAGAAACCACATGCAGCAGCAGCAGCAAATGCCCAACACTTAGAAGCTCCCTGATGGTTCTAATTAATGGGCCCACATGTTTTCTGCCTTACAGCAGTATTTAATTTCTAGTTCTTCAACAAATCAAACACAGTACAGGAAAAATGTTAGCTGCAACACCACAAACTTGGCCAATTCAAATGAGGAGTTCACATTTACTGTAAGACTAAGGGAAGCTGAACTCACAGAAGAGAAGTAGTCTTTATAATGAATTATTTAATATAGTAATAACTCACCAAAACAAAACACCAGCTTATTTTGGATAAAAATGATTTGTTGACAAAATGCAGTGTGATGAAAAATATTGGGATTAAGCTGGACTTGCTACTGCTAAGACCACCCCTAAATACTCAGAAACAGAAACAGCAGACATTAAGCAGGGCATGAAAAAATGAAGCATGGAGCTACACCATTCAGAAAGCCTTAGTGAATAATTTATCCCTACTTGATTCCAGAATTAACTTTATCATTTACTTCTCATGAATAGAACTCCACCTACATTACCAACAGCCATGAAATAAGAATGGCAAAAGGTGTTTTAAGCAAAATGGGAGAAATTACTTAACGCTGAGCTGTCATACTGTTGCACTGAGAAGCACGGCAAACTTTGCTTTAACTTTACCATTTCTCAGGGTTCAAAGGCTTGTCCAAGTGACCCTATCTGTCTTGTTCCACACTTTTCATCTGGACCCCTAATTCTAAAAAGAGCCACAAAACAATAACAAAACCCTCACAAGGTCATAAGGTAGCCTTGTGAAAGCTTTAGCTCTCAAGATACGATGCAGAAAACACTCTATTATTACTCAGTAGTAAAACCTGTTTAAAATATTGCTCTGTGAATATTGATTACAGCTATTAAGACAGCTATATGAAATTCTGCCAGGTACTTCTCAATGAGGAAAACGATAAAAATGAGTTTGAAGAGAAGGGAAAACGTCCTCTTGTGTAAACAGAGACGACGTCAAGTGCAGCTCACCTCAGCCATGTTGATAGACCCCACAGCCAGAGTCTTGTAGCCTAAAATAGTTCGGTTCTTGTACCGCTTCCGCCGCTGCAGCATGATCTGAAGCTTGTTGCCTTCTCTCTTCAAGAAGTGAGGGTACTGCAGTGGGAAACACAACGGAAAAGTTCATTACTTTTCTTGACAGTATCTCCCGAGCTACCTGTTCCACAAGTAACTTCCATTCCCAGGGATTAATTCCAGGGCTTTTAGAAGCACCTACGTCAAACTCACACTCAGTGGACAATCCTTCATTATCCCCCAGAAGACTTCAGCTCTGCCTGAACAGCTCAGCCAAGCACATCAAAAACACAGTCCAGGGCACAGAGGAACTGTTCAGTTTGGGAAGGGCTGAGCCCAAGCCTGGTTCCAGGGAGATGAGTAGCCTTCAGGAGACACTTTCCCCAACAGCTAAATGGAGGTTGCCCAGAACTGGAGCCCCAGAGGTGCCTCCTGGAGCACAGGTTGCCCTGCAAACAGTGGACAAACAGGACATTCCCAAGCGAAGGCCGCTTCCATCGCAGGCAAGACCTACTTTTTCTTTTTCCTTGGAACATTTTGAAAATAACTTCCTGCCCATCAAAACACTTGACAAATACAAATACCAAATGCCACCAGAAACCCCCTGAGATAATAATTTGCAGTCCAGAGCAAGCCTGACTGCTCCGCAGGGAGCTGGGAGCAGTGGCCACACAAACAAGAAGAATACTAATTAGCTGAATGCTCTGTAAGGGCAGGATCTACTACTCATTGCCCAAGGAAGCAACCCTGCAGAGGAGAGGAACAGCACTCCCCATAATTAAAAGACAACCTCAAAACACAGAGCCTGTGACTTTACAGATGTGCAACATCCCTAAACAAGGATGGAAGAAAGTTAGAGAGAAGCGGTAAGAGGGGCTCAAAAAAGAGGCAAGGCGTAAGGTTTGAAGAGCTGACAGTGCCATATGAAGATAGTGGCTGCAGCAAGACACAAAACCTTCTTGTTCTGTGACACCCACATGCTTTTACTTTGTGGCCCATCCCATCACCACTCTCAAATATATCCCAGGCACTAAATTCAGACTGTATCTGAATTAAGCTGCAGCTGTTAGCTAGGAGTAGCTTCCAGCTGTTGTTCAACTAAGTAACAATAAAAGTTGTCATAAAAATCCTGCTATGCTAGAATGCTTCCCAAGCCTTACTGCATCCAAGACAATCAATCCTTCATGCAATCAGTCAGAGATCAGCAGCACATCTCTGCTTTAAGCTCACTCACCTCTTCTAAGCCTCAGTGTCACGGACATCACTCTCTCCTATTCTGGCTCAATTCCCAGCCCCGTCAGGGGAAACAGAGTTAAAGGCAATGCTCTGCATCCTCCTGCAGCATTGCTCTGAGACCCAGAAAAAACTCCAACCATATTCCCAATTAATTCCAAAAAGATCTGCAGACTTGCTCCTTGCTGACACAGGACTGGCAAAGGAAGACCTGGCTCATCTTACAGCTCTGCTCCCAACCATGGGAAATCTGCAGCCGCAGGACCCAGGTGTGCGTATTCCTGGCATGTGGCTTGGTTATTCCTGCTCACAAAAGAGGGAATGCAGTTAACCCAGCCTGAGCTGCATCAGGACAGAACCAGAAGCATGAACCATCTGTGTATCTGCTTGGGCAGTTGCAGGGTTATCCTCTGTCTGCAATGAAATCTTACCTGCTTCAGGTCTGCACAGGTCTGAGTAACAACCAGACTCACATCATCACTTCAACCTCTCTCCTTACCAGACCAAACTCCTGAAGTCAAGATCTAACCAACAGTCCCAGAACACAGATAAACGAGATTCCACATATTAAAGCTTCTGAGTGTCTGTCTGGCTCTGCTGTGTTCAGGATCTTCCCTCACTTGCAGCAAGCCAGCCTCTACTTACCTAACTTTCCTGCTCAGGAGGTAGCACCAGGGCAGCAGTGCACTTGCAGGAAAAGAGGAACTAATGAAATGCAGTGGCTCCAATTCGCAGCTATTTCTGTGACTCTAGAGCCAGCAGTAACTATAAGCACACTGCTCCTGCCTCCACAAATGGTGCCTCCTTTGGTAACTCCAAATCAGAAGTTCCCCTGATTCATTCCTACTACTGCCTTCTGTCAGACTGGCACTCCATGTCACCCCCATGGCTGCCATCCTCCAGTGCCTACTCATAAAGCAAGCAACAAAAGGCAAAAAGAGAGCCATCCTGTTTTGCTCCAGTTCCTGCCACAGTTCCTGTTATGGACATTCCTGTCTATAACTTGAAGAGGACAGTCTTCATGTTCCTCTTCCTTCATGGTTATGCTGGGCTCCAAAACCAGGATGCACAACAAGGAAGTTCCCCCCTAATACTGTGAACCAGCACCCAGCTTCAGGCCCTCAATGCTGAGAGGCAATTAGACAAGTTTGTGTTGTTGCACGTGAGAACATGCTGAGGATCTTCATCTCAGACCCACAACACATCCCTGCTCACTGCAAGCACAGACGTCCCACCCTACCTGCAGCGAGAAGGTCAGTGCAAGCTCTGTCTCCACATGTCCACTCGGGGGCAATACAATCTCGTGAGACCGCAGGATGCGCTTGGAGCCCTGTACGGAAACAAAGTCCATCGGGTGAATTCCCCAGGAGCCAGCCCTTATATCCCACTTCAGTCCTATTTACTGCAAACCAGGAAACGTTGTCAGGGACTACCACAGAGAAGTGAACGGATGGGTCTGCCCTTGCACTTCTGTGAAATATTAATGAGATGAAAGGGAGATATTTGACTAATAAAGATTTGGGCATATTTACTGTCCCTAACTGCAACAATGCAGCTTTTGTTCTGCCAAACCCCAGCATTGAAAAGCTGTGAGTCAACCCCCACCCCTCCATTTGAAGTCTCATATTTTCACTTCAGCCAATAGGTACAAGGCTCATCTCCTGGGTCTGGATGCTGCAGCATTATGTTTAAATCCCCAGTGTTAGCCACGACAGACTGAGCTTTTCTGTTTGTGCACACACCCCTCCCTGGGGAAAGTGGAGACTTCAACCTGTTTAAACAACTGCAAGTAGCTGGGGACATAAAAGAAAAAAAATCCACTAAGCATCTCAGTGGAGTCTGGAGACCTAATGTATCATGGGGCAACTCCAAATCAGCCCTGTGTGTGGGCTGCCATATATTAACAGAGTTATTGGGCTATTTACTGTGTGAGCGTTTCATCTCAGGCAATGTTTGAGAGAAAACTAGCAGGAAAACATGACAGACTGCTGCCTAGCAAACCCTTCTGCATTGTTCAAAAACAGTGGCAAGTTTCAGAGGTCTCTGGCTCAATGTTCTGCTGAGGCTGCAGATCTGGCTTTGTCCAGACAGGCTGATCTCCCAGAAGCACAGAACTGTAGCTCTCAAAAAAGCAGCATCTGGGAAATCGGAGACAGACTGGGGGGGCAAACACCTCCAAGCTACATCCAAAGGGAAATGTGGTCTGCTCATATCAGCCTCAAATAGCATCATGAGATGAGACAGCAGCGGAGATTCGTTTACATCCCTTCTTCCCCAAACGCATCGTTCAGGCAGCCAGAGCAAATGCTGTCATCTGCAGTGGTGCCTCAGCTCCTGCACAGCACCAGCTCCTCTGTGGAAAAGCTGAGGTGCCTGAGCTCCAGCAGATCAGAAGACAGACAGCAGAGCAGAGGGAGGGACCGAAGGGCTGTCCCCAGGCCAAGCAGCACATGTGAAAGTGAAGCACAGCGAGCCTGGCCACTGGCAACAGTGGCAGCTGCTCCATCTGTGCAAAGCTCCTAATAGCAGCAATCTTGCTTTACTGGTTACGCAACCTGAAATCTAATGAAAGACCAAATATAGTTGCTTTTAAAAGACCGCAGCAGATAAACAGAGCAACGGCTTGGGAAATACAGTTGACAACTCTTTGAACATCACTGTTCAGAGGCTGCAAGGAGACACGGGAAATGCAGGTAAGATGCTCTCATTAGGTCTGAATTCAGTCATCCTCTCTGGAAGGGCTCCGGTGTCTGACACCTCTCGTGCAATTCCCCACACAAAGGCAGTGAGTCATTTGACAGAGATCATATAGTTGATGATCCAGTATCACCAGGTTCAAACAATAGCCATGTCAGAAACCTGAGTGCTGGCAAATGAAGCATCCCTGAAAGAGCTTGTCAGCATCATAACCTGCAAGCTATAAAGGGACTTTTAATAGCAGGGCTTCAAACCTGCCTATGTCTGACAGATGCACTGCTACTGACATCACATCCCAAAGAAATAAGGGTGTGGTCCCCCACAAGGGACATGCAAGGTGAGGCACTCTCTGGACAATGGTCATTCCAGCCACTGACACCTCTAGGTCAAATGGAAAGGGCAAAATAAGGATATCCTGGTGATGTGAGCTGCAGCCTAGGACTCGGCAGATGCACATCCTGAACAGGGCAAGTCCTTCTGCTTTCCAGTTCCTCAGGCATCTGCCCTGGTGTGGAGGAGAGGACTGCTCAGGTTCCAGCATCTGAATTACTGCAGCCAGGGAGGTCACAACACATATCCCAAAAGCCCCATGTGTTAAAACTCCCATTGGACTTGCAGGTCTGGGGCAAGCTTTCACCCACAGAAAGTGCAAGCAGTCAGCAGTAACCTGGACAGGAAAAGAAGGTTTTGCTCTAGTAAAAGATACTGAATTCTCCAACCGACATCTGGCACGCTCTGGGTGTAGATAATTCACTGACAAGACTCAGGTTCTTAGAGTAATGCATTCACCATCTAGGAGCACAACATATGGAAAGCTTTCAGCCTTGACAAGCAGTATCTGTCAGCCTGGAAACCCACAGCGGTGCTTCTTCCAAGGTTCCTGCAAATCTAGGTGTGTGAAGCAATTCCCTGCCTTTCTTCTCACTGCATGGGTGCATGAACCTCCTCCAACACAGAGGGGCACATTTTTACCCCAGCTGGATAACTCATGGAGATGAGAGATACCAATTAAATCCTCAGCTGCGTGTTTTTGTCCCACAGATTTCACCTTCCAAGCTAGATTTTGTGTGCTTTGACACAACCAGATCTCTGCAGGGGTTTGCCTAGTTCTTTATTTGAAAAGCAGCAGCTTTTCCAGCATGGTTAACGGTATTTTTCTACTTATAGGACTGCCAGGCTTTTACTCGTTAAGCACTTTAGCATTTGCAGTGATGGCAGCACGTGAGCCGAGCTGATGCTGTGACGCACGGTGGAACTGAGTCCCCTTCCTTCCCAGCCTGCCTCCAGGCAGTGTGACCTACATGAAGGCACCTAATTAAATGGCACAAACATATGCTGTAAAGTGGGTTATTTACCTAGGATGACAGCCGTATTTCAGGCAAACAAATTAACATGTACAGGCAGCCTACAAATCCACTGACAAGGACCTGGCTACGGACTCAACAGCAGAGCTTCCCACCAGCAAAGGAAGGCCCACACTCCAGACCCCCCAAACCAGGACTAAGTTACCACAATGTTCATCCCCAAAGTGAGCATGTTAAATAGGGAACCAGGTTTGGATTTAATGCCAGCTCGGGAAGAAGAGGCGAAGCATATGAACTGTAAAGAGCATTTTTACATCTCATGCTGAGCCATCAGTGAACAATATTCTTCGCTTACAACAGCGAAACGTGGTAGGGGGAAGGGTCAGAAGAGACTGCACACATCCAGAATGCCCTGACAGACTTGGGAAGAAGTCTGTGGCCACAATGGACCTTACGTGGAGGTGAAGCTCAGTTTGGGCATTTTTAGTCAAACAACACAATTCTTAGAACTGAGCAGCAATTACCTGCATTTTGACAGCAATGACCCCAGAAATAAGCTCCTTATCCAACTCCTTTAAGACTACCAGTTTCTTTAATGTCAAGCTGCACAACCTGCAAACAGGAAGAGAAAAGAAAGTTACAATCATGCTTGAAAAAGGAAAAGCTCTGAACAGCTTTTACATACAGCATTATCCCGGTTTGAGGGTGAACAGACTCTGGATACAAGCCGCGTGCTTATACAGACATAAAGACAGAAGAAATATATGAGGCTTCCCTGGCTTCTCAGACTGAATTTCTCCAGCTTTTCATAAATACATCTCTGATACAGACCCATGGCCATATGAGAGCACCACATAGCACTGACTTCCACAGATCACAGCCTGGGAACTCTTGTCCCCGGTCAGACCAAAAGCTTCAGGGTCAGAGGAATTAAATTCCAGCAATATAAAAGCACTGGGTCAGTCTAATTTTAAACTCATCTACAAAGCTCTCCTAGATTGTTGGCTTTTTCAGTTTCAGTTGGCTCCTGGCTCCCAAGAATCTTTCTCCCACCTCCTGTCAACCCAGGAATTCTCCTTCTCATCCCCAAACAGAAGTGCAGGCGGCTCAGACATCTCTAACTGGAAAGAGGGAAAAAAAGAAGAAAGAAAGAAGAAGAGGACTCAAGTGGTGCCCTCTGGCCCTGGTGTTCACATGGCATGCATATGCAAGTAAATCACATTCTTTACCCAGGCAATGCTACATTGTTCTCATTAAAGCTGTTTGCACTTCCAGTGCAGGGAGCTTGAGAGTGGATGAAGTTCAGGATTTGGTGCAGTCGAGTTAAGGCTCTGAGGTAAAGGGATCACTGTATTGGCACTGCCACAATTTCACACAAGTTACCACCAGCTGGGGGAATTCAGAAGGCATACCCATAAACAGACTTCAGGGAAAGATAAACCTGAAGCAAAGGCAGCTCAGTTTGAGGAGAGCAGAGGCCAGAGAAAGTTGCTGGGTGGGCTTTAGTGACTAGACATCATCTGTCACACTGGCCAGGAGCCAGCATGTCTGGTCTTTGTGTGGCTGGTTCCTACTCCATGGCATGGGCATCTTTGGCCTCTGACATGCAAATATTAGCAGGCTTCAGCATGGTTCCTCTGAAATCCACTGCCAAGCTCTTTCTCCCACATCAAGTGTAACATGAGGGGTGTTCATTAAAGGCTGAAGTCCAGCAGTAGATGGGAAAGGAAGAGGACCTTATGCTGGACTTTGGTGCATGACCAAGAAGCACTAGCACAAGTGCTACTGACTGAAGCCTGCACTTGAACTACAGGACTCCACACTGGTGCCAGGATACCAACAAGTCAGTACTGCCAAGGGTGACTTGAACCTCCACCACCTTCTCACCACAGTGGGAAGCTGAAACATTGCTTTGCTGCAATGCCTGAAGGTTGACATGATCAGCCTGGGCACAAAACTGCAGAGGAGATGCAGCTAAAGGCTCTTCCCATCAGGAGTTGTGGCAGATGTTGAAGCAAGTGCCGCTTGTCTCATCCAGAAACACTCTCGGCTTTGCCTGAACTCTGGAACATGGTTAGCAACAGGGCAGAGCCAGCCTGAGCTCTTATGGGCTGCAGTCAAACACCTCTCCAAGCACATCCTTGCCAGCCTCTTCTCCACCCCAGCCCATGCCATCTGCTATCCCTGCTCATTTGCAAAGTACTGGTTCTTGCTATCAGCCCCCTAAAACCAAGAGAAAGACAGATCTACAAGCTCTCTCCTTTGCAGAATTTTGCATCAGAAGACAGTAAAGCCAGAGATGATGCAGAAATTACAAGAGAGGTGGGAAAACTGGGCCTGCCGAGGCCCAGTCACACCCCCAGCAGCTGTGTGCAGTGTCACTGAGACAAACGTGCTGGAGATGGCGTTGGGTGCTGGAGGAGGGCCGGCAGAAGAGGGCAGGACAACTGCAGCTGGGCTGGGCTGGCAGGGGGGAACCGAGTGCCCTTTCCGCACGGCCGGAGCCTCCCCTGAGCAAAGCAGGAGAGACCAGCATGTTCAACTGCAAACCCAAGTGTCCCTGGGCACTGGAAATCTGTGAAAGATGATACTACATCCTTCAACCTGGAGTGCAGGAGAGGGTGTTCTTCATCCTGAACAAACGGCAAGCACAGGCACACGTGGCTGCTGCCATGGACCAGCCAGGCCAGGATCTGGAGGAAGGAGGCTGTGAAGCCGTTTGTTTTCTTTGTAATGCTGTAGCTGGAGGACAATTGTGCACAGCTTGCCAAAACCCACAGAGCTTAGGCCAGTCAGGTGCTGAGAGCAGAGGTAGGACAACACACTGGCATTGTCTCAGCTGGCAGACAAGGAACAAAGGCCTTTTCTCTCCAGCCCTGAGCCTAGAATGGAAAAGGTACGGGAAGAAACAATGATGTTCTCAGCACACACAGCAGAGCACAAGGAGGGCGTTCTGTTCTCCTCTGGGCATTCCTTCAATTCATCATTTATGAGCTTTGATCAAGCCCTGTGGAGCACTTGCTGCTTGGGAAAAAAAATTGATCAGAAAAACAAAAGCAGTCAAAAAAGACATGGGACACATCTGCTTTCTTTATCCCCCATGGCTGGGCTGCTGGTACTAAAAGGCACTTCACACAAAAAAACAATGAAATGTTTATCCTCTCCATCAGCGGGGGTGTGTGGGGAATGGATAAAAATCAGAGTTTAAATCCCACCAAATCACTTTTACCCTCAACATACTTATTGTTTCAGGTCAGCTTACAAATGAAAGCAACCTTCAGAATATGTGGCAGAAAGGGGCCATATCTTGCTCAAATCATCACGAAAAGGCATGTACCAAGTGCGTTAACTGCATCCAGAGCCAGTGTGGTGTCCCTGCCACCAGTACAAGGATCCTGAACTACTCACACACACAGGCACAGCAAGGATTTGTATCATAACTGCCTCTGATAATGGTGGCACCTCCTTACACACACTTATCTTTTGCCTTGGTTTTGCTGTAAGTCCATCAAGTCTTAGGGATCAGGAAAGGGACCAATCTCACAACCACTTCTATCAACAAGCCTGTTGAGGTTAGAGGCTGGTAAGAAAAACATGACAGATGCAAGTGGATGTGCAAAGATCCACCTGGCTACATTCAGAATAAGGCTACATTCAGAAGTTTTTAATACATATAGACATGATCTCTGTGAACACAGAAAATAACCTATCATACACACACAAGGGAACTGAGGAAGCCTCAAGCCTGGATCTGAAAGAGCCTGTAGTATTTTGAAAGCCTGGGACTGCAATACAGGAGGTGCAGAGAAACTTTCTTTGCATGTTTGTTTCAGCAGTGACCTACAGTTGCATGGGGGTGGTTAGCTAGCAAAAGCACAAAGTTAGCTGAAGCAGTGTTAAATAAGGGCAGTGGAAATCTGAGAGCCAATATTTCCATCCTTATTTGAAGGTTCATAGTAGATTTCCCTGTTAGGAGCACAGCTGGGTCCCACACAGCAGCAGGCACTGCCTGCTGAGGAGCTGTGTCCCCTGTGGTCACTCACGTGCCCCTCATGGCAAGCAGGCACAAGTTACTTGCCTGACCCCATTCTCAGGTTAACAAATCATGCTTAATGCATTCTACAATAGAACTCCATCTTTTTACATCACTGCTGCAAGAACACAGTTTTAAAGAGGAAACCTGGACCTGACCCAACAATTTCAACTGGCCTTGCTAATGCAAGTCGTGCCGAGTAGCTTCATCATGAGCTCTTTGCTTAAGGAGGCAGCTATCTGCAAAAACATCACATTTGGTAACCGAGATTCAGCAAACGTGTCCAGAACAACAAATAAAGTGTCGCATTCTTTACTCACTGGATGTTTTGCTTTTGCATCCCTCTGTGTAGGAAAATCAGGAAAATAAACCCCCTCCAAGACAGAGTCTGCCTTGCTGAATTAAATGCCTGTTTCTCCACAGGGAGCACAGTAATTGCAGCAAGACCTCGCTCGCGCAGAGACAGTCGAATCAACAGGAAGGAAAAAGTAAAAATTAAAGACCTGCATTTTAATTAAACCCTGTAGAAGTAGAGAATAATAACGGGATGCATCTATAGCTATAGGGGACTCCAAGTGCAAGATGGGAGCTGGGGCAGGAAGACTGTAATACACAGAAATCTTTTGTCCAAGTTAAAAGCTGTGAAGATATTGTCCCCAGAGAAAGTGTTTCATGCCAAGAGCGCTCTCCTCTGAGGTCTGAAAACCTCAATCAGCCGGTGGCTATAAGGAAGAATTGGTTTCCGTTTGGCCACTGGACAGTTTCACCTCATCCAAGTTATTTTCAGCATTTCGGGACTAGCCTCGTGCTTTCAACATCAACTTTGAGTGTTTTGCTCTCAGCTGACACTTTACACCCAAGTCAGTCACCAAAAAAAAATCGCGAGCCACTCGAAGGAGAAGTGGAGGGAGACACCCGCCTACACATGCACTTGCCCAGACAAACAGAGTCATTCTGCACATAACTATGGGGGCGCCTGTGCAGGAGAGGTCGGAGTGAAGAGCCCTGCACAGCATTTTTCGAAGACAGCTGCTTCAGCAAGGTATGAATGTATGCAGTGCACGAACAGCCAACTGCACAAGCAGTTTCTTGTGCCTGCTCCACACGTGCCCAGGAAGAGAAGAACAACACATGGATGAACCTGGTGCTGCACTTACATGCTAAAGGCAGGGTTTTGTTCTGGCTTAGGAGTTAGCTTTGGGATAAAGCAGGGGAGAAGTGCCGTCCTCTGATGCCAGAGTGGGGCCTCTGGGCAAGGTCAGCAGTGGTAGGAGCTGCAGAAAGATGCTTCCTCACTTTCCAAAGCCTAATGTGCTAATTTCATCAAAGTGATCTAATCTTGGTCCCATTCTCAGGGAAGCTCCAAGGCAAGATGAAATTAAGAGAGGAGGCAGAGGTCAAGCAACCCAATTTATGTC
The DNA here is from genome assembly GCF_003984885.1 of Neopelma chrysocephalum. Lineage (NCBI taxonomy): Eukaryota > Metazoa > Chordata > Aves > Passeriformes > Pipridae > Neopelma > Neopelma chrysocephalum. The sequence goes on along the minus strand of NW_020897761.1, from coordinate 4,145,809 downwards.
ATGCCAGAAACATAACCTGAGCAACCTGCAAAGAAACCTAATAGTCCTTCATTCACACTTCCCACCAAGCTAACCTTTAGTCAGCTGTTCTAGCTACAGATCCATTCAAGTAAGGTTTAAGCAGCCAGGAAACAATTGCAGAGCCAGTATTTCCATTGTTCTTTTTCTCAAGGTTCTTGAAATCCTCTTCCCAGCATTAATACAGAGAAGCTCTTAAGATTCTAGAGACTAAGATCCATAGAAATGCTGTAGCAAGCAGGTCTTGTTCAGACAGGTAAGAGGATGGCAGCTTATTTTATGCAACAGGCTCTACCCTGGACCTCAGAAGGACACACATGTACAGCCAGACACTATCCTTTTATAGGTGAAATACTGTCCTGCTCACTTCAAATATATTACAAATATGCATGATGTAAACTGAGCACACAAAAGGGGCGGGTGTGTTAAAGTTTTGCAGATCAGCGTAATTTTTACAAGATCCTAGAACTCTGCGTGGACACATTTGCTACTTGAATTTAATATGATCGAGTAGTAAAGCGCATCCGAGCTTACATACTCCAATCCAGCATATCATTTGGAAAATGCCGAGAGATGTCGACCTTCATTAGGGCAAGACATTGCTGGCTGGCTCCAGGGGACTCACCAAGGGCACAAAGAGATCAGGATTCCTGCAAGCCAAACAATCCAGCTCACAAAACAGAGTTTACATATACTATTGGCATTTCTCATTTCTTAGTGCTTCAGTAGTCTGGGAAGGAAAGAGCACTACTGAGACACAGCCATGCTGGTAAAACCCACAGTGGTTAAAGCTGCATCTCCACAGTTTCACATACTCTTCAGGCAGCCAAGCAAAATTTCTTGTGAGCTGGCAGCTGTGTCACACCATGTTCTGACAAACTGACCGAGATGTGATGTATTCCAAGTCACACTACCAGGAAATCAGCATGTCTGTCACCAGCTGCTCACCTCCAGGTACATGCTCTGAACTGTGCTACCGAGAAACAGCAGCTTTCTCTCCCTTTAAGAAGTCGTCTCAGTGAGAGCAGAAGCAGCTCTCAGCACATCTGTTGGCCTCAGTCAGATCTCAGTTCCTACACACACACCATACATTTGGCTTCTCACTCTTCATTTTTATGGTTTCAAATCCCTTTACAGGGTCACTTAGAGAAGGAAAAAAACCCAACCAGTCACAAAGCAGGGACTAGGTTTGTTTCTCAGACATGCAATGGAGTGTAAAGGAGTTAGGCAAACTCACCTATGTATTCGCACTGTGCTGCCTGCAAAACCAAGCATAGGCCTAAGTGTAGTTGAATACACCTCTCCTGGCTTGCTTCCTCCAAACCCTGCATCCTGAACAACAGGACTGCATGGCAACCTGATACCAAAGTGAGCACCTATGGTACTGGTGAACTAAGTTTGATCAATATTGTTAAAGCTTTGAGGCAGTAGGAAGGTGCTTTATTAGCTTTAAAGATTAAAGTCAGAAAATAATGAAAAGCTGATTCATAGTTAAGGCTCCTTTGACAGACATCAGGATTACACCTTCTATATTACAGAAGATACAAACACACCTGATATTTGTTGTACTGATTTAGTAATAGCTGCAGTAGCCAGAGGCCACCACCAAGGAATGAGATGGAGACAGACCAGGCATAACCACATCCATCTGACCAAAAGCCGGTGGTAGCCATGGGTCTAACAAGCTTGCAGAGATATCCATGGACTGCAGTAGAGCCCAGAAACCCTTAAAGCGCTGAAATGCCAGTCTCCCATTTTAACAGCTAATGAACGCAGTCAAAACACCTCCTCGGGGAGGGAAAGCCTTTAGGATGTGGGCTGGTCAACCATTTCTGTAGCTAGGGCTGCAATTCTCAGCTAGCCAGCAACAAGGAAAAGGCACAACCCACTAAACTTATGTGAGCCAGCCAGGGTGGAGGGCAGCTCCCACCACATGCCTCACACATTGGTGCAAAAGCATATACACAAATGAGCAAATGAATCACACCCCAAACCAAAAGGAGACTGAGAGGAAGAATGCAAAAAACCTTCACAGCTGGAACAAATCCAACAGCCCTCCACTCTCTAGCTCACCCCTCCCTTATGCAACCTGCCTTCTCACTGGCCTCCTGCTCCAGACAGCCGTGCCTGTCACACAGCAGCCTGGTCACCCGGATCGACTATTCCAGGCATGCTACAGGAACACTCCCTGCCTGCCAGGAGCCAGTCCCATCTGCCCCTGAACCCTGTGGGACTAGCAGGAGCTGCCCAAAGTCACCAGCTGATGAGAAGGACCATCACAGTTAAAGGCTTCCTGGTAAGTCCAATCTGCCTCAGGGCACGAAGCAGCACATCTATCCTCAGTCTGTACCAGCATCCCCCTCCCAAGCTGACAGTGCTGCAGCCACCCGCAACAACAAAGCCAGCACCCAGTCTTCCAGCACACACCCAAGGAAATCCTGGCAGTGGTAGCCAGCTCTGTTACAGGCACCTGTCAGTGAGACAAAAGGGTTAAAGAAAGTGCCTCAAGGCACATGTTTTCTCCAGCACGTGCCTTGTCCAGATAACCCTCACTCTCTTCCCTGCCCTCTCCTCCACCACATCCATGCCTCAACCCTGAGCCCAGCATCCCCAAACACAGTGGCAGCAGAATCAGGTTGGGAGCTGTAACATCTCCACAGCAACTGGGGATGTCACAGCCCGCACGTGACCAGTTCTCTGCATCCATGCAACAAATGAGACCAGCTTGTTCCTGCTCACTCCCTCTGGAGCAGAGTGATGGCAAATCCTCCTTCACTACTGCGCCAAGAACTCTGTTCTCCAAGCATTCTCTTCCCCAGCAGCTGCCCTGACCCATCCCAGCAAGGAGCCGGAGTGCAGGCAGATTCAGAGGGAGGTCTTGCACCAGTTAGTCTGGTTTAGTATTCAATATTTTCTTTTTGATAGCAGGAAGCACAGGTCTCCAAGTACTCTTGCACTAGGTGCCTTTCTGCATTTTGTTCCCACTGCTGAGCCGCCCACAGAGAGAGCTTGCTGCTGTGCCACCCGGTGCTGTGCTCTCTGCACACTCCTGTTACCCGGTGGTACCCTGGGGACACAGCACATTCCCAGCCACAGCACACGCTGTCCCTAAGGCCTGCAAATCTTTAGAGATCAGGGCTCAGCCTGAAATATCCTGATCTTCCCCGCTGTCTGTAAATCAGTCATCAAGAGGAAAAAACTATGCCAACAGGAGCCTGGACTTCAAGCCCATGTCAGAAGAGCTTGTAACAAAGGGCTCGGGTTATCTGTCACTGTGAGCTCTTCATCATAAGAAAACAGGACTAGGAAGCCTTCAGCTAAGAAAGCAGTCAAGGAAAAACAGATGGCTTCTTGGTGTACCCAAAGCTGAGCTTGCCCTCAAGGCATTAACAACATGCCATCTCTCTGCCTTATTTCTCTCCACTTCGAAGAGCTTCCACATCACCCAATGCAGAGGCGAGCTGAACAGCCCGTCACTCCAGAGACCAGACTGGCTCATGCCATGGGTCACATCAAATTACTTCTCACTCAGTCATCTAAAAACGTTTCCCAGTTCATGAGCAAGTCAGACACAAACATGACCCTCCCAGTCAAAGCCAAGATCCTGATGCCACGTAATTCTTAAGACTTGGTGCTTCTCTGGAAGACAGCCACCTTACACCACTGTGAATAAACAAGACTGTCTGAAACCTGTTGTAGGAGTTTTTTTAAAAGGAATTTTGGGGGTGGGTTTTACATTTGTTTTTAAGCTTGCTTTTCCTTGGACCCAAGGCAGCAAAGCCAGGGCAGGTGGCCCCATTCCTAACAGACCTTGATTTAAACCAGTTGCATCAAGTGCCAGTGAACATCGCTTTGTTTGTGAAGTTTGCCATGTGGCCCAATGTATAAAAGCTGAGAACCATACAGGCATAATTTAGACCCCAAATGGCTGTTTGCTTTTTTACTGAGAACTAAAAGTGTCCTGTAAGAATACAGGCAGAACGTGCAGCAGCAGTAAAAAACATCTGTGATGGTACTTTGATGGTACATTTGGTATTAGCCAGCATAGCAATCAAATATGCAAAGCATCTCACTGGCAGGCCTGCTTTCAGACTAGGAGAACACTCCACAGATCCCAATACCATTCTCATTGCAGCAAGTCTGTCCAAGCCTGCTATTCTGGCCTTCTTCCAGATAGGCATGTGCAGCCAGCCACGCCAACAGCTCGCAGAGACGATGGTCTACACTGTTTTGTTAATTGCTCCATGTTTAATGCCGGCTCCTTCCTTTTCTGACTCCAAAGATTAATGAGATGACACTCAAAGAAATATCAGAATTCATTACCCAAATTAAAAACAATTTTTTTTGCGAAATTCTCATCATGCCTCAAATACAACAGAACTATTTAACACCCCAAAGTATGACTTCTCTCCAGCATGCAGATGTTCCAAAAATACAGCACTAGCAACCCCAACTACAGGGAAGGAGCAGCAAAGGGAAAACAAACCCCAATGTATTTAACAGCAGTCAAAAGGAAGGTTAGGAGAACCACCAGCTTCACGAAGAGCAATCTCTACAGCTGTACCAAACACCCTGTGTAACTCTCACAGCCCCTCAGTTGTGTGCTCTGACAGCACCAAGCTCCTCTGAGCCCCGCAGCTCTGGCTCATCTGTGCACAGGTGCTTTAAATATGGGACTGCAACGCTGGCCACAACTCAAAGGATGCCTCCAAATCAAACACATTAAACAGTTATAAAAGGAAGGTGGTTCTTTCCCAGAAGCATTTATTTAACTGTGATGGTTTTTACAAGGCAATGACACACAGCTGACAAAGCAGCCTCCATCAGCGCTAAATATAATTCACAAAGAACTCTGGATCCTGCCACTTAAACTGGGAACTCTATTCAGTATTTAAAACACTGGAAACATTGGTTAACATCCCTCAAATTGGAACAAAACACCGAGGGTAAAGCAGCTGAAAGGTTCTGTCCCTGGCAGATTTGTCTCCCTGGAAAGGAAGGTGCAAACTGAGAGGAGCTTTGCAACATTAACAGTGGTCACAAAAGGTCTGAAAATGCCAAAGCATTCAGCGCTCCTTGCAAGGCAAGAAATGCCTCTTGATGCCTCTGATTGAAGCTGCACTGTGCTCCAGCACATATCCCTTGCATTTCTACCATCAAATATTCTGGGCAGCGCTTGCTCATTTGCCACACTGTCTGCTGGAGTGCTCAGAAGAGCACAGATAAGCTGGGAAGGAAATTACCAAAGAACAGGAAAAAGGGATCTAATGAGATTCTAAAAGCCAAATAGTTAACCACATTACCCCAGCTGATGCAAGAATGAGATGGCTGAACTGAAACTACCAGCGCTACTGCCAGGGATGGAACTTCAGCAGTAACCAGAAGCAATATTTTAACTTCCAAAACCAGCTGAACTGAACAGAAAAGGCTTACAGAGAGTGCAGTGCCCAGCCTGCTGCCAAGCACAACACAAGCTCTCCAACTACAGCCCTGAAAACTACAGAACCCACCAAAAAGCACACTAATGAACAGAATCAGGATCTCTTTAAAGATGACCCGTGGAGGTCACTTTGCAGTGAAGCACCAGCAGATTTTGCATTGGCAAAGATTGCACGAAACATCATCTCCCTGCTCTGAGGACATAACTGAGTGGGAAGGCACCTCGATGACCAGGCTAACCTTATAGCCTGGGGGACAGCCAGGAGATGCATTTCCAGACCTTGCAGGGGGGTTGCAAACAGCTCAGGTTCTCAGAGCACTTCTGATCCTCTCTCAATAAGAGCAGCTTCCTTTAGAGAAAATCCTAGTCTCCAGATGATCCAAAAATGTCTCTCAACACTACTTTAAAAATGTCTTTCTACCCCCCAGTCTTTCTCTTCACATCTAAATATACTCTGTATGCTCTAGTTTAAAGAATCACTACTGAAAAAGAAAGCACTTGTTTGGAAATAGCACAAGATTTTCTGTTTATTTTCTTCTCTGTAAAAACCCCTCGTGACAGATTTCTCTGCATTTCTCCTGAAAAAGGGAGAAAACCTGGCAACTCAGACTTTGCTTACCCTCTTTTCTTAAAGCTGCTATGACCTTTAGGTTTATCAGGGAAAAAAGGAACCACAGGTTTTACTGAAGGAGTTCAGAAGAATCCCAGTGCCAAACACTTGCAGTGGCAGGCAGAACACACTGAATTGCTCCAGAAAAACATTTGCATTTCCTTAATACTCTAAACCTCTTCAGCAGCTGTCGGAAGTTGAGCTGGCAAGCAGAGATTCAATATTATTTAGAGATTACATTTCTTCAGCATCATTGCTGGTGATATTTCATTCCTGAAAGCAATAAGGGAGCAGCAAAGCAAGTGTCTGAACTTGCTAGTTCGATCTGTCAAGGATATTTATTAAAATATCAGTGTGACCTGTGTAAGCCAGTAAAATAGTGAGCTGTGACAGACACAGGGTGCTCCAAAACGCTCATCTTTGCTGTTCAGAACTTGTTCCAGACCCCTGTTGGATTTTTTAATGCTGAATATAAGCAATAAAACAGAAAGTAATTTATAACAATAATAATTCATTCGGTCCCCAGGCCTGTGAGTTCCCACTGAAACAGGATTTATCAAGATAAACTGTAGATGCTCTACAAAATAAGCAGGCGGAGGTAAATGAGGCATGAACAAGCAGAGGTTGTGAGGCAGCTTTTCCTCAGCAGGATATTAAGGTTCACTGCTAGGAGGGATTACCAAGGAGCCCATCCAGGAATAAGATAGTTACTCCATTTGTGCACAGGACCACACCATTAGATCACTCATGGGGACCAAAGTCAACAGCCAGACCAGTCTCAGCTCCCTGGAAACATTCCCTTCTAATGCGTAGTGCAATCAGCTAACACTAACATGACAGTGATGCCAAGACCAAGGAATAGATATCAGCATCATTTTGTGGTCAGTGCTCCTGCTCATGGATGAGCCATGGCACATCTGAAACTAGGTACACATACACAGGCTGTCAAAGAGCATTTCTGTCACAGGAACAGTTGAGGATCATCGGGGCATGAGACAGGGATAAGTGCCACAAAGTTTTTTTCAACCATCAGGATGGGATTTATCCTTAATTTTATGCTGTCCTCACAGGATCACACTCAACCTCTGATTTTCACCATATGACTGTAGCTAACACCAAGCACATCAAACTTTGCAACAGGGCCTATGGCTAATCATATAAGAAATGTATTTATGCACATTATATGTTTTTGGCATAATCCTGGTGAGCACAAGCTCTCCAGAGAGCCAGTGTAGATTTGCTACCAGTCCCTGGGTGTTTGAGCCTTCATTTCCATCACTGTGAAACAAAGGTCAGCTCACAGCAAGCACCTTGAAACTGGCTGAAGGGCAACACTGGAGCCAAGGGAGCTCATGCTACAACTGCTTCACTAACAGATTGTTATATGTAATGTATATGAGAACTCTGACCACATATAAGTGTTCATATAACTACAAATTACTAAGCCATTCCTTCGTTTTCACACCCAAATCAGCAAGAATGCTGCAGACACAGATGGCCCCCCATGACTGATATTCAGTGGGGTCCTCTGTTTGCAGATGTACCAATCAAACAGAGATTGGCTTCTGCTCTGGGAGGGTCGGTGGAGAGTGTGAATTCACTCACAGGAGAAAAGCCCAAAGTTACTCGCGTAATAACTTGGAAAATATGGTGATAATTTTGGAACCAAGATAGCCCAGGAGACTGTTAGCAGGAGCAGCAGCAGCCTGCTGGCAGAAGACAGAACACAGAGAAACAAAAGCTAGAGAAGGAGCCTGAATTCACTATTCAAGAGTCAGTAACTGTGGGAGAAAAGACGAATTGTTGAATTTCCAGAGATTAGAGAACTGTTTACACTGAACTACACCAAATTCTGCCATTTAAGCTGGTTCAAGCCCTCTGTGATGCCCTGCATGTCAATAAATCTATTTTGACCTACCGATAAACAGACGTTGCCTCTTGGCATGGCTGTGATTCAGGCAGCCCCATACCAAATCTTGGCAGCACTGGGCCATAGTGGCTGCAGCAGGATACTGTATGCCTGCAGCTTCTACTTCCTGGGCTTTGTCACACACCAGAAAAGGCAAGGAATCACAAAAGCATCAAGTCTGATGGATTCAAAAAGGAAAGTTGCAAAATTCCTCTGTTCAGTGGGAAGGTAGAGGAAAGATGCAGCATACAAGACTGGATATTTCTAATGCTTCAAACATCAAAAAAACTCGTGTCTAACTTTTGTCCTTTATTGCACTCCAGTTGTCATATGATTTCCACAATACAATGCAGGGAGAACAAAGGAAAACTCAATTACGTACCCTTTTCTCAGGAACACATCTAACGTATTTCCCCACTGTAGATCTCCCCTGCTCCAGATACTTTCTATCTGCACTCAAAATTAGCAAACGGTCAAAACATTATCAGAGCTTGATAAAAATCAAAGTCAAATGTTTTCAACAAAATCCTCTTTGTTACCACACTCTGATGGCTACTGGAACTGCCAACCTGTTCTGAGAGATGCCTTAACGATGAAGCATCATTTAAAAATGCATTTGCAGCTGTGCATATTTCACTTCAATCACACAATTGTGAATTATACCTCAGCAAGTCCTTGCAGAAAAGAGGTGGGCTGTCAGGGGGATGTGAAGGGGGAGAGAAAAGAAAGGAATTTCTACCAAACAAAAGAGCTCCAAGAAACGGATACAACTTTGCTGGAAGCTGTTCCCAGCCCACTCAACATTTTTGACTGTATACAGACATACCAGAATCCCAACAAGGGGCATTTTTCCCAGCTAAAATACAAACCATCAGCAGATCTGACCACCACTAGAGAGAAAATACGACAACCTAGTGGACGCAAAGCAAAGCAGAGTGAAATCATCTTACAGTTGTGCCAACTCAAGAGCTACCTTTGAGAGCTCACCGTGGTGGCACCCTCATACAAACACCTGCCCGGTGTCCAGCTCACTCCTTGGCAAAGCAAAGCAAAGCAAAGCAGGATTCCTGTTTGCTTTACTGCCAGAGTTGTTTACATGGCACTCAAAAGTACACAAGATAAAAAGCACCTTTTCCTGCCTCCCTAGAAGCCCTATAAAGCACTGTACAGCTTTGCCAATGTTCACCAGACAGTTTTACTGTCTGTTCTACATCGCTTTCAGGGCTCAAAGCCACAACAGTGGCCTGTGGTGATGCCGAGAGAGTCCAGGGGAGAAGGAAATACCACAGAACACTGGAGGCAGCACGCACCTGGGACGTTGGTGAGGTCAGACTAAACTCCCCCACAACCCAGCTCTGGACCAGAGCCTGTACTCAAGTACCTGACTATGTTTTTTTGACCCAGAAATCCTCTTGAGTGCAAGTGCTGTGCAAAGGTGGAAGCATGAGGAATCAGGCTACTTGGACCTGCAGGAGAGCAGTGCTGCTGAGCAAACCTGAGCATGCAAACCCAGGCAAGGCAGGTGGATCTTTGAAACATGTCACCACGCGTGCAGGGCATCAAGGAGAGCTAAGCATTTTGCATTCCACACATGCACAGTAAAGGATCAGCACTAGAAAGCTGGCCTTGAACACAGGTGCAGCAGGAACACAAACAGCCACTGGACATTTAGGTTATGATCCTGGAACAAGGAAACAATTGAATGAACAGTAAAAGCTTATTACAAATGTTTGTTTGGCTTTTTTTTAAGGACACTCAGCAGGACCTGCCATTTATATGTCAGAAAAACAGGAGCATGCTGACCGAAGGCAGAACAGAGAAAATCCAGCTCTGAAATCCCTTCTCCCTTGAAAAAGCTCTACCCACTTGCTTGAACGAAGCACTGGCCAGGCTTCTGATCCTCAAGCACACCCCCATGGGCCAAGGGTACAGAGCCACCAAAGTTTTGTCTCAGTGAGCAGCTTTACACTTGAGCTGCTGAATGCTACACGTTGGGAGGAAAAACATCCTCTGATCTGCTTTGGTATCTGCAAGTGGCTGTCTCAGATTCTCACTGGGACTGAAGGCAAAGCTTATCCAAGTACCTGGAGACACTCAAAGTCTATTTGTGAAGAAAGGACAAAGCCTATATTAATGGTCTTCAACTCTGAGCGAAATAAAGCAGAATCCTGGCAGAAAGAAGATACAGATCCCTCCAATCTAAAGAGAAATCGGAGCACCTTAAATTCTGGCATGCTCTCAGGCACAGGGTAGGGAAGAGGTAGCAGAGCAAATAAAAGGGAGTTCAGCCCCTAGCAAGCCACTAGCAACATGAAATATATATGATCCAGTTCTTGCAGTTCTCAGCTTTCCTTGCAAATCCTTCATTTTGAAGCAGTGGGTGCAACTTGATCAGGAAAGCAGCATATCATCTTTCTACCAGTTAGAAAGCACACAGGTGTATTTTCATGAAAGAGGACGTTTTAGAAGGATCCTTTTGATGCTAAAACCTGCCCACCTGAGAGGAAGATATCACAGAGGAAGGCTGCAGGACAGCCCCAAGAAACTCAGAGCAGACCCTGCAAACAGCAAATCCGCGGGTGGATGGAAGAGTGGAAAGTGCCATGAGAGGAGAGCAGGATTAGAAGTGCTACAGATTTATGATAAGCAATGCTCTAACAATAGCTTTCTTTTAAGAAGGAAGCTCTTCCTGCTGTAGTTAATCTAGTTAGTCTGAACATACATTTATGCACAGGGGAAGGACTGCACACAGGACAGGCAACTCCTCGGTCAACTAAACCCACCCATTTTAAAACTCCTACAATACCCAGTAACATGGACCACAGCAGAGGGGGAATAGTTGCTCCCCCAAGCAGCTGTCAGGGGCTGTTCAGTGGGCCTGTTCCAGCCTTTACATGGGCTGGATGTCCTAGGAAGGTCTTTTTCAGCCACGTTTTCCATTTTCATCATTTCTCCCCACCCTGAAAGGTCATGCAGATGAAAACATCAATTTAACTAATGCCAGATGGGAAACAAGTCAAGCCATATGAATCTTTGCTGATTATATAATTACCTTCATTTCTTGCAGAAAGATGGAAATACTTACAGTCGCTGGCTGAATATTTTGTACATAAACATTTCTAGGCTGTTTGTACTTTAAAGAAATTAAGTTCACATGGTTTTGACCAACTACTCCGTTACCATGTGGCACCTTCATGAGAAGAAAAAAAGCCTGAATTTGAAACTATGCCAGGAGGTTGCAGACACTACTCTCCCCCAGGAGTCCAAAATAATACTTTTCAAACGGGCTTATCAACTCACAGTTATATATTTACTGAGTAGAAAATTAAGACAATTTGCGCTCAGTGTTAAATACACCAAATTATTTTCTGCAGACCTCAAGGTCATTTAATTTACTTTCAATGAGCCCCAACACATCAGCAAGGAAAAGAGCACTGAAATGTTCAGGCTCATTTGCTACTGAACCAGAGCAGTACAGCAATGGACAGTTTCAACAACAAACACATCAAACCACGTGCCACGCTTCACGTGTATAGGCAAGGGCAGCACCGAGAAACTGCTACAGATGCAGATGCAGCTCTGCAAGTCACACTCTTACTATAAAGCCATTAGCAATTAAAACTCCAGAGCACCAATGCCGAGTTCTGAATGGAGCCAGTTGTATTTGTAGGTGCCCCATTAGAAGCCAGGAGCACATGTTTAAATTTGCATAAGAATCGGTGTGACAGATTCAGTTACATCCCCGGCAATCTCCAGTAGCTTTGGTTACACTGTCAATTACTCAAGTTAGAAAGTGCTTGTCTGAGAATCCCATTACAAAGAGTCCGGCTCCCAAAACCTTCTTCCCACCAGAGACTTCCCCTTAGAGCCCAAAAGAAGGAAAGACCACATCTAGCCCAACCATCTCTTCCCTCTGACCCGCTCTGCAGCTCTGACAACACCAGCCCTGAGCTGGGGAACACACACAAGCCTTTGGACCACCCAGGGTTTCTAGCACAGAGCTAAAACATGAGCCTCTAAACAAAGGGCTGGACTTCTCCCACAGTCATTGAAAGTCATTTCCCTGGCCTAAAGGGAAACTCTGCTAAATTAGAAGTGTGATGCATACTTTGGGAGCGTGCAGAACCACTTACTGCTTCCACCTGACTTTGGAGCTGCAGTGGGTTACTTGCTCCATCCTCATCCTCACACTCTGCCTGGACGGCCATTTGGACCATTCAAAACACAGCTGAGAACTGATCCAACTGAAATACAGCCCACTTCCTCATTTCTACCCCCCAAAAACCTTCTATCCCTAGCCACTTTACCATGTGAACTCTCAAATGCTTACACTGGCACAAGGCAGAAGGTGATGTCAAGCAGCAGCCTAAGTGGGTAGGTTACACAGAGCCACCCGACACACCAGCCTCAGAGGAGCAGGTAAAAGCTACCTATAACCTTACCTGGAGGGTGTCAGGACAGTACAACAGCTCTGCACACATCTGAGAGAGCTCTTCAGTGAGCGAGCTGCTGGAGCCCTGCTGTAACAGGCAGAACTGGTAAATGCTCCAGTCTTACACCGCCAACTACCCACTGCACAGATGGAACTGTAAAAAGACAGAGCCCTGATGGTGGCTGGGAAATGGGTACTACTGTCTCTGCTGAGAATAGCAGTGTCCCTGTCCCTGTTACAAACCACTCAGTTCACACGGTTGAGGCAGCACCGAAATCAGGACACACATGACAAGGTGAAATAAAGACTGCATGTGAATCTGAGGAGCTGGGAAGTTTGCAAGATTGTCTCGAGATCAGACCCCATGCTATGGACGCCCATTTTCAGCACAGCCCCTCCAGAGGCAATCAAATCTAGCTCCAGCACAGCCTCCAGCTACAGTGTGCAATCCCTAAAGAAACTCAAGACTGAGTGACCTCAAACAATCCTGCTATATTTGTAAAAACGTGTGTGAGGAGACGTCCTCCAACAACCCTATGCCTTCCATGGGAGTTACAACATCAGACCAGTTCCCTAAAAGAGAAAGGAATCAGTGTCTCCAGTGTAGAAAATGAGGCTGCTCTTTTAAAAAGACCTAGACTCACAATCCCAAAGACAAATGCATCCAAAGAGAAGTTGCAACTCCAGCAGTTCCGACAGAATCTCACGAACTGTTCACAGACTGACATTTCAAGCTGGTACAAAGCTCCCCAGACTCTCACTTCTGTGGTTTCAGGATGCACTGCAAAACTGCCTGGTGGGCAGTAAACTCTGCCTAGAAAGAAGGCTCTACTCCCCCATGGCTGGCACTCAGCAGTTGCCAGGACAGCTACAAAATATGGTGGTGCACTAGCTGGAAAAATTCACCTACTAAATGGAAAGAAAGGCTGGCTGGGAATGGCCTCAGACATCCAAAGTGTGAAACTGCACCTATACATAAATTAATAGGAGGCCACACTGCTGTGTGAAAGGGCAGTCTTGTACACCTCACTGTGTGTTCCCACTTCTGATCTAAGACACCTGCTCATGGTTTGTTTGTTTATTTGTTTTGTGCTTTTTTTTGCAGGTGGGCTGAGCACTGTAAATTGTTTCTCCTTCCAGAAGCAGCAGTATGTCTGTGCAGGTTCCTCTTGCAGAACACCCTGGTAAGCAGCTGTAAGAAAGGGAACTGCACTGCCATACAAATCCTACAAGGGCTATCTCATGACAAGTCACTGCCAAGCTACGATCTCATCGCTTTAATGAGAGCACCCAACAGACCAACGTGCTCCAAAGGCACAGGCACCATCAGCTCTGCACGAATGATGTGCCCCAGCCTTTGCAGCTGTTCCCTCTGGCTGACGGCTGCTTCGTGCTCCCACAGAGGACAAGCCTGGGTGGCCACGGGAGCGTGTCACTAGCCTGCCACAACAGCATGGTCAAGGCACAGGGTAGTACAGCTGGGGCCCTCAGCAGAGAATTCCCCAGTGCAATCCAGCATAGCAGGAGCCAGGACACGCCAGGGATCGCTCACAGGATGTGGCAGACGTGGTACTCATGGACCTTTGCCTGGTTCTCGGAAGCTGGGGTGTATCCGCATTAACCACGTTCTCTGGGCAGACTGTCCTCTCAGCAGAAAGGGGATACAGATTTATATAGACTATATATAGATAAAGCTTCCTAAGAATCTCTCCATGGGGGTTATTCTCTGCTCTATATCTAGATCTGGCCTAGTGCCTGTTGGGAAACACGTATCAGACAGCCATGTGTGCAAACTGCAGCTCATTTAGGCCACTAATGAGAGCCCTGCACTAGAAACCTCTATAACACAGGCCAGAACCCCATTATGAGCTCCACAGTTTTCCCATGTCTCCATTTGCAGCCTTCGATGTGTTTCCCTGCAGAGGTGAAGATCCCTCTAGAAATCTCTCTCCTGCACATGACATTTACTTACCAGCAGTGAGGAGCATCTCCAAGCCCTTGAACTGCAATGGCTTTGTAGAAAAATAAAAAGAGCAGAGAAGGATTTTTAACAGTCAAGCTCAACAGAGCAGAGGGATCTGATGAAAGGAGACAGTATCTTTCTTCCGAAGATTTTTAGCAGCAAAATAAAGTGCTCTGTTGAGCAGTGAGCATGTTTCACTTCACTCTGCATACAGGCACACACTTGATCCCCTTGCTCTTTCACAGCCTCACACCTTCAAACCTTCACCTCTCCCCAGCCCCAGCAACACACACTAATAAAGCCATCCTGGGTCACCAGGTTTGTTCCTCTTTTTCTTTTTAGAACAAAACTACCTCCCTCCCCGAGGTCCAGAAGGACCTGCAAGCTGTGCAGATTTTGGTTAAACACCATCATTCCCTCTTGGCTACTCCCTTCCACTTACCTCCTACAGGCTCCAGAGCACCTGACTGCCAAAAAGGAAAATGAGGAGGAGAGGGCAGTTGGTTTATCTTTAGACCAAACTAGAGCTTGGGGAGGGAGGTCCCACACATTTTAGAGCACTAGGGGAAAAGTGGCTAGACTACCATTTCCCAGCAACAGTAAAGCAATCACATTTATTTAACTTTAATACAGTTTGGATGAGCCACTGCAGGAAACAGGATGAGTTGTTCAAAACCTCCCAGTGCCCAGGTGCTGCTCTGTGCCCAAATGGCACACACCATCCTTGGGGGCATTTCCCAGCCTATTCAAACACTGATGAGACAAACAGTTAACTGTCCAAACCCACAGAGAGGCTATGGATCAGTAGCACACTGCACACAACATCAAAGCTGATATTTTATGCTAATCCATCTGCTTATGGGAGAACAAATGCTATTTTCCTTGACAACTCTTCTGAAGTAAGATCTGAGCAACTATGCAGATTTCAAACTCTTTTGAAATATCAGTAGACCAAACACTCCTACTTTCAGTGCAAAAACTCCCAAGAACAGCCTCTCTGCAGCTCAGGCAGTGAGTTACACAAAGCACAAAGCCCCCCGGAGCTGCACCCAAAACACAAGTGCTGCCAACACACCAAGCCAGGTGAGCACCCGCACACTGACTGGCTTGCAGACCCCAGCTATGGTTTACATGCAGGAGAGCCTCCACCAAGCCAACTTCACAGCATACAGAAGCTGCTCTCAATTTGATTCTTGCCGCACACTTTAAAAATTAGATTGCTTTCCCACTGCAGCAGGGCAGGCATTTGAGCTCCTGATCAAAAATAGTTATTGCCCTGCAAGTAACTGTGCTGGAAGGCAGCCTGGCCTGCAGATTCTCAGCTGCTAGATGAGAAGGAACACGGAGGCCACCTCAGAAGCAAGGCACAGCTCATTACAAGTGACACAGCCACGCAAAGCACTGCAGGAAAGGCTGAAATGGTTTTAGAGGAGGAAAAGGGTTCCAGATCGCAGCACGGAACAAGGGAGTCCATGCATCTACTTTTCCAAACACAAGGAGCTTGTCTCCTCACCAGGCAGATCTGCTACAGCTTTACCAACCCAAGGACAGGGTCCTACATGTTTTTGAGGAATCCCTCCTCCAGGGATACCGACTGCATCAAGCGCAGCATGCCCATCAGAGCTCTCCAGGCAATTCATTATTTTAAACAAATGAGCGATTAGCAAGGATCCACTCTCTTCCTTGCAAAGCTGGCTGCATGCCCTGCAAGCCTCCACACCACTGTACAGTATCATAATCCAATTAAACCTCACCATGAGAGAAGCTTCATGCTATCACATTCAATTACCCAGTTAAGCCTCTTATCATCTGCACGTTAGGATCCATTCGGACTGAAACTCCCCCAGCACTGTTTGGGAGGCGGCACTATTCAACCAACCAAGGACACACAGATATTGCATCTGGGCCTGCAGGAGGACCATAGAGGTTAGGAGATTCATACTGCTGGCTTGTAAGGAGGTAGAAACACAGGAAAAATAAAATACAGTGACCAGTTCCTGCCCACTCAGTTATATGCTCTCTGAGGTGACCCGCTCGCCCCTGTCCTCCTGCTCCCTGACTTCCCAGGGAAATGGGACAGTTCTGAAGAAGCACAAGGGACCCAGAGGAATTTCAATGGAATGGCGAAGGCTAATAGAGGACCTGGCAATACAGAGTTGTCTGGCAGCCAGCCACCAATTCCATAGGAAATACCCTCCCGAGAAGGTCACCATAACGGTGGCAAAATTTGGCCCAAAAGAATTAGAAAAAGCTGCCAAGATGTGACGCAAATAAAGCCAGCGAGCAGGCCAGCTTCCTGCATGAGGCCAAAACAGGGAGCGCTCTTGGAAAAAAAGAAAGATTAAGGGTTGCAAGGAACATAATGGCCTCTTGTAACAGCTGAGTTGTTGCTTTTCTTTTCTTGGCAGAAAAGAGGGATGTTTTGTTGCTGGTTGATTAATCTATTATGCAAATCATTTCATAGCTAATTTGATACAGCCACAAGCTTGCCACAGAAATCATCTGCCTGCTCACAGCCAATGAAAGGTGGAGCATCAACAGCTCCATTTGAGAGAGCTTTTATTCCCTGGACAAGCAGCTACAGGGTCACCTCCTGCCATGCAGGGCTACAGGAACACAGGCCAGACCTGCCAGGGGACAAGAGGGGAAGGTCCTTTGGGCACCCTCATTTGGTGGAAGGCAAGGAAAGAGGCCCTTCAAAAGAGTAGCCCATCCCTTCCACTCCCAAAATCCTTTTGCACTGGCCATGTGCAAAACATCCAGGTGAAAACCACACACAATCCCACCCAGAGACTTTGGCTAGCAGCTTTAAAATTTTAAGATGTTTCCAGAACTGTTCATGACATGCACAAGCTTCACTTCACGTCACTTAAAAGATGCCTCAAAATAGGTCTAACTGGACATCTGACTCCAACAAACAGCTCAGCCTCTAGACACAACTTTTCTACTGAATAACACAAGAGTCCAAATTACATTCAGTAGTATCACATAAAGTGACAATAGCTGCTGTGATAGGATTTACATAGGGATCACTAGTCTCACCCAAAGTACCGCTACTTTGGTTTTCATCTCTTCCACAAAGACTAAGAGGGAAACACAGCATATTTTATCTCCAAGAACAAAGGGGTTGGTTCTGGTCACTGTGCTTTACTTCAAGCAGTTCATCTCCATTGCTCAGTCGTGGATGTTTATCCTCATGCATCTCACACGTTTAACATCGCCTTAGTGATATTTTTGAAGCCTATCCTGTGCCCTCATTTGTATTCAATTTCCTTCCGTGGTAAAACGTTAGGCATTTCATGCTATTCAAACAAAGTCAAAACAAAGCCTCCAAATAAGCACTTCTGAAACGTACCTAGTCATCTGAGTAATTAAACATTTTCCCAGTTCCAAATGTGCTGAAAATCTACTGTCAGCTCCCAATGAATGTGCCAGCAGTTATCCTAACAAACAAGAGTTCTCTCCATGGAATAGGAGGTTAAGATACATTTCAAGTAACATCTCTCCCTACCTGAATTAATCAATGTTTTTAATTACACAGCATCACCTGAACATCATTATTACTCTAGCAAGTTGTCCACCTTTCTCTGCCAATATGGTGCATAGCTACCATTGCTCAAGCCAGGACAGAACATGCTCTCACTGGCCAAAAGAAACTCCCATTCCCAGTGTAGGCATGCATCCTTCACACCAAGGGGTAAAGTCTTTCACTTCCAAGTGAATTTGCAGCAAATACTCATAGAGAAGAGTCAGCCATGGACTTCACACAGGTCAGAACCCCTCAACACTCAGAACCCCTCAACACTTTGCTAGCAGAGGGAATTACCATGTAGGGGTTCAAACCTGCAGACTGCTGGAGTGGCTCCACGCCCCAGCAGTCCTCACTGTCCCCCTCCTGGTCACAGGAGATAGATCAGTGGAAGAAGATGGGAACTGGCAGAGAGAGAAGAGCACATAGCCTGGGGCATGGTCAAACTATTAGGATCCACTCAGCTGCTGTGAATCCAAAGTCTCACCCTAACCAGTTTCCATCCCCCCTGGGGATGTCCGTACCGGGGCTGGTGTGAATGTCCCAGTGCTGCAAGGCCATGTCACAGCACACTGAGCAGTCACATCCCCACACCACCAACCTCCTGTTTGAGTTCAGGGGATGTGCATGGATTCCCTTCACGTTTCCTTACACAGCAGGCAAACCACAGAGGTGAGCCAACACGTGAAATGCTCAGGCAGTGCCCAGTCAACAACCTCAGATCTCCAGCACTGTCTTTTCACAGGTCTGTTCCACAGGCTTCTTCCTTTGTATCCCCAAGGGACACCAGGTCACACCTGCTCTACATCCAGTTTGGTCACAGTACGCTGAAATTCACTTTACAGTTCAAAGCTTAGCAGGAACTTTTACAAGTTTGTGACAACTAAGTCAATAGCCTCAATCAAAACCTACTCTGAATGGGAACCCACTCTGCTTCCTCTTTCTCCAGCAGACCATTCCAACAAAACTTTTCCCCCAAGACCACTCTTCCTCTAGACAGCCTCCCCATGGTGCTACCTCCTCATGAGGCTCCTTCAGGATGGGACAGTACTGCACCCTGACATTCACACCCACAGCTTCATAAAAAAAATGGAAAGTAAAAAGAAACACCACCAAATTCCACAGAGTAATTCTTACTTTTCGGTATGAGGAAAATGAGGGGGGGGAAAAAGTGTTGATTCTCTCACAGCCATGCTGCAAGATCACTCACAGTTTTTACAGATGGTAAGGAGAACTTCATGTAGTGTAACCTTCCTCAAAGGAAAATATTTCAATGCACAGAAGAAAGAAACAGCAGGAAAAGGTAGGCATCTCTCCCTACTGGCATGCAGTGGATACGCCCAGATAGTGAGACATTTTGAGTCACATTTCTGGGATGACTAAAAGAAAGTAGTTGCATTTCAGAAGTACTATGGTCAAAACCCTCAGGAGCTGAAGACAGAAATCAGAAAATCATTTCTGCAAACGGCAGAAGAGAAAGGAGACCAAGACAATAGCAAAACACCTCACCTCATGTTTCACTCCAAACACAAAATTATAGGACAACACCATGACTCTTCACTATTATTCTTCCTTAAGCTTAAACACAGCCTTTTCACACAAGGAAACTCCATGGAAGCACCAAGGCAGCCTTCCAGATTTTGCTGACACCCCACCCAAGCTGAGTGGACTTTCAGTAAATCAACCACCGAGGAAGAGCGTGTTCAATAGCAGTGCTTTCGAGATGTCTCTCCCACAGTCCAGCTCCCTGCCATCATCTGGGAAGCATACACACATCCACGTGAGGCCCTCCACCTCAACACCCACCCACCCAATTTAGGGAAATGCAGGCACAGACTGCTCCAGGCACTGCTTTCGCCCAGCCCCTCCTGCTCCAGCTTACTGTAGGAGAAGCACCTTAGAAATGGAGTAAGATTTATTGTGCCAAAAAGAAGGGGGAAGGAAGCAACATTCCCTCCCCAAACACATACTCCTCTTCCATGAATCCTTTGACTTTGTGCCAAGTTCAAACCTCTTCTCTACTGGGAAAGCCTGTCCTGCCAACAGAAACCCAGAGGGGAACTTGTGGAAATCTCAGAAGAGACCAAGGCAGTTCCATGGTATTTGACCACACACCAAGGCCCACTCTCCTCCACATCCGCCTCTCACGTCCCAACAGACATCAGCTTGGATAACAAGCTCATTTGGGATACAGTTTCCCATGCAGGAGTTGTCATCCCAGTATCTCTCGCTTTAAGATAAAGAATCTTAAAAGTCATTGTGCCATAGGGAAAATCATTACAATTCTAACTTAAAATGCAGAGGCAGTGTTATAACTTCAAGGTTATCAAACCCCTGCCTTCTCCAACAGAGAGGTCTGTTGCAAAGCCTGTAATGAAGTGCAAAACATGGACCCAACGCAGCATCACAAGGCATGATGTTCAGTGATTAGAAGCAGCAGCATTGACTGGGAACTGCTACAGAATTTGGTGTTTGCCCAGCACACACCTCACTGTGCCATGGAACCAACATCTCCACAGAACCTGCAACCTCAGCTGCTCCTGACCTCGCTTCAGGTTAACAAAAAACACTTGGCACTCACAGCTACAGCTGCAGACCTGCCACACACTGCACCACATACACAACCCCTGCACGTGTGCCCAGCCCATGTGGGGCACCTCCAGCAGAAAACTCCACATCCTTGGAAAGACAGGCTCATTTGGCTGGCAGCAGCAGATGCAGCAGCTGGATGTCTGCTTATCCCCCCAGGCTCTAGGGGAAAAGGGCACCCAGGAACAGCAAACAAAGGTGATGGCAATAACAGGGCTGAGAGCAGAGGGACCCACTGCTACAAACTCCCTCATACAAAACCTCTGTTCCTAGAAGGTCCCAAATGCCCCAGTTCTTCCATCAATGCCTCAGCCCAGGCAACCTGAGCACTTTCACCATCCCCTGCTTCACAGCTTGCTTCAGCAACTCCAAATTGGCCCCCTCAAGCCCCAGTTCTGCCCCACTTGCCCAGATATCCACCTGTCCCTTGCATTCCTCAGATTCCTCCAGGCACCTCAACCACCTGACTCCAAGCTGCTGCCCACCACAACTCAAGCACCCAGGACCCCACCCTAATTGCCATCCTGTGCACCCCACCCCCTACCACATCAAGGCAGGGTCAGTGTCCTTACACTGCATTTTCTGGTCATCTACAGATTTGCAAACAAGCAAGCTGTGTTGCGAGCTCGTTTTCAGATCTGCAAGTATCAGCATAAATGATAATGCAGAATGAAAAGTCCTTGACAGTGACGGACATTTGTTTTTTAATTTGTCTAACAGCCATTGTTACGAGGTTGGATGAGATGGAAACCCAACTGCCTTCCTGTAGTCGAGGGTGCAATGGAGAGAACAGTTTTCAGAGCAGCATTACAAGAGCCCTCTGTGTCCTCTGTACAACAGGGACAATGCCAATCACACTGGAACTATAGAATCTCAGAATGGTTTGGGTCGAAAGGGACTTAAAAGATCATCTAATTCCAATCCCCCTGCGATGGGCAGGGACACCTTCTAGTTTAGTGCAAACAATCAAAAAGCACCAACTGCTCCTGCAGCTACTCCCATACAAATAACTTCCATAGCAAAGGGACTCCTTGAAGAGGGGCACATTCCCCTCGGTGCCAGTCCCTTTCCAAGACCTCCCGTTGCAGGAAAGAAAGGCTGAACAAGACACAGGCAGAGAAAGTTACTGCCCCAAGGCACTGTTAGCACAGATAAGCTGTTATAAATCAAGATCATCTGCAACTGCAGGACTCAGGTTTTCTTCTACCCCACGTTATCTTCCTGCCCACGATGCCAAAGCACTACTACTGTGGGCAGTGTTTATGTTAAGATAGTTACTAATCCCTGCAAGACAGGGGCATGGCCACCAAGCCCAACCTGCTATCTGGATGGCGCAGAAGACAGAGGGATTTGGGGGGTTTGTAAAGCTTGCAAAGCTTTACATTCCTGCCAGGTCAGCCTGATGACTCTGTTCCCTTTCTGCTCGCTTGGTGCGTCCTCATTTGAAACAAAACAAAAAAAGAAAGATAAAGAGGGGCGTTTCAGAGATTTGTCTTCGGCACGTTTGAATCCTCAAAGGCTTTCTGTTAGAGCCAGGCTTGAAAAGCGCAAATTTTATAAAAGCTAAGAGGGATGCCTCCCATGCGGGCTAAAACCAGCGCAGGCAGGGACCGCGGCCGCGTGTTTACACACAGCAGAGGTGGGGAAAGAGCCGAGACGGGGAGAGGGCGGACAACCGGTCCTAGAGAAAGGGATGCCCACCCCGAGCCCATCCCCGCGGGGCATTTCCCCGCAAAGGCGCCGTTAACGGGACACCCCGCGGGGACGATGGAGCTCGGGGAAGGAGCCCCAGCCCCGCCACCGGCACACACACCACGACAGGGTTTGGGAAGAGGGGGACGCTCACTGAGAAGGTGACACCCTCACACACCTGACACAGACACAGCTGCAGCCCTCCCACCCTTTTTACGGCCGGGGGGTCCCTGCACTCCCACACCCACCCCAAAACCCACGGAAGGGGCAGCAGGAGCCGTGCCCGTCACTGCGGCAGCGCTGACGGGGTGGGAAGGGACACTGAAATTGCGAGGAGGTGATGGGAAAGGGGGGTTGAGGAAGCAGCTGCGAAGCCTCGGGGAGGGGGGGGGGTGTCCGCCCTCTCGGTCCGCGCGTTACCTGGGGACGCAGCTCGGGCTGGAACCGTCGATCTCCCACGTGGCGAAGAGGTTCATAGGCACGGGCCGCCCCAGGGCCCCGGCGCCGCCGGGGAAGCTGAGGCG